>NW_024412412.1:20086569-20121170 GCF_014898765.1 Herpailurus yagouaroundi | reverse complement strand
AACAAAACAAAACAAAACAAAACAAAACAAAACAAAACAAAACAAAAAAAGTAGATGGGGCACCTGGGTGGCTCAGTCGGTTGAGCGTCGGTCTTCGGCTCAGGTCATGATCTCGTGGTCATGAGTTCAAGCCCCGTGTCGGGCTCTGTGCCGGCAGCTCAGAGCCTGGAGCCTGCTTGGGATTCTGTGTCTCCCTCTCTCTGCCCCTCCCCCACTCATGCTCTGTCTTTCTGTCTCAAAAGTAAATCTAAACGTAAAAAATTTTTAAAAAGTAGAGAAAACTTACCAACAATATCAAGCTGAGTTTCTTCATCTTCTTCTCTTTTTCTCTTCTTCTCTTTGCTCTTTTTCTTCTTACTGCAGGAGATAATTCATATAGCTGAGTTTAGAAATATGAATTTGATGTTAAGTATCACAAAATGGAATCTTAGAGGAATCTTTTAAGCTGACCATAGATTTATGAGTTATTGATTTACAGTTATCTACACTGATATACCCTCTTACTTCTAATCCTGAGAACTCACTTCTGATCCTGTATGTATTGTGTTATAGTTAAGAGAACAGACTCTGGAGCCAGACTGCCTTTTCAATCCTGATACTGTCATTTCTGATCTCTCTGACTTTTGGAAAACTACTTAATCTCTTGTCAGTTTCTCACCTATAAAATGAGGATAATAATTTAACTGCTCTTAAGGTTACTGTGAGGACTGAGAGTTAACTCATACCTTCATATATTGCTGGTAAAAATGTAAAATGGTATAACCACTTTAGGAAACAGTTTGGGGTTCTTCAAAAAGTTAAATACAGAGTTACCATATGACCTAACAATTTACTCCTAGGTATATACCTAAGAGAAATGAAAACACATGTCGACACGAAAATTTTATAACAATATTCATAGCAGCATTATTCATAATGCCAAAAAGTGGAAACAACCCAATGTCCATCAACTAATGAACAGATAAACAAAATGTGTTGTATCTATACAGTGGAATATTATTCAGCCATAAAAATAAGAGTAGTGATACATGCTACAGTGTGGATGAAATCAGATACAAACGGCCGCATACTGTAGGACTCTATTTATATGAGATATTCTGAACAAACTGATATGGACTGAAAGCGGATTAGGGGAAGAGTGAAATGGAGAGTGATGGCTAATGATTATGGGGTTTCCTTCTAAGATGATGAAAATGTTCTGCGACTTGATAGTGGTGAACTTTGTGAACACACTGACGACCACAAAACCGTACTTTAAAAGGTGAATTTTATGGTATATCTATTATATCTCAGTAATAAGAAAGAAAAAAATCCAGGGGTGGTTAAAAAAAAGTTATAAGCAAAGTGCTTAGAATAGTTCTTGGCACAGAGTAAGTGCTGTATGTGTGTTAATTAAGATAGAGTTGTGATAACTATAAGATACACTTGTTTGTATTTTCACCATAACATAAACTTTCAGAAGTTAACTCCCATCTCTCCTGTAAAATCAGAGAGTACAAGTTTCCGATTTATTCCGGATAAATTCTTTGTGATTCCAGACTCAGAGGCAGAGTTCCCAACGGCAGAGGTTTCAGCTTGCTCCTTGACACTTTCATCTTACCTAAAAGTACCAAACACTGTCCCTGAGACAGGATGAAGTGCTTTACGCTTGTATGAATAATCAATCCTGAGCAAACCGGCCAGGTAAAAAAAGAGGTGGAGATTGGAATGGGCAGATACCTTTTCCTAAAAAATCTACTAATTACAAATCACTACAACCTTTGCTTGCATTTGGCTCCAGTTACTGTACGTGGTATCTAATCCTAAGAATTCTTTTATAGTACCACTAATATTTCCTAATAAATGAGTAAATGGAAGTTCAAGAATGTTAACGAACTTGCCACAAATCGCAAAACTGGTGCCAGTCACCAGTGGCAGTCGCAACTGGTGGCAGTCGAGATGTGAGCCCATATCCCTCTCAAAACGCACATCTGCATATTGTATTAAATAAATTAAGAATCTGGGCGCCTGGGTGGCTTGGTCGGTTGGGCGGCCCACTTCGGCTCAGGTCACGATCTCGCGTTCCGTGAGTTCGAGTCCCGCGTCGGGCTCTGGGCTGACCGCTCAGAGCCTGGAGCCTGTTTCGGATTCTGTGTCTCCCTCTCCCTCTGCCCCTCCCCTGTTCATGCTCTGTCTCTCTCTGTCTCAAAGATAAATAAACGTTAAAAAAAAAAATTAAGAAATCTTTTGGGGGAGGCGGGAGACAAGAGTGAAAATAATGGCTTTTAATAAAGGAATTCATTGTTATGGCCTACATCATAAGACTAAGACCCCATCATGCGGAGGTCTGGAGGGGAACCTTATCAAGGCACCCAAACTCGTGGCTCCTGGGTCTCGCTTTCCTGTCTCCTCCCTTTTGAAGGCGCGACAGTCATGTCGCGTCTCTGGGGCGGCGTCTGTCCAGGTGCCAGGAACGGAGTCGCAGCATCAATCCCTGTGGGACCAGGGGCCAGGCCCAGGGGCTGGGAGCATGAATAACAGATCTCTTAAGGCTTCCACAAGAGTCTCCGCGGGGGAGGGGAGGGCGGAGTACGCACAAACTCCCGCACAAACTTTGGTCTTACCTCTTAGCCTTGGTTCCCTTGAGCACGAGTTTGGTGGACTTCACATAGGAGTATTCGGCCATGGTTCAGGGGACACTGTATAAAGAGGTGACAGCGGGCTCAGGGCAAAATACCTTCACTGAAGTAGGCACGCACGCGGGAGTGCCAAAAATAGAAACAGAGGGTAGACTCCCTGGAAAGCGCAAGTTACCGCGGGAGTGAATCCCTTCTGAGTCCTCGGTGTTTTTCACCCGACCATTGAATTCTACTTCCTGTTTACTCTATGGGACTACGGCAACTGCAGAGGGCCGAAATACGTCAGGGTTCATTTGCTTGGGGCTTCTCGAAGTAAGAGCGCCAGGAGAGAGCGCCCTCTGGTGGGCCTAAAGGGTCTAATAGCTGTGGTTGGCACCTCAGCTCCTCTTGTGGTTTTCTCCTGCTAGGCCACCCGGGTGGGCGACAGTTTGATGGGCAAGAGGGTGAAATGACTCAATCAGTGCTCCTCCTTCTACTAGCTATGAACTGGGCCTGACTACCTAGCGCGGCAGAATGCATTTTTGGGCCTTGGACGACTTACAAGCCATTTCAATTCCATAAACTTTTCTTGTATTAACGAGGGAGACTTGAGTAATGTACAGGAAACAGCTAGGGAGTAAAATAAAAGATAATCACGTACATAAATTTGGGCCACAGATTTCACAAGCGCTGTAGGAATGTGGGTGGAGGTGGGGTGGGAGGTGGACGTTGAAAACTAACAGAATCAGAGAAGTCTTTCTGTGTAGGGTGGGTCTTGAGAGATGTTTTCACAGTGTCTGTCACTAGTTCTCTGGCCTGCTCCAATCTCTTCGACAGTTCTATAGTTCACCTCTCTGATTCCATTTTCTCCTGCTTCCAAACCATCTCCTATAATGCTACCCGAATGATCTTTCTAGAGAAAAAGCTGCTTATTCTCCTATCTGAAATCTATTTAAGGCAGCCTATTACCTTTGGGAGGGAAAATCCTGGAATCACTCAATAAACTATTGACAGTCTGGCCTCTTTTCCCACCACTTAACCTTTTGCCATCTTAGTTCAGGTTACAGCAAATCCTTGGAAATGTCTGAATGCTCTGTGTTTACTTCTGTTTGCTTCGAATGCTGCCCTTTCCTCTTTTCCCACACTCTTCCCTTGGCCTTGTTTTTCAGTCTTTAAGACAAACTCAGGCATTATTTGTTCCTGTGAATGTTAATAAAGATAAGCCTCACTAAAATGGAGAAAGGAGGAGAGTAGAGCAAGTTAGAAGGGGAAGCCTTACCCCTTGACTTCAATTACAGGAAGAATTGTCAATTACAGAACCCAAAAGAAGAATCATCAGCAGGAAAGATCACCACTTATAGGCCCCAGCAAGGGAAAGATGTACTTTGCATCTCCTACAAGATATCACTACCCCTGCAACTCAGCCCATTAGAAACCATCATCACCAGGACTTGTGCTTTATTCCCCCAGTGGACTTTTGTTCAGAACAATGCCTTCCAGCTTCCTCCTTCTGCACAAAATAATGTTCCTCTTCTCTGCTTGTTGGACTTGCCCATGGTTTTGCCATAGCTTGTGCACCCCAAATTGCAATTCTTGGATAAATTATTGTTGAATAAATCCATTTTTATTTTTCAGATTAACACTCCCAAAAACCATCTTTGAATGATCTCCTGCATTACTCGTTCTGTAGCTAATTGTGTGCTTTTTCAGGGCAGGAACCTATGTAGCTTATCCATCTTTGTTTCACCTATACCCCTCCCAACACCTGCTTCAGAGTAGACCCTGTGTAAATGTCTGTTAACGTGTTAAGATTCTGAAGCCTGAAGTTTAGCTGTGGGATAATGAAGAGAGTGGAGCATTTAGGAGTTAGACTTGACTACTTAGGAGGGGTTGTGGTAGAAAAACAGGAGGAAGAAAATTCGATGGGTAAAGAATATCATATCATAGAGGCCACTGGAGGTCCATTACTTATTTATATATCAGCCATCGATGCAAAGACAGTGTGTGCTTGGTGATAGAGAATACAAAAGATGCTTCGACTCAAGGCCTGATCTTCTTTTTTTTCAAAGTCAAATCTATAATTTCATATCTTATAGTTTGTAATGTTTGGATAGTTGGTTTCCATAATAAAATTATTAGCTAGTAACAGATTACTTAAACAGTGTGCCTATAAAAATGCATAATTAGATACTATTTACTATTCAATTATATCAGTAAATAGTGATAAGCTGAAGTTAGCAAAATTATCTCAGTATACCTAAATGTGATAGACAATTCTTATCGAGTTACTGAATTTCAATATGCCAGAAATGACTTCCCACTAAAACAAATTATTAAAGATGATTAATAGCTAGATTAAATATCAACATTCTTATGGGTTATCATAGTCTATGTGATATATCTAAGTATGTATAATTCATACTTGATTTTTTAAAATTTAAATCCAAGTTAGTTAACATATAGCATAATCATGGTTTCAGGAATAGAATTTAGTGATTCATCACTTATATGTAACACCTAGTGCTCATCCCAACAAGTGCCCTCCTTAATGTCCAGCACCCATTTAGCACCCCCCCCACCCAAACCCCCTCCAGCAACCCTCAGTTTGTTCACTGTATTTAAGAGGCTTTTATGGTTTGCCTTCCTCTATGTTTTTATCTTATTTTTCCTTCCATTCCCCTATATTCATCTGCTTTGTTTCTTAAATTCCACCTGTGAGTAAAAATATATGATATTTATCTGTCTTAGATTGACTGATTTCGCATAGCATAATATAGTCTAGTTCTATCCACAGTGTTGCAAGAGGCAAGACTTCATTCTTTCTGATTGCCGAGTAATATTCCATTGTATATATATACCACATATTCTTTATCCATTCATCCATTGATGGACATTTGGGGTCTTTCCATAATTTGGCTATTATTGATAGTGCTGCTGTAAATATTGGGGTGCATGGGCCCCTTTGAGTCAGCA
Source organism: Herpailurus yagouaroundi (assembly GCF_014898765.1). Lineage (NCBI taxonomy): Eukaryota > Metazoa > Chordata > Mammalia > Carnivora > Felidae > Herpailurus > Herpailurus yagouaroundi. The sequence goes on along the minus strand of NW_024412412.1, from coordinate 20,115,600 downwards.
TTTTTGTATGCTTTGGATAAATACCTAATAGTGCAATTGCCGGGTCATAGGATAGCTCTATTTTAATGTTTTGAGGCACCTCCAAACTGTTCTCCAGAGTGGATGCACCAGTTTGCATTTCAGTCTGCCTTCCCACCAGCAGTGCAAAGTGTTCCCTTTACTCTGTGTCCTCACCAACTTTGTTGTTTCCTGAGTTTGTTAATTTTAGCCATTCTGACAGGTGTGAGGTGGTATCTCATTGTGGTTTTGATTTGTATTCCCCTGATGATGAGTGATGTTGAGCATCTTTTCATGTGTGTGTTAGCCATCTGGATGTCTTTGGAGAAGTTTCCATGTCTTTTACTCATTTCTTCACTGGATTATTTGTTTTTTGGTTCTTTATAGATTTTGGATACTAACCCTTTATCCGATATATCATTTGAAAATATCTTCTCCCATTCCATCAGTTGCCTTTTAATTTTGTTGATTGTTTCCTTTGCTGTGCAGAAGCTTTTTACCTTGATGAGGTCCCAATAGTTCATGCTTGCTTTTTCAAAGAGGTTGTTGCCTGTTATCTTCTCTAGGATTTTGATGGCTTCCTGTCTTACATTTAGGTCTTTCATCCATTTTGAGTTTATTTTTGTGTATGATGTAAGAAAGTGGTCCAGGTTCATTCTTCTACATGTCACTGTCCAGTTTTCCCAATACCATTTGCTGGAGAGACTGACTGTTTTACATTGGATATTCTTTCCTGTTTTGTCAAAGATTAGTTGACCATACAGTTGTGGGTTTAATTCTGGGTTGTCTAATCTTTTCCATTGATTGCTGTGTCTTTTTTTTTTTCTTTGTTTGTTTTTTATTTTTAAAAAATTTTTTTAATGTTTATTTATTTTTGAGACAGAGAGAGACAGAGCATGAACGGGGGGAGGGGGGTCAGAGAGAGAGGGAGACACAGAATCTGAAGCAGGCTCCAGGCTCTGAGCTGTCAGCACAGAGCCCGATGTGGGGCTCAAACCCACGGACCATGGGATCATGACCTGAGCCAAAGTCGGCCGCTTAACTGACTGACCCACCCATGCGCCCCTCCTTTGTTTGTTTTTAAGTTTATTTATTTTGAGAGAGAGAGAGGGAGACGCAAAGAGTGAGAGGGAGACAGAATCCCAAGCAGGCCCCGTGGTCTCAGCATGGAGCCTGACATGGGGCTTGAACTCATGAACCATGAGATCATGACCTGAGCTGAAATCAAGCATTGATGGTTAACCGACTGAGCCACCCAGGCACCCCTATATGTGTGTTTTTGTGCCAGTACTGGACTGTCTTGATGATTACAGCTTTGTAATACATCTTGAAGTCCATAATTGTGATCCCTCAGCTTTGGTTTTCTTTTTCAACATTACTTTGTATATTTGGGAGTCTTTTCTGGATCCCATACAAATTTTAGAATTGTTTGTTCTAGCTCTGGGAAGAATGCTGGTGTTATTTTGATAGGGATTGCTTTGAATATGTAGAATGCTTTAGGTAGTATAGACATTTTAACAACGTTTGTTCTTCCAGTGCATGAGCATGGAATGTTTTTCCATTTTTTTTTGAGTCTTCTTCAACTTGTTTAATTTGCTTTCTGTAGTCTTCAGTTTACAGATCTTTTACTTCCGTGGTTAGGTTTATTCCTGTGATTATAGTTTTTGGTGCAATTGTAAATGGGATCGATTCCTTGATTTCTCCTTCTTCTGCTTCATTATCGGTGTATAAAATTGCAACTGATTTCTGAACACTGATTTTATATCCTGAGACTTTGCTGAATTCATGTATCAGTTCTAGTAGGTTTTTGGTGGAATCCTTTGGGTTTTCCATGTAGAGTATCATGTTGTTTGCAAAGACTTCTTCCTTGCCAATTTGGATGCCTTTTATTTCTTTTTCTTGTCTCGTTGCTGAGGCTAGGACTTCCAGTACAATGTTGAACAAAAGTGGTGAAAGTGAATATCTCTGTCATGTTCCTGTCCTTAGTGGTAAAGTTCTCAGTTTTTTTCCCATTGAGAATGATATTAGCTGTGGGCCTTTCATATATGGCCTTTATGATGTTGAGGTCTGCTCTTTCTGTTCTTACTTTCTTGAAGGTTTTTATCAAGAAAAGATGCTGTATTTTGTCAAATGCTTTTTCTGCATCTGTTGAGAGGATCATGTGGTTCTTACTCTTTTCTTTTATTAATGTGATGTGTCACGTTGATTGATTTCTGGCTATTGAAGCACCCCTGCATCCCAGGAATAAATCCCACTTGATCATGGTGAATAATTCTTTTAATGTATGGTTGGATTTGATTTGATACTATTTTGAGAATTTTTGCATCCATGTTCATCACGGAAATTGGTCTGTAGTTCTCCTTTTTAGCAAGGTCTTTGTTTGGTTTTGGAATCAAGCTAATACTGGGCTCATAGAACGAGTTTGGAAGTTTTCCTTCCACTTCTAATTTTTGGAACAGCTTCAAGAGAATATGTGTTAATTCTTTTTTAAATGTTTAGTAGAATTCCCCTGGGAGGTCATCTGGCCCTGGACTTCTGTTTGTTGGGAGACTTTTGATTACTGATTCAATTTTCTTTACTGGTTATGGGTGTGTTCAAATTTTCTATTTCTTTCCGTTTCAGTTTTGGTGGTTTATATGTTTCTAGGAATTTATCCATTTCTTCTAGATTGCCCAGTTTGTTGGCATATCATCGCTCATAATATTCTCTTAATAGTGTTTGTATTTCTGCAGTGTTTGTTGTGATCGCTCCTCTTTCATTCGTGATTTTATTTATTTGGGTCCTTTCCTTTTTCTTTTTGATAAACCTGCCTAGGGGTTTATCAATTTTGTTAATTCTTTCAAAAACCATCTCCTAGTTTCATCAATTTTTTTTTTAATTTCAATATCATTGATTTCTGCTCTAATCTTTATTATTTCCCTTCTCCTGCTGGTTTTGGGATTTATTTGCTGTTCTTTTTCCTGTAAGGTTAGGCTGTGTATTTGAGGCATTTCTTCCTTCTTTCAGAGGAAGGCCTGATCTTCAGGGCCTTCATCGAAGTAAATACTATGCAACAAGAAGCAGTGTAGCATGTAGTATAGCTTCTGGAGGCAGACGGATCAGGTAGTCATAACTGGCTTTCTATGAGACTTTGGGTAAGTTATTTAACTTCCACATATCTCCATTTCTTCTGCTATAAAATGGGATGATACCTGCTGGCATTATGATGAAGATTAAGAGAGTCAGTAAAACCCTTTTCAAAGTTCCAGATAAAAATAGTAACTGCATCACAAATGTTAGCTATTATTAGCTATCCAAGTGCCCTGAGAAAGACAAACAAAATACAATAGCAGGATGTAGTGGCTACATGTTGCAGGAGTTAGGTGCTCCTATCTTGTTCTAGGGATCGGAAGAAGCTTAATAGTCAAAGTGACATCTAAGAAGTGCGGGTGAGATTTTAACAGATGGAGACTGGAGAGGACAGGCATGTCTGATAGGGGCAACAGTAAGGACAAAGGCATGGAGCTGGAATAGTGCAGGGCTGTGAAAGGAGCAGTCAGTGGCCTTGTTGATCGGAGCACGGGGCTTGCAGAGTACCGTGGTGGGAGCCAGAAGTGAGAGGGCAGAGTGGGGTCATTTTGTAGCTAAAGAATTTGCAGGAAATCAGAAAGCAGTCATGGGGGATTAAATAAAGGGGGTGAGATGAATAGAGCAGTACCGCAGGATGGTTATTCTGCAACACTCAGCATGTGTAGTGCAAGTCCTGAGCCTTGGCCTTTTTTTTTTTTTTTTTTTTTTTGGTAATACAAATAACTGAGAAAAGACAGTTATCTCACATAAACACATTGACAGCCACAAGACCAGATAAAGAGCCATGCCACGGCCCCCCACTGAGACTCTTTTGTGATCTTGGTTGATTTCAATAACTGATCACTTGGGCCACTTTCCTTTTCTCTTCCTGCTCTTGAAATTTGAACTCTTAGGTTTTAAATTCTCCAACAAAGAGGGAGCCTACAAAAACCCTAGCCTGCCACCCCTGACTCCAATAAAAGCAGAATCCCTTGACCTGCACATACGTGTGTGCTCACCATCCCCACTCCCCCTACCCTGTGGGACCTCGCTGTGTGGCCCCAGATGTGCTGTGTAATTTCCAGTCTTATAAGTAATAAACTTCTAGTTTTTTTTTTTTCAAAGTTTCCTGTTGTTGTTGAAGGGCATCTAGCAATCATAATAGAAAGCACAAGGGCTGCTCCAAAACAACATTGGTTGTCGATAGGCTGAGACCAGCTCAAAAGCAGTGACGAGTTGTGTAAGTGATACCGAAACCTTCTCACTGGAGCTGTGGCTCTTTACATAATGTAGGGCACCAGTTGGCTTCCAAATCTTAGGAGACATAGTTAAACTCATGATTCCTGGTGGCACCATAGATTCAGGATGGGTCCATCTTACCTGACTCAGAAAACAAAACCATAGCCAATAATTTAGTAGGTTAGTATCCTTGTGTACTATTATCACATCTTTTCCAATATTTTCACAATACTTCCCTTTGTCTTATACCATAACAATCTGTGTCGTGATGAAAAAGTCCCAAGAGCCATGAACAGAAGAGACAGGATAAGAGGGTGCTCATGTCGGCTTTTCTAAGTGACATTTGGCAAAACCTCAATTTCCTCATCTCTTAAAACTTGGGTTAGTAATAGTACCTCTGAAGGTTATGAGGATTTGATGGTGTAATTCATGTAGAGTGCTTGCAAGCACTCAGTAGATATTAATTGTGACTGTCACCAGCCTGTTATTGTTATGTGGTTGTCATCACATTCTCAGGAATGTTGGGAGCATGGAATGGATGCCTGTTCTGAGGGAATGAATGTGGAGAAACCAGAAGAGCAGGAACTGAGCCATACAAGCATATAGTAAGGGGGGAGAAAGAAAAATGAAGACAGGAAGATAAAAAAGAAGGAAATAACAGGGTTACAGTAAAATGACAGAAATCAAAAACTCCAGAAAGAACAATATTACTTAATATTGAAGGTGTTCAGGAGGGCACGATGGAGGGAGGCCCCTGAGTTAACCTACAAGTGATGGGTGGGGAAGCGTTTTCAGCAGAGCAGTGGAGAGGGAAGTTGGCTTGACCTAGAGAGTAGGTGGAGAGGAGGTATGAGCAGGTTGCTGTTGACTGTTCGGCTGCACAGGAGGTAAGTAAGGGATGGTACATTCTGCACTTCTGGATTTCATTCGGTCTTGCTCAGCCACTATATATGCATAGAGGTACAGCACAAAGTTACAGAAAAAGAAAATGAGACCAACTTCATTTGTGGAAACCTGAGACAATACTTTACCCGAAAATCAAGATAAATTCATGACTCTTCTACTCTCATCCTCAGTTTTTAAGTTAAACAGCTGCTTTTCTTCTTCATTAATGTCATTTTCAGCTCCTCCCAGGTGTCAGTGGTTTTCAGGAGTTGCATGAGTCTTCTAGGTTCTTGATGAGTTGAGGAGGGTGAGGAGGTGTGAAGAAACACTGTTTTCAGCACAGGGAGGATTTTGAAATTCTGTTCACGTGTTTTTCAGTAACAGTTCCAAGTTTTCAAGGTTATTCAATGACAGGGATCCTTGTGCAATTTTCCAAACTTCACTGGTAAGAACCACTGAAGATATTTGTTTAAGATACTGATTCCCAGGGCCTTCACTTAGCGATTCTTACTCAGAAGATCACCCTTGAGATCCAGGAACATGTATTTACATCTATTTATTTTTTATGTTTGTTTAGTATTTAAGACAGAAAGAGAGCACAAGTGCAGAGAGGCAGAGAGAGAGGGAGACACAGAATCCAAAGCAGGCTCCAGGCTCTGGGCTGTCAGCGCAGAGCCTGACGCGGGGCTCAAACTCACGAACTGTGAGATCATGACCTGAGCCAAAGTTGGACATTCACTTGACTGAGCCACCCAGGCACCCCTATTTTTTGACAAATGTCAAAAGTGATTCTTATGGTCACGCAAATTGGGAAATACTGACCTACTTTTGTGTATTCATTGCTGGCAGCTGGAGAAGCCTGTTTCCCAAACTTCTATCCCTTCTAAAAATAAAATATTTTTAAAAGGAAAATATGACTAGATAAAATATGTATACATATATTATATGTATTGTATACTTCTTTCATATTTATAATTAAAGATGGGTAAGAATACTCAGACAAATCGTATATTAAATGAGAAGAGGAGTGTGTAGGGGTGGAGAGAAATGCAGCCTACTGCTGCGATAAAACAGGAAGCCAAGATGTTAGAAATCTAATGTTGCAAACAGCATTTTATAAAGTGCAAGAGCTTCAGAATCATGTCTGAAATCTTCTTTGATGTTCAGTTGTAAACGGTGACTTCGGACTAGATTTAGAGAGAAACCAATTATGCTTTAAAGTGTTCTTGTAAAAGGCTTTAAGTGAATGAAAATCCTTGTATGCGGCTGCAGCAATTTAAATTGAAGGCTTTTAACAAATTACTAACCCTTCTCCTCTTAAAAATGATCTTTCATTTGAAATGAAAATTTAAGTTGTTATTTATGCTCTATTAGCATCCTTATGCAGAGACCGAACAACATGTTTCACATTTCCAAGTTTTTATCTCTTGATTTTTCTGGAAGGAATAAACTACTCCATTGATTTTTTAAAAGCAAGGTAAAACAATTCATTCGACAAGGGATACTGTACTTTCTTTCTCAGTTTTCTGGTGGCAAAAGATTACATTGAATAGTGAAATCGGCATGAGAGCAGTAAAGTCTGCATTGGGTCCAGATCAGTTCCTTTAACTTCATTAAAATCCCGTTCTGTTGTTTGGATTACAAGAAAAACAGAGGAGACACATTTATTTTTTATTTTTTATTAAAAAAAATTTTTAAGTTTATTGTTTTTTGAGAGAGACAGCACAAGTGGGAGAGGGGCAGAGAGAGAAGGAAAAAGAGAGAATCCCAAGCAGGCTTCTCACTGTCAGTGAAGAGCCCAATGTGGGGCTTGAACTCACGAAACCACAAGATCACGGCCTGAGCCAAAACCAAGAGTCGGGTGCTTAACTGACTGAGCCAACCAGGGGCCCAGAGGAGAAACATTTAGATCTGATACAAAAAAAAAAAAAAAAAAAAATCAGCAAGTATTTATGATGCAGAAGGAAAAATGGAGGAAATAGAGCTGAGATTATTGGAATTGATAGGCATTAATTATGTCAAAAGCCACGGACTGTTACAAATACTATATTTTTAACACTATCAACAATAGCCAAAGTATGGAAAGAGCCCAAATGTCCATCGATGGATGGATGGATAAAGAAGATGTGGTATGTATGTGTATATATGTATATATGTATATATGCCCTCAAGACCCATCCATGTTGTTGCAGATGGGAGATTTCTTTCTTTCTCATGGCTTGAATAATATCCCACTGTATGTGTAAATATTCCATTGTGTATGTGTGTATATATATCACATCTTATTTATCCATTCATCCACAGATGGACACTTAGGTTATTTCCATATCTTGGCTATTATGAATAATGTTGCAATGAACATGGGAGTGCAGATATCTCTGAGATACTGATTGCCTTTGGATATATACTCAGAAGCAGCATTGCTGGATCATATGGTAATTCTATTTTTAATTTTTTCAGGAACTTCCATACTGTTTTCTATAGTGGAAAACATTCCCACTGACAGAGCACAAGGGTTTCCTTTCTTCTACTTCCTCCCCAACACTTGTTATTTTTTATCTTTTTGATAATAGCCATTTAAAAAGTGTGAAATGGTATCTCATTATGCTTTTGATTTATATTTCCCTGATGGCTAGACATGTTGGGCATCTTTTCATGTACCGGTTGGCCATCTGTATGTCTTCTTTGGAAAAATGTCTATTTAGTTTCTCTGCCCACTTAATAGGATTTTATTTATTTTTTTACATGCTATTGAGTTTTATGAGTTCCTTATATATTTTGTTCCTTATATATTTGGATATTAACCTTTTATTAGATATACAATTTACGAATATTTTTCTTTCTCTCTTTAGATTGCCCTTTCATTTTGTTGATTGTTTCTTTTGCTGTGCACAAACTGTTTAGTTTGATATAATCTCACCCATTTATTTTGCTTTTGTTGTTTGTGCTTTTGGTGTCATGTCATATCCTCAATGTTGAGGAGCTTTTTACTATGTTTTCCCTAAGTTTTTTGGCTTCGGGTCTTATGTTTAATTTTTTAATTTCTTTCAAGTTGATTTTGTGAATGACATAAGATGGGGGTCCAATTTCATTCTTCTGCATCTGATTATACAGTTTTCCCAGCATCATTTATTGGAGAGATTATCCTTTTATCCTGAATATTTTTGACTCACTTGCGAAACTTTGGTTGACCGTAGTATATGCAAAGGTTTCCTACTGAGCTCTTAATTATGTACCATTGGTCTACATCTTTTTTATGCCAGTACCATATTGTTTTGATTACTATAGCTTTGTAGTACAGTTGGAAATGAAGAAGTATGATATCTCCAGGTTTATTCCTTTCTCAGGATTGCTTTGGCTCTTTGGGGTCTTTTGTTGTTCCATATGAATTTTAGGATTTTTAAAAATATTTCTGTGAAAAATGCTATTGGAATTTTGATAGGGATTGCATGGAATCTATAGATGGCTTTGGTGTAGTATAGACATTTAACAATATTAATTCTTCTGCTCCATGAACACAGGATTTCTTTCCATTTGTTTGTATCTTCTTTATTTAATTAAAAATTTTTTTTTAATTTAAAAAGTTTATTTATTTATTTTGAGAGAGAGAGTGCGAGAGGAGGAGAGACAGAGAGAAAAAAAGGGAGTGAGAGGATCCTAAGCAGGCTCCGCATCATCACTGTGCAGATCAGAGCTTGACATGGGGCTTGATCTCATGAACCATGAGATCATGACCTGAGCTGAAATCAAGAGTCAGGCAATTAACTGACTGAGCCACCCAAGTGCCCTGTGTTTTCTTTTTAAATTAAAAAAATTTTTTTAAATGCTTTTTTATTTATTTTGAGAAAGAGAGAGAGAGAAGGAGAGAGAGGCAGAGAGAGAGAGAGAGAGAGAGAGAGAGAGAGAGAGAATCCCAAGCAGGCTCCACACTCAGCACAGAGTCTGTCATAGGGCTCCATCCCACTACCATGAGATCATGACCTGAGCCAAAATCAAGAGTTGGATGATCAACCAACTGAGCCACCCGGGCTCCCCTGTTTGTGTCTTCTTCAATGTCCTTCATCAAAGTCTCGTAGTTTTCAGTATACACATAGATCTTTCACCTTGGTTAAATTTATTCCAAAGTATTTTATTGTTTTTGATGCTATTGTGAGTGGGATTTTTAAAAATTTCTTTTTCAGATATTTTGTTGTTAGCATATAGAAATGCAACTGATTTCTGTATGTTGATTTTATATTCTGCAACTTTACTGGATTCAATGATTAATTCTAACATTTCCACTCCCCCACCTGGAGTCTTTAGGGCTTTTTTATATATAAGATGATGTCATCTACAAACAAAGACAGTTTTGCTTCTTCCTTTCTGATTTAGATGCCTTTTATTTCTTTTTCTTGTCTAATTGCTCTGGTGAGGATTTCAAGTACTATGTATGCTTAACAGCAGTGGCAAGAGCGAGAGCCCTTATCTTGTTCCTGGTCTTAGAGGAAAAGCTTTCTACCTTCACCTTTGTGACTGGTGACTGATGTTCACTGTGGGCTTATTTATCTGAGGTACATTCCTTCTATAGCTAATTTGTCAAGAGTTTTTGTCATGAAAGGATGTATTTTGTCAAATGCTTTTTCTTCATCTTACTGACATGATTATTTGATTTTTATTTTTCATTCTACAAAGTGGTATATCACATATATTGATTTGTGTATGTTAACACATTCTTGCATACCAGAGATAAATCTTACTTGATCATGACATATGATTCTCTTAATGTATTGTTGAATTCAATTTGCTAATATTTCGTTAAAAATTTTGTATTTGTATTCATCAGAGATGTTGGCCTATAGTTTTCTTTTCTGGTAGTGTCTTTATCTGACTTTGATGAAGGGTAATTGTGGCCTCACAAAATGACTTTGGCAGTATTCCCCCTCTTCAATTCTTTGTAAGAGTTTGACAAGGATTGGTGTCAGTTATTTAAATTTCTGGTGGAATTCACCAGGGAAACCATCTGGTGTTGGCCTTTTCTTTTTTGGGAGATTTTTGATTACTGATTGAATCTTATTATTGGACTATTCAGGTTTCCTATTTTTTCATGATTTAGTCTTGGTTGGTTGTATGTTTTTGGGAATTTGGCCATTTCTTCTAGGTCATCCAATTTGTTGGCATATAATTACAGTGATTTTTATGATCCTTTGTATTTCTGTGGTAACAGATGCAATGTCTCTTCTTTAATTTATGATTTTATTTATTTGAATTTTCTCTTTCTCTTTATTAGTCTGTCTAAAGGTTTGTCAATTTTATTTATCTTTAAAAAAACAGATCTTAGTTTTGTTGTTATTTTTTAATGTTTCTCTGGTCTGTATTTTATTTATTTTTGGTCTGATCTTTGTAATTTTCTTCCTTCAGAAAACTTTGGGCTTAATTTGTTCTTCTTTTTCTAGTTCCTTCAGATGTAAAGTTAGGATCTTTATTTGAGATATTTCTTTTTTTCTTAATGTAGGCGTTTATCACTATAAAATTCCTTCTTAGAACTGCTTTTGCTACCTCCATAGGTTTTGGTATGTTGTGTTTTCATTTCTGTTTGCTTCAAGATATTTTCCATTTATGTTTTTATTTCTGCTTTGACTCATTGGTTATTTAAGAGTGTGTTGCCTAATTTCCATAAATTTGTGAATTTTTCAGATTTCTTCTTGTATTTATTTCTAGTTTAATACCATTTTGGTCAGAAAAGATAGTTGATTTCGATCTTCTTAAATTTGCTATGTCTTTTGATCTGTCCTGGAGAATGTTCTGTGTGCTTGAAAAGAATAAACATTCTGCTGCTGTTGGATGGATGTTCTGTGTATGTCTACTAAGTCTAAAGTATGTATGGAATATCTGTTGGTCTGAAGTGTAGTTCAAGTCCATTGTGTCCATATTTATTGTTTGTCTGGATGATCTCCCAAACTCCTAAGGAATCCTTTAATGTAAGAATGGGAAGTCAGGTCTGGCGATATCCAAAAGTTGTATTTAATAATTTTAGAATGTCAACAAATTATACATTCATAAAAGATAAAGCTATACAGATTTTTAAAATATGGATGATTTTCTTTAATTCTATTCAGTATGAAGTCAACACAGTATATTAATGTTGGTTATCTCATACTGATTAGAATCTCTAATGCATAGCCTTATAATCTTTGATTAATTAAAAATAAAGTAGGTAACTAAGTAAATATACTTCCTTTAGAAAAGATTTTCAAACAACTTCCTGTCCTAGAGTATCTCCTTCAGAAATTGGGGCACAGTAGGTACTCCTTTAGTTGAGCTACACTAACTGATTCACCCAACAAACCAATGTTCTCTGGCATTCTTATAAAGCGTACTAACTAATGTCCACTGCAAGCTGAAAACTCTTGAGGTACTCTTCATTTTTTTTGATCTCTTATGCCCATACATTTCTGCTCCCATAATACACTTTGTATATTTTCTAGAACACAGTTGTGTTTGTTGCAAATGTATTTATGTCATTTGTTCCTGCTACCATGATTAGATGATTAGATAATTAGATAAATTAATTAAATAGTATATAAGCTGAGAAAATGAATATAATAAGAGTACTGTTGTTTCTCTAAAAAATAAGCTGGATACATTGGAAAGATGAGACAATAAAACAGTTGCTGCTAGATTAAATTGTAGGCAAACAACTGGAAACAAATAGGAAAAAACTGTAAAATCTGTGACCCAGTTCTTGGATTGCTTTGCCCCAGTTTTCACTTTATAGAACGTGAAGCTAGAAAGCAAGGACAGTGCATCATTGGCATGGTTTCTGGAAGAAGAAACTCCAGTGAATCTAAACAAAGCTTTGAACCTGTATCAAAATATTGGCAAATTTATTTACACAGGTAGCTTTTAAGTTAAAAATAAGTTTTGTAGGTATACGTGTAATACTTTTAATGATTCCTCCTCTTAACTGAAATGTTTGATTAAGCTACCCATTACTGATCTCACTCTTACTGAATAAAAGGGCTTCTTCCATTTTTTGCTAACCAAAAATGTACTTTGGTGAGAATGGATTTATAAATATAATAATTTGTTTGATACTAAGGGATTATATTAATAGACCTCAGCAGTGAACAAACTTTAGTATGCCTAAAATCTCTTGAAGAGCTTACTAACAATACACATTCTTGGGCTTTAAGGCTGAGATTTTAATTCAATAGGTCTAGTGGGGAACAGGAATTACATTTTTAGTAACATTAAAGGAATGTTGTTTAAAAGAGGATAATCATTGTTTAAATGAGAGCAATTGTTTAAAAGTGGGTAATACAAGGGATACAGGAGTGCTGATGAATAGGGGCACATGTACCCCAATGTTTATAGCAGTGCTTTCAACAATAGGCAAATTATGGAAAGAGCCTAAATGTCCATCAACTGACGAATGGAAAAGAAGATGTGGTTTATATATACAATGAAATACTACTTGGCAATCAGAAGGAATGAAATCTGGCCATTTGCAGCAATGTGGATGGAACTGGAGGGTATTATGCTAAGTGAAATAAGTCAGTCAGAGAAAGACAGATATCATATGTTTTCACTCATATGTGGATCTTGAGATCCACATATCTTCTTAACAGATCTTAAGAGATCCATATCTTCTTAACAGAAGACCATGGGGGAGGGGAAGGGGCCAAAAAAAAGTTACAAACAGAGAGGGAGGGAGGCAAACCATAAGAGACTCTTAAATACAGAGAACAAACTGATGGGGGTGAGGGAGAGGGGAAAGTGGGTAATGGGCATTGAGGAGGGCACTTGTTGGAATGAGCACTGGGTGTTGTATGGAAACCAATTTGACAATAAATTATATTAAAAAATAAAAAAATAAAATTCAGCCATTTATACTAAAGAAAAAATAAAAGAATAATAAAAATTGGGGGCGCCTGGGTGGCGCAGTCGGTTAAGCGTCCGACTTCAGCCAGGTCACGATCTCGCAGTCCGTGAGTTCGAGCCCCGCATCAGGCTCTGGGCTGATGGCTCAGGGCCTGGAGCCTGTTTCCGATTCTGTGTCTCCTGCTCTCTCTGCCCCTCCCCTGTTCATGCTCTGTCTCTCTCTGTCCCCCCCCCAAAAAAAAAAAAAAGTTGAAAAAAAAAAGTTAAAAAAAAATAAAAATTGTTTATATTTATATATATAAATATTTATATATACAACAACACTTGTAAAAGGTTTTTATTTAACTCAGTAATTAATGAACAATCTAATAGGATGTTACAATGAGTTCTATGGAGAATTCAAAAGTCTACACATATCTATGCAGTAAGGAACACTGAAATAGATTTGCTTCCATAGAGTTAAAACTGACTTCCTGATGCAAGGTGGAGGGAAGAAGAAAATTAATTATATTTCCATCAGAAGTCAGTCATTTTCTTGTCTATACACAAGAATCGTTTGTCTCTGCGGGACACCTGGGTGGCTCAGTCAGTTGAGCGTCCAACTCTCCCTCAGGCCATGATCTCACAGTTTGTGGGTTCGAGGCCCACATCAAGCTCTGTGCTGATAGCTCAGAGATGGTAGCCTGCTTTGGATTCTGTGTCTCCCTCTTTCTCTCTGCCCTTCCCTCGCCTGTGTTCTCACTCTCTCTCTCTCTCTCAAAAATAAATAAATAGACATTAAAAAAAAAAAGAATCATTTATATTGCCATCAGTGGTCTGCAATTTACAGAATTACAAATACCTCAAACACAAGAAAGGCTCAGGGACCCCATAGAATCAGATAACCCTAAAGGTTTTGCTATCCAAGGTGGAGTTTGCCACTGAAGACATCTGGTGAATCTCTTTGGTCCATTTGAAAATCTTTCACAATTTTTCCCTATAATATTTTGCTCTGGCAATTCTAATACATTGTGGTTAACGAGACATGATCTGGGGTATCCTTTTAATAGCCTGTAATCAAAGTTGTTGAATGATTTCCCCCATTAGAGAGAATACTAATATGTCCATGTATGTGAATATGATGAAAATGGCTTACTATCTGTAAGTAGACTTGAAGTTCCTGATTTTCTTAAGGTTATTAACATTTCTGGAGAATCTACCATATGTCGAGCAATGTATTATGCTTTATAATTTAATCCTCCATTGACTTTTACTTCCTCTTCAATTGAACCACACGCTCCCTTGGCTATAAACTTAACTCTTCTATAACCGAAACCTACTTCCAATGTTGAGGTCTCTAATGTCCCTGTTCTTTTCCACTCTTGCTTTTCTTACTGTCAATTCACCTTCTCCTCTATCTTTTTGAGTCCCCAGGATTCTGACAATTCCTTTTTGTAACAAGAATATGGCTCCTCCTAGTTTTGTTTTTTTTTTCCTTTCCTAACCAACCTAGATAAATCCCATCAACCCTTTTCCTTCCCCCACTTCTAGTACAACTGCTTCTTTGCGTTCCTGCCATATGTATCATGCTACATGACCTTAACCTGGCTATTTACAAACTATAAATCTTAACTTCCTGTAAAATAGGGATAATAATAGCATATACCTCATAGGAATGTTAAGAATGTTAAGTGAAGCTTTCCGTATTAAATGAAGGTAACTTTTCGAAATATATTGGTGAGATTTTTTTCTGTGCTCTGTTCTGACTTTTCTGTTGCTTAACTAAAGGCATCCATTGCCATGGAAAGCATTAGGAGTATGATAGCAGAAATTAAAAGTAGGTAGGAACTTATTAAAAATCAGTGTTCTTATCAATTCCAAGATAAGAACTTGAAACCCATAACCTGATGATAGTTCTGAGAAACAACTTACTGAGGTTGATCTGGGTTTTAAAAGCCTAAAAGAGGGGCGCCTGGGTGGCGCAGTCGGTTAAGCGTCCGACTTCAGCCAGGTCACGATCTCACGGTCCGTGAGTTCGAGCCCCGCGTCGGGCTCTGGGCTGATGGCTCAGAGCCTGGAGCCTGTTTCCAATTCTGTGTCTCCCTCTCTCTCTGCCCCTCGCCTGTTCATGCTCTGTCTCTCTCTGTCCCAAAAATAAATAAACGTTGAAAAAAAAATTAAAAAAAAAATAAAATAAAAGCCTAAAAGATACTTTTCGCATGTTCAAGAGTCAAGGTTGGTTGCATAGCATCCTATAAAGATCGGATTATAAATTTTAGTTGGAGAGGGTGGAAGGTGTCAAAGAAAATATGGCATCAAAGCTAAACCAGTAAGGAAGACTTTATGCAAGGCTATTGCAGTAAGGGAGAGACATGAGAATCCAGTCTGAATTCCATCTCACTGGAACAAAGGGTTTCGGGAATTTTAAGGGGTAGGGTGCAAGGGAGATCATGGGCCATCTGTGTTTGCTAATTGAGTTTAACCAAAGGAAAAAACAAGCTTTCTTGTATCTCCATAACAGGAGGTAGTTTTATAACATGGATCAAGGCACCTCCAAAGTTAGACTCATACTCTCCACAGAGACTGGGAGATAGAAATACTCCTGTGAGGATTAGATTTCAAAGGAATGGTTCCCAGATCCTTGAGAAAGACATTCCTGGGTTGTAAAAGTGGCAGGAAGTTTAAAAATGATTTATATCTCAAAAGGACAGAAATAATTTATAGTGACAAGTTTTCTAACGTGAACGTTCTAAGAGAAGGGAGGTCAGGGGCCTAGTGTCAGGAAGAAGTCTGTCTCAAGTTTAGTCAGGCTGAGGGGAATGTCTTATTAAAGGTATGACGTAACGGGCAATTCCCACTGGACAGGAGGGTAGCGTTCTTTCATGCCTTGGTTAGAAAGCAACTTCCAAATGTTCTGACCAGTCACTCAGTGTTCCCCCGCCTGCATGTGCACAGAGGGGAGGGGAGATGAGGGGTAAAGGGGAGGTTGGGGGCTTTGTTGTTGACTGTGGGGTGGGGGAGGGGAGGAGGAGTTTAGGAGGGTGCAGGTGGAGTTTCAGCTGTCATTTCCTTCCCTTTCCTTTTGTGCTGTTGTTGCTAGAATTTGCTTTTTAGATTATAAGATTACCATAAACTAGGAATTGTGGGAATAGGCATCACTGAGTCTGAGTAATTAAAGGCTTTCTTTCCTGTCGTCTAAGTTTCGGTATATTCAAAGAAATCGGAAATTTCCCCTCCCAAATTTGGAATTTAGACACTCCATGTAGCTACATTCAGGTGATGTGTCCCCCGAATACATTTTAGGATCATTTATAAATCTCTATAAGCAACACTATGCTACCCTTTAGATATAAATATGACCTACATCTCTTGGAGAAAGGACTACACACATGTAAAAAAATGGGAATTTAAATACAACCTGATACTACTGGAGTAAAATGTATCCACTTTCTTATTTGTCCACAAGGGGCTGCTGTTTCCTTTCCAGTAACACAAGGCAGCAGATCCCAAGAACCCAAGGTACTCTAAAAAATTGCCATAGTTCCTGTTTTATAGTTATTTAGTTTTCAGGGTGCTATTAGGTTTGTCCCATAGAAAGAATGTGTAGGATTTTTCTTGTAGAAACACAAATTTTAGCAATAAGTTAGCCCCAAATTCAGCATTGTTAGAGTGAGGGTATGCCTTTTTGCCTTATAATTTCATTTATAATTATTATGTTTTTAGTGATACTAACAGCCTTATAAAAACATCATTCTATTATGTACCCAATGACTGTGAAATCATCTGCCTTGAAGCATAGCAAAATCATCAATCAGCAAACTGGGTCTAAAATGGGACCATTTTAAGAAAGCTATTTACACTGTAATTTGCAAGTTGATTTTTTTTTTTGAAATTAAAACATTTCTAAAATGCACTAACTATGATTGTTTAAAAAAAGTAATGGCTCTTTTTATGGTAAGGAAATAAATTGAACCTCTGTGCTAGAAAGTGCAGAAAACAAATCAGCTTTCTTTATAAATAGATTTTACTGCTGGTTTAGAAATTACCTTATGTGCTTTTCAGATGATGGAAAAATGAAATCAGCTTCTGTTTGCACTGTGAATGCAGCATGTTTGCTGTGTCACTTTCCAGAGGATTATGGAATGTAGGGAGGTCAGGGTTCTCGAAATGTAGAATTCTAAGAAGTAGCAGAGTGAGAAAACGAAAATAAAGCAAGCCTAGTTGTTTAATATATGTACTGATGGAGTTGAAGGGAAACCCTGGATTGGGAGCTAGCAGGTCATGTTCTGACTTTGACGGAGTCACAGCAGGACTGCAACTCAGTGAAGGCCAAGGCCGACTGGGCATCAGGCTGACTGGCATCAGAACAGGGAGAGAGAGGCCACTCACTGGCCAGGGGTTATGGCCAGATGTTCAGTGCCCAGTGCTAACCACGGTGCTTATGTACATCCTGAGGGCAGGGCTGACCCACAGTCTGGACTTTCTGGTGACTCTGCGATCTCATTCTGATGGGCGTGGTTAAGCAGTCTTAGAGGTGCTATCTACGGATGCTGGGGTAAGGAGCATGGAGATGTTTCCTTTCCCTAACAAACATTCTTTGGTTGTCTATGTTAGACAGAAGCACCCCAGAGGAGCAGAGACAGACTCTTCAGATGTGGGTTAGAGGTTTGACTCTGTGGAATGAGAGTTCTGGAGTGTCCACTTCAAGAGAGGAGGGAGGAAACCACATATCAGGATGACAGGTGACTCACTAGACTGGATTTCTAAAAAAAGAGAACCCTTAAACCTTAGCCTCCTTGGGCATTACCATGGACTGAGTGGCTTAAAGAATAAACATGTATTTCTGTCATTCCTGGAGACTGGGAAGTCCAAGATCAAGGCAAATCCAGCACCTAGTGAGACTTGCTTCTAGGATTCCTGGTAGCTACCTTGTTGTGTCCTCACCTGGCTCAGAGGACTCTGGTCTCTTCCTTTTCCTATAAGAACACTAATCCCACTACACATTCCCTACCTCAGGACCTCATCTAAACCTAATTACCTCCCCAAAGCCCAGCCCCCTAATACGAGATCTAACACCATAGGGCTTCCCACTATGAATTTGGGGAGGGTGCAAACATGCAGTTCTTAGCACCTTTATCTAGTAACAACCAGTGTCCCTTGGATAAAAACCTAGCTTCTAGAAAAAGACTTAAAAAATTGTGCCTTGGTTCTTGTCCAAATTGTCTGTCTGGACTTGTTAAAAACAAGGCACACTGGACTATTTCCTCTAAAGATTTGTTTATTCTTACCCTATTATATTCACAGAATTTTTACAGAATGACATCCACAAGCCTCCTAATAGCTTAATCTATTATAGGAGGCTTTATAACACTGTTGGTAAAAGCATGTGCTTTGAAATCATACAGTCGAATTTATGAACAAAGCTAATGCCAAGTGCTTTATGTACATTATATAATTTGAGCTGCATGAAACCCTATTGTCAGCCACTCTCACTGTTCCACTTCTGCAGAGGAACTAAATTTGAGAGACTTGCCCAAGTTTGCACAGTTAATAAGTGGTATAGCTGGGATTTGAGTCAAGTCTGTCTGATTCCAGAGCCTACTTACCATTCTCTTACAATACTTTTTAAGTCCCTGAGAGTGCTAACATCTTTTCATTTGAAATCTTATGTCTTTTTGGGTAGCAGCTTTTTAAACCTGTGAATAGGGCACCATAAAGCAGACAAGAAAGTCTTTCCAAGCTTCAATATTCATGGTGAGAGAAGAACCAGTTCTGTGGTTATCAATGCAAAAGCATCATCTGAAGGCTTTCTCTTCTAACACACAATCAAAACCAGGAACACAACAAACAAACAAACAAACAAACAAACAAACAAAAATCCAAAGCCTAGGCAGGTTCCCCTGGCATTATCAAGACCAGTCTCTGTGTGGCCATCTTCCTTGTCCTCCTCTCTGATAGGTGTTCTAGTCCTTTCTTGTACCAGAGTGGAATGGCCAGATCTAAGAGTTCATTTGGTCATGGGGAGAAGTAGAGGGAGAAGGTCTCTGGCCTATTTTGGCATTAGACCATGTTAGTAACAGAGTCCTTCCAGCCTTGAGTTCAGCCCATTAGACCTCTCTCTGTGTTTGGGGAAAGTCTCTGGGGAGTAATAAAGCGTTATTTATACACCTTTCTTTGGGACATGGTAGGGAAATTTGTTCCCTGGCCAAATACCATCTTAACCACTTCCATGATAACAAATTTCATTTCTTTTGTGGAATGGAAATCTAAATGGAGGTTTGAGGAAAAAAAGTATGGTGAAAGAATTAAGAAGGTCAGTCCTTTACCATCTTCTTGTAGGGATGTTGATTATTTCCCCCTTTGCTTTTCACCGAATTCTAGACTTTCATAAAGTGGTGTTTAGGTCTGATTGGATAGCAGTAAATTAGACCACCACCTAGAGGACCACTTGGAACCCTCTCTTGTCTGCCAGAAATCCCACTATTTGGAGATGGGAGCTTGGAAGCCTGTTAATATTTATGGAATGTTAAGTGCTAGCCATATTAAGTAATTTTGAGTATGTTTACATTTGACCCTCACAATAATACTCTGAGGTACGTTACTAGATCCGTTTTAGAGACGACAAAATCTAGGTTCAGAGACACTAAGCACTGCAGCTAACAAAAGATGGTGTTGAGGTTTGCAGCACTTCTAGCTAACTCTGGACCACCATATTTATGCCATCTTTTCACTAGAAAGTTCTTTCTTTGATTCTTCAAAGCCCTTGGTTTTCAGGAATTAATCTTCGACTGTAGATTTCACAGGAAGGAACTACCACGTGAAACTTTGTGGCTGAAATTAGAGATTTGGAGCTTGAGAGAGGCACAGGGGAGGGTTTCGTAGGTAAACTTCACGTCGTTTGTGGGGTCCTGAAAGTCTGTCTCCAAATTCTTTGTCCTGTTGACTTTCCATATTAGTTCAAATGTCATACAAGTTTCTCTTGGGGGTTAAATTAAATAATTTCTATGAAAAGTTAAAAAAAAAAAAAGGAAAGAAAGTAAATAAAGGACTGAAGGAGAGGGTTAAAAAGCCAACTCAGGTCTTATACTTAGGTATCAGAGTTCTGTTCAACCTAAACAGGCCTTGGTACAATGTGAAGAAGGCAGGGTTGAGTTTGGTAATTGTTAGCAAACCTGTCCATGTTCAGTGTTCATGAAACCATGGTTAGGAGTGTAACCGGACTCAAGGGGTGGGTTCGATGCTTGGGGTGCATCAAATTGGAACACAACCCAAGGAAGTGCTGGATGGAGGACTTTTTATTACTTGTTACAATTGAGGAGACGGGGAGATAGCTCTCAAAGCATGGTGTGCCCATGGGGTCAGTACAGGAAGCTTTCATTCAGTATATTAGGGGGTGGAGGCAGGGAGCTTGCATATACATTAAGGAACTTACACATACTCTGTTATTTAGGTACTTCTGGTTCAGTTGTGCATGTTCGTGTGTCAACATGCCAGTGTATACATCGTATGCTCAAAAAATGATGGAAAACCCCATCCATAGGAGGAGATCTTTGTATTATAATGAGCTAAAGGTAACTTCAGGACAATTCAGGGGGGCTTCTGTGCAGGTCGTCAGCTCCCATCCAGCTCAAACTGGCTCACAGAAGGGGCTATCAGGTGAAACACCCAGCTGGTCATTTCCTTGGCCAGAACTGTTGGTTCTGCAAAACAAAACACATTCCTTCCCTGCTTTTGTCCCTTCCCCTTCTCCCTTCTGCTGATAGCTTTCACCCCTCTTATTTGAGTAACTTCCTGTTGTATCCTAGCTAACCAAAGTTCACTTAACAGATTTACCAGATCAGTTAGTTAGTTGTAAAGTTCAAAGGGAAACAGGCACAGTTCAGTTGGGACAGGGACAAAAGACAAGTCTGGGGATGGCGAGCCGGGCAGGCCCCTATGAAGCAGGCACGGGCAGGGGAAAGGTGGTACCAGGAGTCTAGGGAACGGGGCACGTTTGGGTTACCCAAAGATCACAAAAATCAACTCTGCTCTCTTCAAATGCTTCCCATGCCTGTTGGAGTTCAACAGAGCACTGAGAAGGACTGTGCTGTAGCCTGAGTCTTGGTCCCCAGCTGCCTTCCCTCAGCAATATCTTGGCTGGTGGCTATGCGCTTGGGGACAATTTGCCTGGCTTTCTTGATCCAGACCAGAAAGCTTGCTTTTGAAGTGGTTTGGAAAGCTCCAAAAGAAACATGCTTCATGGTATTGGTATTGGTGCTCTTTAGCATCTTTAGAAAAGATTCTCCTTTTCATCAGCTGTTTGCTTCAGCAGTCTGTATCTCTCTAGCACCTACTGCCCATGGCCCTGGTTGTGCTGACACACAGACGGTGTAGCTGAAGGTAAAGAACAGCACGGGGTCTCCTGGGCCCACCCCTTCCAGGCCGGGCTAGGAAGAGGCTCACGGATGTTCCGACGCTCGAATGCAGGTAAGCTGCAGATCTGCAGCAATTCTTTTAACATGAGGCTGGATATTCTTTATAGTTTCCCCAGACACAGGAGTTGGCAGGGCTTGAAAAAGGATCGCTGGCAGGAAGTTCATTTTCTTTATTGTTACCTCCCCAGCCATAAAACTCAAAGCTTTTTACCTAAATCATGTTTGCTCTCTCGTGGGGGTGGGAGATCATTTTCTTCAGAGTTTTTCCCAGTTGGGGTTTAGTCCTGGGGATTCCATGGTTTTAATACTCCATTTGAATTTGAAGAGCTTTTCTAATTGATGGTTCCCATATTCCCTGCCCCCCTCCTTCTGATTCTGTGTCATTTGTATCCCCCTCCCCCCAATCTCAAATTCCTGAAAATGAAATCCTTTCATTTTTAACTTCATCATTTTAACTTAATTAGAATTTCGCTCACCTATTGCAATAGCTTTAGTTTCATCCCTCCAAAATAATCTCTATTTGAGTTTCCTCTGGTTGACCCAGAGCTATTCAATTCTTGCAAATAAGCTGAAAAGGGAACCTCCCTTGTGTCTTGTGATTTGTGTAAGAAAATATGTTGAGGGGCTAACCCCCTGATTTGTACTTTGTTAATGAATAAAAATCTTACCGAGAATTTTCTAATTTTTGAGATTTAAAAATATAATAACTGACATTGTTTCTAATTCAGTCTACATTTCTGGTATGAAATGATGTCAGGAGCCCTGGGACCTAAAGCTGACAGGGTAAATAACCCTCTGTGTGACCTCAAGCGAGCCATTTCCTCTTTCTGCCCCTTCTTTCTTCAAGTGCAAGATGTGGGTAACTTTGTCTGCCCCACTTAATTCACAGAGTGACTGTCTTAGATCACATACAGCCAAGTTTATTGAAAGGCATAAAGCTCTGTAATGACATATAACATCACCTGCCATTTATGAGCTTCTGCAGTCCTGGGGCCATGGAGAAAGTATCCTTCGTCAGGTAAAAGATACCTCTATAGGCTTTCTAGAGGATCTCTGGGTGCCTTCTTTTCCTGGCTTTTCAGGGATTCTGCTCATTGCTTTTCCACTTCTCGTGCACATCTTCAATCTTTTTCTGTCCCCATGTTTTCTGCCGTAAATAAATCCTTCATCTAAAAAATGGTGTCTTCTATCTTGGGAGAGAGACCTTTCCTTTGACTCTGCGTGCCTTTCCAGCTGCCAAGCCATCTATCCTCTCCCTCCATGACAAAGTTTCCTCGAGAATATTCCACTTTTGCTATCTCCCCTTCCTCATTTTCATTTCACTCTTTTATCCAGACCAACTTGGCTTTCACTTTCACCAAGTCCATTAAACTACTTTTGCTAAGGTCACTAAATTAGTTTGCTTGGGCTGCTGTAACAAAATACCAGAGACTGGGTGGCTTGAACAACAGAAATTTATTTTCTTATAGTTCTGGAGGCTAGACGTCCAAGATCAAGGTGTGTGTAGGTTGGGTCTCTCACGTATCTACATGACTTCATCTAACCCTCATTACCTCTTTAATGACCCTGTCTCAAAATACAGTCACATTCTTTGGTACTGGGGTTAGGACATCAATATGTGAATTTTGGGGGAACACAATTGAGTCCATAAGTCACCAATAGCCTTCCTGTTTTTAAGTTCTGTGGGATCTCAGCAACATTCAGTAGAGCAGTCGTCGTCTAGTTTTAAACTCTCTTCTTTGGGGAGGGGGGTGCCTTTTTTACTCTACACTTGGCTCCTTTTCTTTGGCTGAGTCAGACTTTCCCCCCATCTCCTCCTTCTGTGCCTCCAAACTGTAATTGCTGAATTAGAAATCTGTCCTATAGACCTCTCCGGTTAAGTGCCTAAACATTATGTCCAAGTCCTTTCTTAAAATTTCCACTTGGATTTTTATAAGCATCTCATAACTAAGAACTCTTGAGTTCTGCCCCCAAACTTATGCCTCTTTCTGTATCTATTCCTTCCTGTTAGTTTATTTCTTCTCCAGTCTTATTCTTCCTAGAAATCACCTACCTGCTTCTGCCAGCAATGAGGAGTAATCCTTGATGCTTCCTTCTTCCTGCCACCCTTCCACCATAACTGTTTGCTATTCTACCTCAAAATCACGTCCTCAAGTAATCTCCTGCCATCCCTGTTGACACCTCCTACTTGGTCAGCAAACGTAAACTCCTCTTTTCAACTTTGTGCCCCTCCACTACATTCCCCACAGAGCATCCAGACACTTAAAGATTTCAAGTAGATCACGTCTCTTCTGTTTAAAAATCTTTAGTGGCTTCCCACCCGCAAGGTAGTTCTGCTAGATTGCAAGCTCTAAGAGTACAGGGACTAGGATTTCCTTACTTATTGCTGTTTATCCAGAGCCTAGCCCCGTGCCTAGTACCCAGTAGGCACTTCACACACTGACCGGCCTCACCTCTCACAATAGTGCTCATCTGTCTCGGTCACATTGCTCTCAGATCCGAGCTGGCCTTGTCTGGGCTGCCTGTGCTGTGATAAACTCACTCTCCCTTCGTTGGCTAGCATTTACTTGTATCCTTGATATGCTAAGTGGTGTCCAAGGCCAGCAGCATGACCCTATGAAGATGCTTGTTAGGACTCGGGCTCCCCCTCTAGCTCTGATGAATCAGAATCGGCACTAAAACATAGTACTCAGGTGATTCACATTAACAGGAAAGTTTGAGAAGCTCTGCTTTAGACTTCAGCCTAAGTGTTAGCTTTTTTTTTTTTAATGTTCATTTATTTTGAAAGAGAGAGAAAGCGTGAATGGGTGAGGGGCAGAGAGAGGGGGAGAGAATCCTAAGCAGGCTCCATGCTATCAGCACAGAGTCTGACGTGGGGTTCAATCTCACGACTGTGAGATCATGACCTGAGCTGAAATCCAGAGTCAGATGCTTAACTGAGTCACAGGAGCCCCCTAAGTGTTAGTTCTTTCTTAAATGTTTACTTCTTTATTTTTAGAGAGAACGAGCATGAGCAGGGGAGAGGCAGAGAGAGAGGAAGAAAGAGAATCTCAAGCAGGCTGCACGCTGTCAGCACAGAGCCTGACATGGGGTTCAAACTCTTGAACCATGAGATCATGACCTGAGCTGAAATCAAGGGTCAGATGCTTAACCAACTGAGCCACCCAGGTGCCCCAGTGTTAGTTCCTTAGAGAGAACTTCCCCAACTGGCCAGTACACATTAGGTGACCTAATGTATTAACTCACAGCATCTGTGACACCCAGAAGGGAAAGGAAGTGAAAGATAAAGGAGGGAGGCTAGGGAAGTGAAGCATACCAATCAGAAGCTGTTTGCTTTTGAACTTTACCTAAGGTTGACCCTAACGGAAGTTTTGGTTTATATAGAGGAGCCCGCAAAATCTGTGAATTGTTTAATTTGAGCAAATTGAAAATGGCACGAGGTTTTCTTTGTGTTAACAAATTTTTGACCTCACCCTGAAAATCACTTTATATAGTTGTTTTGTTTTGGTTTGCCACATTGTGACATCATAGGATAAACACATAGCAGGCGAGCCACAATTGGTTTGGGTTTTCCAGTATTTCATTGACCCATGGTTGTGGAGTGCATTGTAGAAAGTCCAGCTACAACACCTATTCTTTAATGTAGTTTGATTTTAGCTTTGTTGCAAGTCATTGTCCAGTGTTTTGTTGCAAACATTTTGGATATTGAATAGCTGACTGGTTTGTGGTTCTCTAGGCTTTCTATCAGATGCCCAATCATAACATTATTGCAGAGCTTCAGCATTTTGCAGAGGATGTGCAATGAATGTGCAACCAATGAACTAAGTCACAGTTGTGACCGAGAGATGAAAGAAAACACACTCTTAAAAATAAATACCTTCAGCGCTTATCACTGAAAGTATTTCTAAGGTGTCATACATATAGGCTTTACTTGCCAAATATTGTTTTGCCTCTATTTGCCAAGTATGTTGGGATTTTACGGTACCAAAGTATTCTACTAAATTAGCTGGACAACTTGTTTGAGTTATTCAGTAAACTCACTTTCATGGCAGAGTTATAATTTTAAAGTGTATTCCCACTGGTTCCATGAGCATTACAGCTGCTCCTTGTTTATTTAATAATAGAGCTGATGAGTACTTAATTTGAGAGGGACGCTGGGTGCAGGTGTAGTGCCATTTAGATGTAACAGAGGACACATTTGACATCTGCTGCAAGATCTATAGATAAAGTAAACAGAGGTTAAACTCAGCCCGATGTCAAATCTACATGGTTTAAAACTTCACAGAGTTTTTCTGGACTTTGAGGGAGGAAGTTTAGTAAAAATCTAAGGGGATGAGAGAGTGACCAACATTTGTTCTTTGCCTTTTATTGGGCACTCATTTAATCATCATATAAACTCTTCAAGATGGATTTTGTTTGTTTCATTTTATGCAGATGAAAAATTGAGTCTCAGACCCATGTTTTTTCCCCCCCTTGGTTACACATTAGCCTCACAGTAGTGGCATTTAAAAAACACATTTTATACTCATTAGGATGGCTATCATTGAAAAAATGGAAAACAACAAGGGTTAGCAAAGATGTGGAGAAATTGGAACCCTTGTGCATGGCTGATGGGAATGTAAAATGGTGCAACGGCTGTGGAAAACGTATGTTGGTTACTGAGAAAGTTAAGCATAGAATTACCATATAATTCAGCAATCCCACTCATAAATGGATATATACATAAAAGAATTGAAAGCAGGGATTCAAACAAATACCTTTATACTCATGTTCATAGCTGCATTATTCGCAATAGCCAAAAGGTAGAAATAACCCAAAAGTCCATTGATGGATAGATGAATAAACAAAAGATGGTATACACACAATGGAATATTATTCATCCATAAAAAGGACTGAAAAAATTTTTTTTAAGTTTTCATTTAAATTCCAGTTAGGGGAAGATGGTGGCATAGGAGGACGCTGGGCTCACCGCGTGTCCTGCTGATCACTTAGATTCCACCTACACCTGCCTAAATAACCCAGAAAACCGCCAGAGGATTAGCAGAACGGAGTCGCCGGAGCCAAGCGCAGACGAGAGGCCCACGGAAGAGGGTAGGAAGGGCGGCAAGGCGGTGCGCGCTCCACGGAATGGCGGGAGGGAGCCGGGGCGGAGGGGCGGCTCGCCGGCCAAGCAGAGCCCCTGAGTCTGGCTTGCAAAAGCGGAGGGGCCTGACGGACTGTGTTCCGACAGCAAGCGCGACTTAGCGTCTGGGAGGTCGTAAGTTAACAGCTCTGCTCAGAAAGCGGGAGGCTGGAGGACAAAGGGAGGGAGAGCTGCTGAGCCCCCGGACGACAGAGCTCAGTTTGGTGGGGAACAAAGGCGCTCGCCAGCGCCGTCTCCCCCTCCCATCCCCCAGCCAAAATCCCAAAGGGAACCAGTTCCTGCCAGGGAACTTGCTCGCTCCGCACAAACACCCAACTCTGTGCTTCTGCGGGGCCAAACCTCCGGCAGTGGATCTGACTCCCTCCCGCGGCCACAGGGCCCCTCCTGAAGTGGATCACCTAAGGAGAAGTGAGCTAAGCCTGCCCCTCCTGCCCCCCCGTGCACCTTGCCTACCCACCCCAGCTAATACGCCAGATCCCCAGCATCACAAGCCTGGCAGTGTGCAAGTAGCCCAGACGGGCCACGCCACCCCACAGTGAATCCCGCCCCTAGGAGAGGGGAAGAGAAGGCACACACCAGTCTGACTGTGGCCCCAGCGGTGGGCTGGGGGCAGACATCAGGTCTGACTGCGGCTCCGCCCACCAACTCCAGTTATACACCACAGCACAGGGGAAGTGCCCTGCAGGTCCTCACCACGCCAGGGACTATCCAAAATGACCAAGCGGAAGAATTCCCCTCAGAAGAATCTCCAGGAAATAACAACAGCTAATGAGCTGATCAAAAAGGATTTAAATAATATAACAGAAAGTGAATTTAGAATAATAGTCATAAAATTAATCGCTGGGCTTGAAAACAGTATAGAGGACATAAAAAATATATGGAAACAAACGAAAATGAAAATACAACAATCCAAACGCTTTGGGACGCAGCGAAGGCAGTCCTGAGAGGAAAATACATTGCAATCCAGGCCTATCTCAAGAAACAAGAAAAATCCCAAATACAAGATCTAACAGCACACCTAAAGGAAATAGAAGCAGAACAGCAAAGGCAGCCTAAACCCAGCAGAAGAAGAGAAATAATAAAGATCAGAGCAGAAATAAACAATATAGAATCTAAAAAAACTCTAGAGCAGATCAACGAAACCAAGAGTTGGTTTTTTGAAAAAATAAACAAAATTGACAAACCTCTAGCCAGGCTTCTCAAAAAGAAAAGGGAGATGACCCAAATAGATAAAATCATGAATGAAAATGGAATTATTACAACCAATCCCTCAGAGATACAAACAATTATCAGGGAATACTATGAAAAATTATATGCCAACAAATTGGACAACCTGGAAGAAATGGACAAATTCCTGAACACCCACACTCTTCCAAAACTCAATCAGGAGGAAATAGAAAGCTTGAACAGACCCATAACCAGCGAAGAAATTGAATTGGTTATCAAAAATCTCCCAACAAATAAGAGTCCAGGACCAGATGGCTTCCCAGGGGAGTTCTACCAGACGTTTAAAGCAGAGATAATACCTATCCTTCTCAAGCTATTCCAAGAAATAGAAAGGGAAGGAAAACTTCCAGAATCATTCTATGAAGCCTGCATTACTTTGATTCCTAAACCAGACAGAGACCCAGTAAAAAAGGAGAACTACAGGCCAATATCCCTGATGAATATGGATGCAAAAATTCTCAATAAGATACTAGCAAATCGAATTCAACGGCATATAAAAAGAATTATTCACCATGATCAAGTGGGATTCATTCCTGGGATGCAGGGCTGGTTCAATATTTGCAAATCAATCAACGTGATATATCACATTAACAAAAAAAAAGAGAAGAACCATATGATCCT
Organism: Herpailurus yagouaroundi; assembly: GCF_014898765.1. NCBI lineage: Eukaryota > Metazoa > Chordata > Mammalia > Carnivora > Felidae > Herpailurus > Herpailurus yagouaroundi. Next base: position 20,087,187 of record NW_024412412.1, on the reverse strand, counting down.
GTCAATCGATGCAGAAAAGGCCTTTGACAAAATCCAGCACCCTTTCTTAATAAAAACCCTTGAGAAAGTCGGGATAGAAGGAACATACTTAAACATCATAAAAGCCATTTATGAAAAGCCCACAGCTAACATCATCCTCAATGGGGAAAAACTGAGAGCTTTTTCCCTGAGATCAGGAACACGACAGGGATGCCCACTCTCACCGCTGTTGTTTAACATAGTGCTGGAAGTTCTAGCATCAGCAATCAGACAACAAAAGGAAATCAAAGGCATCAAAATTGGCAAAGATGAAGTCAAGCTTTTACTTTTTGCAGATGACATGATATTATACATGGAAAATCCGATAGACTCCACCAAAAGTCTGCTAGAACTGATACATGAATTCAGCAAAGTTGCAGGATACAAAATCAATGTACAGAAATCAGTTGCATTCTTATACACTAACAATGAAGCAACAGAAAGACAAATAAAGAAACTGATCCCATTCACAATTGCACCAAGAAGCATAAAATACCTAGGAATAAATCTAACCAAAGATGTAAAGGATCTGTATGCTGAAAACTATAGAAAGCTTATGAAGGTAATTGAAGAAGATTTAAAGAAATGGAAAGACATTCC
>NW_024412412.1:20074873-20086169 GCF_014898765.1 Herpailurus yagouaroundi | reverse complement strand
CTTTTGGGATGAGCACTGGGTGTTGTATGGAAACCAATTTGACAATACATTTCATATATTAAAAAAAAATAAATAAAGGAATGTTGGAGAAAAAAAAATAAATTCCAGTTAGGATACAGTGTAATATTAGTTTCAGGTGTACAATATGGTGTTTCAACACGTTCCTACAACAGCCGGTGCTCATCACAAGTGCACTGCTTAATCCCCATCACCTATTTAACCCATCCCCTCCTACCTGCCCTCTGGTAACCATCAGTTTGTTCTCTGAGTTAAGAGTGTGCTTCTTGGCTTGCTTCTCTCTCTCTCTTTTATCCCTTTGCTGATTTGTTTTGTTTCTTAAATTTCACATGAGTGGAATCATATGTCATTTGTCTTTCTCTACTGACTTATTTCACTTAGCATTATACTCTCTAGTTCTATCCATGTTGTTGCAAATGGCAAGATTTCATTCTTTTTTTAATGGATGAGTCATATTCCATTCTCTATACAAACCACCTTTTTTATCCATTTATCAGTCAATGTAGACGTAGGCTGTTTCCATACTTTGGCTATTGTAGATATTGCTGCTATAAACATTAGGATGCATGTATCCCTTTGAATTAGTATTTTTATTCTTTGAGTAAATACCTAGCAGTGCAATTGCTGGGTTGTAGGGTAGTTCTATTTTTAACTTTTTTGGGGAACCTCCATACTGTTTTCCAGAGTGGCTGCATCAGTTTGCATTCCCACCAAGAATGCAACAGGGTTCTCCTTTCTCCACATCTTCACCAACACCTATCGTTTCTTGTGTTGTTGATTTTTGCCATTTTAACATGTGTGAAGTGATACTTCATTGTAGTTTTGATTTGCCTTAACCCTGATGCTGAGTGATGTTGAGCATCTTTTCATGTGTATGTTGGCCATCCATATGTATTCTTTATAAAAATATTTATTCATGGGGCGCCTGGGGGGTTCAATTGTTTAAGCATCCGACTTCGGCTCAGGTCATGATCTCACGGTCTGTGGGTTCAAGCCCCGCATCGGGCTCTGCGCTGACAGCTCAGAGCCTGGAGCCTGCTTCAGATTCTGTGTCTCCCTTTTTCTCTGCCCCTCCCTTGCTCATGCTCTGTCTCTCTCAAAAATAAATAAAAGTTAAAAAAATGTTTATTCATGTCCTGCCCATTTTTAAGTTGGATTATTCATTCTTTGGGTGTTGAGTTTTATAAGTTCTTTATGTATTTTGGATATTAACCCTTCATCAGCTATGTCATTTGCAAGTGTCTTCTCCCATTCTATAGGTTGCCTTTTAGTTTAGTTGTTTCCTTTGCTGTGCAGAAGCTTTTTATTTTGATATAGTCCTAATAGTTTATTTTTGCTTTTGTTTCCCTTGTCTCAGCAGACATATCTAGAAAGAAGTTGCTATGGCAGAGGTGACTATGTTCTCATCTAGTATTTTGATGATTTCCTGTCTCACATTTAGGTCTTTCATCCATTTTGAATTTATTTTTATGTATGGTGTAAGAAGGTGGTCCAATCTCATTCTTTTGCATGTAGCTAACCAGTTTTCCCGACACCATTTGTTGAAGAGACTCTTTTTTTCATTGAATATTCTTTCCTGCTTTGTTGAAGATTAACTAACCATATAGTTGTGGGTTAATTTTTGGGTTTTCTATTCTGTTCTATTGATCTATGTGTCTATTTTTGTGCCATACCATACTGTCTTGGTTACTACAGCTTTGTAATATAACTTGAAGTCTAGACTTTGATGCCTCCAACTTTGCTTTTCTTTTTCAAGGTTGTTTTGGCAATTCAATGTCTTTTGTTGTTCAGTATGAATTTTAGGATTATTCTAGGTCGGTGAAAAATGCTAATTTTGATAGGGGTTGCATTAAATGTGTAGTTTGCGTTGGGTAGTGTAGACATTAATTTCTTTTAAATTTTATTTTAGAGAGAAAGGGAGAGCATGAGAAGGGGAGACGGGTAGGTGGAGAGAGAGAGAGAGTCTCAAGTTCGCACCATGCTCAGCACACAGCTTGATGTGGTACTCGATCCCACAACCTTGAGATCATGATCTGAGCCGAAATCAAGGGCCAAACCTTCAACTGACTGAGCCACCGAGGTGCCCCGGGTAGTATTTTAACAAACTTGTTCTTCCAACCCATCAGCATGAAGTGTCTTTCCATTTTTTTGTGTTGTCTTCAGTTCCTTTCCTCAGTATTTTATAGTTTTCAGAGTACAGGTCTGTCACCTCTTGGGTTAGGTTTATTCCTATGTATCTAATTGTTTTGGGTGCACTTGTGAATGGGATCGATTCTTAATTTCTCTTTCTGCTGCTTCATTATTGGTGTATAGAAATGCAACAGATTTCTGTATGTTGAATTTGTATCCCACAAATTTACTGAATTGGTGTATCAGTTCTGGTAATGTTTCTGGTGGAGTCTTTCGGGTTTTCTCTAGAGAATATCATGACATCTGCACAGACTGAAAGTTTTACTTCTTCCTTGCCAATTTGGATGCCTTTCACTTCTTTTTGTTGTCTGATTGCTGTTGGTAGGACTTCCAGTACTATCTTGAATAACAGTGGTGAGAATGCACAAAAAGAATGATATTTTGATATTTGTTACAACACAGATGAACGTTGACAATATGTACTAAGTGGTGTAAGCCAGACACAAAAAGACAAATATTATATGATTCCACTTGCATGAAGTGCCAATAATAGGTAAATTCATAGAGACAGAAAATAAAGGTCACGAGGGACTGGGGAGTTATTGTTGAGTCGGTACAGAACTTTTCTGTGTGGGATGATGGAAAAAAGTCCCAGAGTTGGATGGCAGTGATGGCTGCACAGCATTGTGAATGTACTTATGCCACTGAGTTGTTCACTTAACAAAGGGTTAAGATGGTAAATTTTATGTTGTTTGTGATACAGTTAAACACATTGCTTGGGCTCCACTATCAGATGCACTTTAATGATTGATTTGGGGTGGAGCCTGGTCATTTGTGTTCCCCAGGCACTCTCTGCTTTCAGTCTGTCCTTTTCAGCACTATTCTAGGATCCCTCTTGGTTCCCAACTCAGGCCTGAAGAACTCCTAAAAAGTCCACACATGAAATCCAGGAATGCTTCTTCCTCTTATCACTTCAACCCTCTACACTCAACCTTAGTTAGGAGCTAGGAGAAAACCAAGGTAACTAAAACTTTGCTGTAGGCTACCAAAAATGTCAAAGATCACTGGTTTTTAATCCATATGACTCCATAGAAAATAGAATTTAGACTGGTTGAAGGATCCCTAAAATCCTACCACCTACTCATGCATCTGTATGTCAAAAATTTATTTATTTGTACTAAATCTATGGTGGGGAAAGAGTAATGAAGAGAGCCAGAAGCTACTCCGAGACCTTATAAAAGACCTCTGGGCTTGTAACTCCAAGGGCCAGATGCAGTGAGGGAAATTTATGGTTTTTATGTTCTTTCTTCTCCTTTATTGCTTCTATTCTCCCCTTTGTCCCCCGCAGCTTCCCCTGAAGTCCTGGGTCCTGAGCTATCCTCAATTCTAATTATCTACCTTCTACCTCTTGAACGAAGAAGCAAGGTTTAAGTCAGGGTGCTGAGCTGTATTAAGTTATATTAATTCAAGAATCATGATTTGTACCATACTGGCTCCCAATGCCAGAGAAAGAAGGGGGATGACTGTAATGGATATGTCACTAGGAGCCATCATGATCATGTTTTCCTAGGACACAACCTACATATGATTTCTATTCAGGCCATCACAGCATTTGACATACATTCCACTTTCCTCTTGTGTAAAATATAGTCATAGAATAGGGAGTCTCTTTAAACTATGATTGTATGCTTTTAAAAATTATTATTTGAGAGAGAGAGAGAGAGAGAGAGAGAGAGAGAGAGAGAGAGAGAGAGAGAATCCTAAGAAGGTTCCATGCTCAGCATGGAGCCCAACATGGGGCTTGTCCCTGGGATCAAGATCTGAGCCAAAATCAAGAGTCAGATGCTCAACTGATTGTGCCACCCAGGTGCCCCTAAGGTTGTATATTTTTATGTCAGAATTTCTTTTTCTCTGGGGCCTGCTAGGTGTAGTTTCTTCATTGGCTTGGCCAAAACTTCTTTCTTTCCTCTCCTTCTACTTTTTTCCTTTTGATTGATCCAATATATATTAAACTTTTTTTTTACCCACTATCTCCTTTCATGCAGCTAGTCTCAGATAATGTTTCTGTTGAGCATAATGAAAAATAGACAAGACTGTATATAGTTAAAGTATGTCTCCTATTTATTTGGTGGCAATGTTCTGATAAGGGAGTACAAGTGCTTCTTTTTAAATCATCGTTTAATCACTGGGCAGAGCAAGTAAGGCAAATTAGAGTCTAGAATCTAGCATCTGTCAAACTCAGATATCTTCTCACTGATTTTTATTGAGTCCTTTCTTATATATTTGATTACTAGTTGATAACTATTGGTAGCTTGAAAAGAAGCATGGTGAGAGTATTTACATCACAGGAGTCAGCAAATTGTACACATCCACCCACCACCCCCCCATTGGTTTACCAGCATGTCACTTTTATTCTTCTTGTAAGTATTCAGAATTTCTATAAATATTCATAGCCATCCCTACACTCCCTGTCTCACTCAGAATAAGCCCAAGTGCTTTGGCCAGTAAGGCCCTAAATGAGCTGACCTAACCCACCCTTTGTCCTGTCTCCTCCTGTTCACCCCACTCCTAGTGTTGCTGTGCTCCATGAACATGGCTAGACATGATTCCCCTGAGGGCATTTTTATGCTGTTTGCCTCCTTCCCCCAGACATCTGCAGAGTCTGCCTCAGTCATCTTCTCAGTGAGATTTTCTATTTTTGTTTCTTGTTAATGCTCTAACCAGTTAACACAAATTCAGTGACTTAAAAAGAACGCACATTTTCTTTCAGTGAGAATCCATTTCTTTACCTTTTCCAGCTTCTAGAGGATGCTCATATGCTGTGGCTCATGGCACTTCTAGCCAGCAGCTGTCACTCCAACCTCTAGTGTCATATCTCCTGCCTCTGAATCTTCTACCTATTTCTTTCCCTTATAAGGACATTGTGATTTAACTGAACCCACCTAGATAATCCAGGATAATCTCCCCATCTCCTGACCCTTAAGTTAATCACATCTGCAACACCCCTTTTGTTATATAAGGATGTAGCCATGTTTCGGGGCCATCATTCTGCCTACTTGACCTTCCTTGACCATTCTATTTGACTTTGTACCTATTCACTCCCAGCATTTCCTATCCTTCTTCCCAGCTTATTGTTTCTCTAAACCTCTTACCACCTTCTAGAATATGATATAGTTTATATAGCTATTTTCTTGATGGTCTGTCTTCACCTATGAGAATATAATCTGAATGAGGGTAAATAATTTTGTTATACACATTCTTAAATACTTTGTTTTATATTTTTGCTGCATTTTCATTGCTTAAAACAATACTTGGCTTCTATTGAGCTTTCTATATATTCTGTTTGAATGAATTAGGTGGAGGGGTTTGGGAAAAGAAAATGACATGACACGGAGGGCTCACCAGTGAGGGGAAAAGGCCATGTACTGGAGCCTGTATAAGAAGCTGAAAAGCTCCAGAGATCTCTCATGGCAGAACTGCTTTGTCCACCTTGAAATATTTTTCCAAGTTCTGGTGTCTCATCTTTTCTCTCATGTTTGTTTTTGCTCTTTATTTGGAATACACTCAGAATTTATATATTAGTTTCTGACTCTAGTTTTTAAACTCCTGAGGCAAAGGAACCATTTCCCCCTTCATAGTTCTCTGTTTTACTCTGTTTGCTTAGTGTTTGCTGTTGAATATGCCAATGCCACATATTTCCTTTTCTGATTTCATACCTTTTATTTTTTTAAAAACGTTTACTTTTGAAAGAGAGACAGAGTGTGGGCAGGGGAGGGGCAGAGAGAGAGAGGGAGACATAGAATGTGAAGCAGGCTCCTGGCTCTGAGCTGTCAGCACAGAACCTGACATAGGGCTCGAACTCATGAACCATGAGATCATGACCTGAGCCAAAGTCAGATGCTTAACTCTCTGAGCCACACAGGCCCCTCTCTCATCGGGCATTTTTGGTAGTTATATTTACTTATTCCAGAGCAGAGTTAATATATGATACAGAGTGGGATATTTTCTGTTGCTATCTGATGTATTATGACCAGAACCTTCCTTAGAAAAGCAATAGTGAGTCAGGAGGACCCTGGATGCTGTAACACCCTTTGCCTTCAAGGTGTTGCAAACAACTGGAATCAATGCAGTAAACTTATCAAACACAGGTAAACAGAAAAATGAAAAACATTTATCTGAAACAGCAGGTTGGAAAATTCATCGGTATATTTTGAAGGCATCTTACTAACCCTGCCAAAGCTTTGCTCCACCAGAGCAGGGCATGAATTTTTCATTGCCCCAATAATCAAGGTCTTTAGAGTTTCATTGTGTTTTCTCTTTAATATAGCTAATACGTTGAGCATTGTTGACATTCTGCTTATAGTTGCCAAGGATAAAATAAAAAACTTGCTTTGAATGATATTATAAAAACATTGAAAGAAAATAACTTTGCTGTCAGAACTAAAGTTGAATTATGTGCTCTGTACAAAGTCACTTAAGGTGGGAGGGGGCAAACCTTTCAAGGTGATTTTAGATAACAGATACAGACATCTTTATTGGATTTGTCTGGAAAAAGAGAAATAAAATTCTAACGTTATCTGTTCTGGTCAACATGTGTAAGGTTCAGCCCTGTTAGCACCCCTGCCCCCACCCTTTTAGATCTTTTTTTCCCTTACTCAGACTCCATATATAGAGAAGAAACTCAAATGACTTTCAAATAGTGACCCTGAAAATTTATCAAATTATTCTCATGACACTATAATTGCTCATAAAGCATTTTGAAAATTCTACTGAATTGGTCTTCAAAGCTAGTGATAAGCCCTATGATGAAGTTGATCTTACTGGTGTAAGCTACATTTAGGGTCACATATAGTGGAACTAACATGGACTTCAGAGTCCCATAACTGTCTAGAATCCAGGCTCTGCCCTCAGTAGAGATGTGAAGTTTTAGACAAGATATGTAAGCTCTCCGAGACTGAGTTTTCTGGTACAATACAGACTTTATAGGGTTGTTGTGTGGATTACATGTGTTAATGTACATAAATCCAGTGTAGTATATTCTATCCCTCCTTCTCTTTTCCCTGATCCTGATTTCTCATCAAGGCTTACTATGAGGTCTGACCTCTCAAAGGTTAGACACACAATCAAGCTTGATGCTTACTAGAAAATAATGAGCAAGATGGGTGTTAGGGAACCAGGGAATGGTATTCATGATGCCGGAGGCCCTTGGAAATCTAGGAGGAAAGCAAGGCAGATCAGGGAAGTGATTCTTTTGAAGGCCACTTAAGCATTAGACTGGGATCTTTGCTCAAGGTGTTTCTAGTTCTGACTTACTTGGAGCTTGAGGTAGTAGCAGACATAAAAGATGGATGGTAGTTATTGGCTTGTCAAGAGTCCAGTAACTTCTGTTTCCTGTTAAGCCTAGATTAATTTCTTCTGTCTTGATCAAATTCATGGGCAATTCAAGTTTTTCTGACATTTATGATCAGGTCTCTGCACCATCATTTCTCATCTGCAAAGGCATCTTCTTGGGGCAAATGGGAAAGTTTTAGTGTACCTGGGGGCACGTAGGGACCTGGTACTCTTTCCTCTTCATTGTCAAAGATGTGGGTTGCCAAGGTTAGGATAGAACCTGATTATAGTAGTTTGATAATCACATCCCTGACTTTTGAACAAATATACCCTTATGCACTCTTATCTCCCACTTCTCTTATTCACTTTTTCATTCATTTAACACGTTTATTTGTGGAATGGTTGCCCTGGGAAGGAAAAGGGACCATTCTTTAGCATCAGGGAGGAAAGAAGAGAGAAAGTATAGAGCTACAGGCTTGATTTTGCTTGACTTTGACAGTTTCTAAAATAAAATAAGATCTAACTTGAAGGGCAAGATATGCTATTACTGGAAATACTTTAAAAATATGAAAAATAGTTCCAAAAGAACTTCCAAAATGTTTTGAAAAAGGATTAGTGACGTTGGAATGACTACTTAGATTTCTGAGGCTTCAAAGTGTCCCACCAACATTTATTAGTGTCCTGATGCAGGACAATTGTAGTGGGAGTCACGAAATGAGTTGTAAAGTCCATGACCGTAGGTATTCAGTTACAGTCTAAGTGTAGATACCATGTAGAAAGTACCATGTGCTCTGGAGAGGGGATATGGTCAGCAAATGTGCCTGGTGGGTGGAACAGGGAAGGGGTCATGGAGGAGGTGCTATCCGAGTTTGCCTGAAGAATTCAACTCGGGTTTTATGAGGCCTTTATATGAGGCATTTTGTTAGTTATGTGTTCTACCTAGTCACTCTTTCGGAATTTCTGTGTGTGTGTGTGTGTGTGTGTGTGTGTGTGTGTGTGTGTGTATTTGATTTTTTTTAATTTTATTTTTTATGTTTTTAAATTTACATCCAAATTAGTTAGCATAGAATGAAGCAATGATTTCAAGAGTAGATTCCTTAATGCCCCTTACCCATTTAGCCCATCCCCCCTCACACACCCCCTCCAGCAACCCTCAGTTTGTTCTCCATGTTTATGAGTCTCTTCTGTTTTGTCCCCCTCCCTGTTTTTATATTATTTTTGTTTCCCTTCCCTTATGTTCATCTGTTTTGTCTCTTAAAGTCCTCTTATGAGTGAGGCCATATGATTTTTGTCTTTCTCTGACTGACTAATTTCACTTAGCATATACCCTCCAGTTCCATCCACGTAGTTGCAAATGGCAAGATTTCATTCTTTTTGATTGCTGAGTAATACTCCATTGTATATATATACCACATCTTCTTTATCCATTCATCCATCGACAGACATTTGGGCTCTTTCCATACTTTGGCTATTGTTGATAGTGGTGCTATAAACATGGGGGTGCCTTTGTCCCTTCGAAACAGCACACCTGTATCCCTTTGATAAATACCTACTAGTGCAATTGCTGGGTCATGGGATAGTTCTATTTTTAGTTTTTTGAGGAACCTCCATACTGTTTTCCAGAGTGGCTGCACCAGCTTGCATTCCCATCGTTTGGAATTTATATTTCATTTGCTCTTCAGAGATCAGTTCTTAGGAAACTCACATTTTCTTTTAGGATAATAAGAGAGGAATGATCCTTATTGTGCAATATTTTTTCACAGAATTTCTTTGTGTTGCCAAGTTCACTTGTAGAGCTGAAGCTTGTCAGAGTCCTCATAACAAATGCATGATTGAGCTAAGTTACAACAGTTCGCCTCTGGCGTTGGAGTCTTACACTACCCCAATGCTTCCTGGGGGCGCTGGTCTGCCGTCTGTGATTTATTTACAGACCAAATGATAACAAATAACAATTCCCAGGTTGACACCTATAGCAGGGGTCAGGGATAGTTTAAACTTTGTGATTTGCACTAACAAGTGCAGTCTTGCAAAGCTATTGTTTTCTAACATGCATGAGTGGAATGAATCAGACTTCTCTTAAATGTGGTACAGTAATGAAAGTGTTTTATAAACTGTTATAAGCTTTACAAACTGTTAAGTTATTGTAAGTATTATAGGTATACTTTATCAAATATTAGATGATGGTTTTAGAAAGTACAGAGATTTTAATTGTGAAATTATTCTAAAGCATGCAGAAGAATTTTGGAATAATCCTTTCCATTAAAACACCGTGACCAGTTTTAAAATTCCCTTGATTTATACTTTTAGTATACTGCACATTAGCAATTGACTGTATTAGTGTCTTTGTGATGTAAGATTTTGTGTAAATTTTTACTCTATCAAGGAAAAGTCTGTGTAAATAAATAGGATTGCATTACTGTCATAGCCCATCATTTTGAAGGATGGTTTAAGAACATAGGAAATGGCACAAAAACAGACACATAGACCAATGGAATAGAATAGAAACCCCAGAACTAGACCCACAAACGTATGGCCAACTCATCTTTGACAAAGCAGGAAAGAACATCCAATGGAAAAAAGACAGTCTCTTTAACAAATGGTGCTGGGAGAACTGGACAGCAACATGCAGAAGGTTGAAACTAGACCACTTTCTCACACCATTCACAAAAATAAACTCAAAATGGATCAAGGACCTGAATGTGAGACAGGAAACCATCAAAACCTTAGAGGAGAAAGCAGGAAAAGACCTCTCTGACCTCAGCTGTAGCAATCTCTTACTCGACACATCCCCAAAGGCAAGGGAATTAAAAGCAAAAGTGAATTACTGGGACCTTATGAAGATAAAAAGCTTCTGCACAGCAAAGGAAACAACCAACAAAACTAAAAGGCAACCAACGGAATGGGAAAAGATATTTGCAAATGACATATCGGACAAAGGGCTAGTCTCCAAAATCTATAAAGAGCTCACCAAACTCCACACCCGAAAAGCAAATAACCCAGTGAAGAAATGGGCAGAAAACATGAATAGACACTTCTCTAAAGAAGACATCCGGATGGCCAACAGGCACCTGAAAAGATGTTCAGCATCGCTCCTTATCAGGGAAATACAAATCAAAACCACACTCAGGTATCACCTCACGCCAGTCAGAGTGGCCAAAATGAACAAATCAGGAGACTATAGCTGCTGGAGAGGATGTGGAGAAACGGGAACCCTCTTGCACTGTTGGTGGGAATGCAAATTGGTGCAGCCGCTCTGGAAAGCAGTGTGGAGGTTCCTCAGAAAATTAAAAATAGACCTACCCTATGACCCAGCAATAGCACTGCTAGGAATTTATCCAAGGGATACAGGAGTACTGATGCATAGGGGCACTTGTACCCCAATGTTCATAGCAGCACTCTCAACAATAGCCAAATTATGGAAAGAGCCTAAATGTCCATCAACTGATGAATGGATAAAGAAATTGTGGTTTATATACACTATGGAATACTACGTGGCAATGAGAAAAAATGAAATATGGCCTTTTGTAGCAACGTGGATGGAACTGGAGAGTGTGATGCTAAGTGAAATAAGCCATACAGAGAAAGACAGATACCATATGGTTTCACTCTTATGTGGATCCTGAGAAACTTAACAGGAACCCATGGGGGAGGGGAAGGAAAAGAAAAAAAAAGAGGTTAGAGTGGGAGAGAGCCAAAGCATAAGAAACTGTTAAAAACTGAGAACAAACTGAGGGTTGATGGGGGGTGGGAGGGAGGAGAGGGTGGGTGATGGGTATTGAGGAGGGCACCTTTTGGGATGAGCACTGGGTGTTGTATG
>NW_024412412.1:20038305-20049873 GCF_014898765.1 Herpailurus yagouaroundi | reverse complement strand
TGGGGTACAAGTGCCCCTATGCATCAGTACTCCTGTGTCCCTTGGATAAATTCCTAGCAGTGCTATTGCTGGGTCATAGGGTAGGTCTATTTTTAATTTTCTGAGGAACCTCCACACTGCTTTCCAGAGCGGCTGCACCAATTTGCATTCCCACCAACAGTGCAAGAGGGTTGAAGATGTAATTTATATATAATGAAAGGCATACACTTTAGGGGTAGAGTTTGATGTGTTTCAATAAATGTATGCAATATAACCAAGACGTAGGACTTTTGTTACCCCAGAAAATTCCCTCTAAGCCCCTGTCTGTGTGTCCCCTCCCCGGTCATCTCCCAGCCCCAGGCAACCACTGTCATTCTTCTGTCACTATATATTAGCTCTACTTGTTCTCAAGTTTCCTATGAATAGAATCATGCACTAAGTACTCATTTGTGTCAGTTTTCTTTTGCTCAGCATAAAAATAAAAACAAAACACAGTATATTTTATCAAATATTTCTAAGGAGGGTGATTTCACTTAATGTGTCAAACAATATATAGCTGGCCACTTTATCTTGAAAATATCTTGACCAAGGCGGTTTGCTTGGTTCTCTCTAGCAGTCTGAGAGAGTCTGCTACAGCTCTATGGGTTATTTATAAGAGGGAGAAGTTCAGAGGTCAAGGTCAGCGCTTAACTAAAAAAGGTTTCCCCACCAGAAAATGTTCCAGCACTTCCCATATATGATGATTAAACACCCCTGTGGCTACAACTGTCTGAACTTTGAATGCTCCACCATTTCATAGCTACTGGTCACTTTAGAAGCAATTCTTTTTCCTATTTGACTACTTTGATCCACTGGAGCTTACATTATGGGATAAAGCCTGTGCCTGGAACTGCTAGGAGCTAAGAGTGAGTAAGACATAGCCCTTTTCACAGAAAGTCCAGGGTGTGGTGGGAGATGTTCATATACCAGCTCTAATCCCCAAACTGTCTTTTCTCTTCTGTTGTATATTTGGGAAAGTGAGGAGATTTGTGGGTCTATGTTCCTCAGTGACTTGCTTGGCCAGTGTTCCTCCAAGCTATGTATTCTCCAGTGCCTGCCTGGCTCTGGGCCACCATTCAGTCAGCCATGAGTTGTGGCCTGGAGTTCAAGGATATAAATCCACTCATAGCCATTGTGATACCACTGCATGAAAGAAGGCAGCGGATATTATTATGAATATGGGCTAGTCTCCATTCTCCTGATGGACTCCAGAGTCCTGTCTCTGTCACCACCATTCAAAATTATGTGGAAAAGGGAAGGACTTTGCAGTGGAAGATTTTAAAACCGTCTCCTAATTATTACTTTTCCTACATCCAAGGGAATAGTTCCCAAGAACTTAAATGTGTGTGTGGTCCTCCTATTATGAATTCAAATAGTCTACCGATAAAAGTAGCTTGCTAAGAGGATTTTCCCAAACCATGGGACATTAAAGTTTTGTACTAATTGTATTAAGAGTTTGTTTTGAAATATAAATTTTGTATATTTTTTTCCAGAAATACATTTTTCAAAGTGAAGTTTTGGAAATTGTAAAAGGCATATTAAAAAAAATTTTAAGTATGCCACTTTTATTTCTGGGGATTGAAAATTAATATGTCAATGTCAACCAAAATAGGAGAGAGTTACGGGGCATGGCACAGAGCCAGACTTCCAGTGATCTAAAATTACTTTGATATGATTTTAAGCTTATGGAATAGAAAGAGATTTGGAATTTAGGAATATATAAGGATATATTAATCTTTTCTCAGAGGTTACATAACAGATGAGAAGAACTCTAAAAAAACTTCTGGCTCTAATGCAGGGTATTCCGACAAATAGCACCTCCAGAAAAGGCATCTGAATGAATAGGTTGGCCAGGAAATTAGGTTGAAAATGAACACTGCTGGAAATGATGAGTTTGGAAAATGAATATGTTTTCCCTGAGATGTGAAGTGGAAGAAAAAAGGAGAAAGGAATACGATTTATGGTGATTTTTCGATCTGGTGCTAAACAAAGTGGACTAGTTAGAATGAGTCAGCCCCCAGATAGATACTCTCATATTGTGATTTACGGCCATGGATCTGAGAGTGTGTAAAGGGTTCTATCTACGTGGATAGTATAGTCTTATTTCATTAGAATTTAGGTCTTTAAAATAAATGGAAGGCGTTTGATAACATTTGTGTAGTAAATTGTGGAGAATTGATTACAAGTGATAAAATAAAAAGATGTTGGAAACGAACTGGCGAAAAAGATTAAAAAACTATAATTGCATGTGAAACTAAAACTGGTTTATTCAGCTCTGGATCCGGGTCCTATTTTCTTATGGTTTGACAGGCAATTTAAACCACAAAATTAAACAGCAAAGGATATGGCTTTAGAAATAAATGAATTTAAAGAGCTGCAGTTTTTTAAACTCTCAGAAGAAATTCAAACTTCTTATAGCCAACTTTGTTGTTCTAGTGTTCCTTGTATTTAGCAAAAGCTTTTGTTTGCAGGGGTTTACAGTGAATGACCAATCTGGATTTATGGTAAGATTTTTACCACTGAACAACAGCTTTCATGAAATATCAGAAGAAATTATTATGATTAGTTTAAGTTTATTTATTTTGTCAAAGAGTGATCTGGGGAGGGAACGAGAGAGACAGAGAGAGAGAGAGAGAGAGAGAGAGAGAGAGAGAGAGAGAGAGAGAGAATCCCTGATGCAGGGCTCTAGTTCACGAACTGTGAGATCACGACCTGAGCCGAAATCAAGAGTCTGATGCTTAACCTACTGAGCCGCCCAGGCGCCCCCAGAAGATATTATTTTTGCCCCAGATCTTTCATCATAAAGTTGTTCAAGTGATTCCCATTTGCAAAACCTACTTGGGGAATTTTCTTTAGCATTAGGATCTTTTATTTGTGTTTTTGATGAGTACTAGCTATTTTTCTTGCCAGCAACCCCTCTCCAAAGGCAAAGAAATTTGGGTTTCTAGGGTTTTTTCTCAATGGTCACCCACAGAAATTCCTAGATCTAAGGATCAGCAACGCGGTTTTGCCCTAGACCCGAGAGTCAGGAGTGACTTAGTGGATGTGTGACCTATCCACTTGCAAGGGTTCTATGCTTGGAAGGATTCTGCACCTGATTTAAAGTTTTGCTGTCGATGTGTTGAAATTTTAATTTTTGAACAAGGGCCCTGCACTTTCATTTACACTGGGTGCCACAAATTATATAGTGAATCTGGCTGATAGTCGCATAAGAGCTGGCATTTCTTGCATTCTTCCTGCACACCAGGCATTGTTTTCAGTATCTTATATTTATCTGCTCACATTTATTTATATATTTATTTACTTATACTTGAGGATAGATGACACAGTGTTAGACTAGTTGCAGATCATCTGTGTGTGATACCGTGCTCCCCACAAGCATAGCTCCCATCTGTCACCATGCAGTGCCACTGCAACACCACTGACTTTACTCCCTACGCTCTGCTTTTCATCTCGGTGCCTTGCTCATTTCACAACCAGAAGCCTGCCCCCCACACCCCCTCTCACCCGTTTTGCCCAGCTTCCCACTGCATGTCCCTCAATCATCAGCTGGTTCTCAGTATCTGTAGGTCTGATTCTGCCTTTTGTTTTTCATTCGTTTGTTTTGTTTTTTACATTTCACATAAAAGTAAAATCATATGGGGCGCCTGGGAGGCTCAGTTGGTTAAGCGTCCAACTTCGGCTCAGATCATGATCTCACTGTTGGTGAGTTCTGTGCTACAGCTCAGAGCCTGGACCCTGCTTCAGATTCTGGGTCTCCCTCTCTCTCTCCCCTGTCCCCACTCACTCTCTCTCTCTCTCAAAAATAAATAAACCTTTAAAAATGTTAGAAAAAAAAAAGTAAAATCACAGGTATTCGTCTTTGACTTGCTCACTAAATATTTATGATAACCTTCTGACTTAGGTGTTATGGTTACCACTTCACAGAGAAGAAAAATTAAACGGACAAAATTAGTAAGCAATGGTGGAGAGACTGTGGCCCAAATCGCCTGCTTCCAGAATGGGTGCCCCTCCCCACTAACCCTGCTGCCTCTGTTCCAACTTACTTTCTTTTCTAGTCCTCAAAGGAAACTCTTCCTGCCTGCGGTGTGCTAAAGCAGGTGGCACCCCACAGAACACTGCCTAAGGTTTGCTTGTCGAGAACGTGTTTGGCAAGTGCCAATACAGGACCTGGAAAAGCTGAGCATAATTCTTTAATCTCATTTACATGAAGTAGGTGTTATCTTGGGCAGGTTTCTGACGGAATGAAAGGAGGAAGGGAAATGAGGGAAAGAGGTTCCCAGAAAAGGAATGTAGACACGCAAGGCCCTGGGCAGCCAGCATGGGGCGGCAGGGTGGGGCAGAGCCTGGGCAGGTGAGCAGATAAAGGAAAATTTGGGGAAAATACAATCCAGGTTGCCTACTTGGCAATTTGATTAAGGCTGATGCTGGAGACAAATGTGTAAGGTTTTAAACTGGTTTAGGGGGACTGAGTGAGAACAATGTTTTACTGATTTGCAGGGGGCTGGGTGTATGAGTGCTGGCGTGTGTGGCTGGAGGTGGCTAATGGAGGCCAAATGTTAGGAAATTTGGCAAGATGCCTTCAGGCACCGGGGTTAGGCCTGGGATTTATAAGCTAACGGGTTTCAGGCTGCCCCTCAGATCATACCATCTAGGATGTGGCTGGCACCTCGTAGGCCCTCGCTAACATGTGAGCGGCGAAGGGATGAATCTAGCAATTGCCCACAGTGCTGGCGTGTTAAGTCAGGCTCAATACTGAACAGCTATTTTTCTGACTGACTGGATCTACCAAGTTATGATTTTTTCATACTCGTCTATCCCAACCCTGGCTGTGGTTGTCGGTGTGCAGAGCAGGGCGGAGGTCTTGAGCACTTGGGTCGGCCAGGGGCTGCTCTCCCAGTGCCCAGCACAGGGCGTGCTCTGTCCTCAGGGCTTAAATCTTTTCTGAATAAATGATTAATTGTTGTTAATGTGGGATAAAAATCAAAGTCTATCTTTTAGGTCTCATGTTCCCTCTTTTCTCTTCTAGGCTAAAGGTGGTGACCCAGATCCCTGCATTTTGATAGCCTGATACAACCGGCTCATTACTGATAAACTCAGGTGAAGCCTTCTTTCTTTCAGTTAGCGACAGTGCTAAAAGCTGGTAAACTGGATGGACAATCGGCTTTGAAGATGAGTCAGCTATGAGGAGGCTCTGAGGTATCTACCTTCCAGATAACGTCCTTTTTGCAATAGTCTTTGGAAGACTATATATATATATTTTTTTTTTTTTTTTCTTTTAATACCATCAAATGTACAGCCCCAAGAACTGGTAGTTACATGATTATAGTTAGCTATGATATCTATCTGTGCCATGCCTAAAATTTCTATTTTGGGGCTGGCCTCATAAAGTACATCACAGTACTCCGAAGTCTATATTTTTAACAAGCTGTCCTAGATGTGTACTTTCTTTCTGGAGATTTTACAATCTATCACTTCTTTTTTTTTTTTTTTTTTTTTTTTTTTTGCCAGGCCTGTATTTCTGATTCGAGAGGTTAAGGACAGTTGCTTTGTCACCTCTGCTTATTTTCAGGGATAGTCTGTCACATTTAGGGTGGCTCACTACTCGTCTCTGGTGAAAAAGTGGTTTTATATTCTGGTTCTGGATCTAAAAGGCACAATACCTAAATATAAGGAAATAACAAGAAAATATTCTCATATATTATGCAGTTTTGAATCTCAGTTACATAAAAATAAAGGAACCTGCATGCAGTCTAATTTGTTTCCACATTTTAAAACAATCTGAAAACTCAACCAGTTAGACCGTGCACTTGATGTGGGCAGGGATTCTGATCATCTTGTTTATAGCTCACACCTACTGCCTACCACTGTGCCTGGCAGAGATTAGGAACTCAACATTTGTTGACTGGCTTCTCAGCTTTCTGAAATTATTTTATTTTATTTTATTTTAATTTTTTTAAATGTCTTTATTTATTGTGAGACAGAGAGGGACAGAGGATGAGCAGGGGAGGGGCAGAGAGAGAGGGAGACACAGAATCCGAAGCAGGCTCCAGGCTCTGAGCTGTCAGCACAGAGCCCGATGCGGGGCTCGAACTCACAGACTGTGAGATCATGACCTGAGCCAAAGTTGGACACTTAACTGACTGAGCCACCCAGGCGCCCCAATTCTGAAATTATTTTTGTGTGACAGAGCCATTATCTTGATTTTTAATATCATCAAAATTTATTAAATAGTAATAATTAAAAATGGGTATATTCATTATTATCCCCTTTTTGTGTACTTGGAGGAGGGATGGATTGGTTCCCTAGATGTTATGTGCAAGGCTACTGGGTAAAGGTAAGGGTATATACATCATTGAGAGGATGACAATTACTATCTCCAGGGGCGCCTGGGTGGCTCAGTCAGCTAAGCGACCAACTTAGGCTCAGGTCGTGATCTCACAGTTCATAGGTTCCAGCCCCATGTCCGGCTCTGTGCTGATAGCTCAGAGCCTGGAGCCTGCTTCGGATTCTGTGTCTCCTGCTCTCTCTCTGCCCTGCCCCCACTCATGCTCTGTCTCTCTCTCTCTCTCTCCCTCAAAAATAAATAATAAATATGAAAAAAATTTGTAGAAAAGTTTAAAAAAAGAATTACTATCTCCATTGTTTCCCTATTGAATGTGGGGCCAGTGGAAGGTGTAGGGAGGGGGTGTTTTCAAGAGGAACGTGTAGGATGACAGGGCTCATGGCGCTTGGCTGTGCATGTGACTTGTCTACCGTCTAGTTATTTACTGCCTTCTCTGCCTAAGCATCAGGGGAAAGCACGTTGTCTGAAAGAACATCTTAGGAATGTTATGCAAACAAAGGATGTGCATCTGGTCCACATGGGGGTGTTCTCTGCTAATTAGTTTGGCAGATGGGAGTGCTTTTGAAAAACAGAATCCTGAATCCTAGGAAATCATTTTCTCTTTCTGCAAGAAAACTCAAGAGGCCGAACCTTTATCTACTTGTTATTTAGTAGTGTAATTCTAGGTGTCTATTAAAGGTTTAAAAGTGATCAGGTGCAAAATATCCATGTGGTGTCAGGGCAACAGGGAGCAAAGCACCCGCAGCAGGTGTCAATTCTAGCAGTGCTGACATCTGCTGTCCCTGTAGGTAGCAAAGACTTTTACAGGCAGTCCTTCACTTCCTCAAGCATGCTAGAAAGGTAGAAATCCTGAAGAGAGACTCCAGATTCAGGGCGAGTTTGAAATTGCATTACAAGCTGCTATTACTAACTCCTGGTTGCCCACAAGCCACAGACTTTGAAATGAAACACATTTTATAAATTGGGCTTTCCCACTATTTCTTTCAGGGAAGCAGCTGTACTGTTTCTTCTAATAAGGCAATAAGCCTGAAAATGCAATGTTAGCCTTCAGGGTATATGATCAGAGAGGCTGGCCCGTGCAGACTGAATGTCTTGGAGCAGTGGGACTTCTCCCCAATCATGCAGCTCCAGAGCTGTGGTAGGGAGGGCACTTTGGCCAATTCTATTGTTATGTGGAGAAAAAGAGACAGGTAGATCAAGTGTGAGGAATGGTGACTTCCAAGAGCAGAGCTGGACTGCAGGGAACCATTTTCGAATCGGCAGGAATGTCACACTGAAGTCCTTATTTCTGACCACCCAGGGCAAATTCTAGAATGGAATTTTATTTTATTTTATTCATTAATTAATTTTTAAATATCATTTATTGTCAAGTTAACTAACATACAGTGTATACAGTGTGCTCTTGGCTTCGGGAGTAGATTCCTGTGACTCATTGCTTACATACAACACCCAGTGCTCATCCCAACGAGTGCCCTCCTCAATGCCCATCACCTGTTTTACCTTCTCCCCTGGTCCCTCATCAACCCTCAGTTTGTTCTCTGTTTTTAAGAGTCTCTTATGATTTGCTTCCCTCTCCGTTTGAAACTATTTTTTCCCCTTTCTTTCTTCTATGGTCTTCTGTTAAGCTTCTCAAATTCCACATGAGTGAAAACATATGATATCTGTCTTTCTCTGACTGACTTATTTCACTCAGCATAATACCCTCCAGTTCCATCCATGTTGTTGCAAATGGCAGGATTTCATTCTTTCTTATTGCCAAGTAGTATTCCATTGTATATATAAACCACATAGAGTGGATTGTCCATTGGAGTGGGAAAGGAATTGGAGTGGGAAACGAATTCAGCCCAGAGGTCTTCTCAAAACAGTCAGTGCAAGGAAGGCGAAATGGTTTCAAGAGGACCTTGACTTTCCCTGGGCTCCTGACTTCCTTCATACTCAAATCTCATACAGAGGCAGATACTCTGCAGATTACAAGTGACTGCTGGCTATTCTCATTGGTAACTCAGCAAAGTCTATTCACAGATGACCCAGGGTAGGCGATCTTTTGTGACTATTATTGCCAGGAAGCTTTATGTTTGGCTAATGGGTATGATAAAAACAATTTGCACAATATGATAAGAATAATAATAATGTTCGCTTAACAGGGCTTACTGTCTGTCAGGTAATGTTCTAAGCTCTTTAAAAAGAGGCTATTTCATGCTTACCCTTGCCTTATGAGGAGGGTATTGTCACTTTCATTTTAAATATAAAAAAGGGGAGGCTTAGGGAGCTTAAGTATCTGGTCTAAGATCAAACATCGAGGAAGTGGCAGAGTTGTGGTTCAAACTCAGGTCACTTTCACCTCAGAGCGTGTACTTGTAACCACTGTCTTCTAATTTAAAACTTAAAATGGGGAAGCACTACCTAATATTATACAGTGTTGTGGTTTCAACCTGAGAGAAGTACCCAATGATTCTAATTCTTCCCTCTCTCTTCTCTGCCAAGACCCATTCAGAACCACCGGTGTTACACTTTATAAATTTATAGATGGTTTTCATGTACATTTTCTCATTCACAAATTGGGATGTTTTCCACTTTTCTACCCCTGACAGCTGTCTTATTTCCTTTCAAGACAGTGTATGTTCTAAAATACAATGTATACAGTAAAATACAATTGTAAAAGAGTGTAGAATGAGTTTGCTAGATAAAATATTCACCCAGCTAAATCTGAATATCAGGTAAACAACGAATAACTTTTAAACTTATAAGTATGTACCAAATGCTGCATGAGATATATTCATACTCAAATATTATTCCTTATTTTTCAAGGTTCAAATATATCCCGGAATCCTGTATATTTGTTTGCTAAATCTGGGAGCTGTAAATTAAATCAGAGAGACTTGTGTACAAAGAACGAATTCTTTGTGTACAAAGAGTTGGGTTTGTTGTCTCAAGCCATTTCTGCAGTAGCCAAGGGGAAACTCATATGAAATGGGTAAAAGAGAAGCCTCGGGGCAACTTGTACTGAGTGCTTGGATATACTTGCCTTGTATAATTAGGCTAATCATCAAATCTCGCTCGTATCAAACAGTGTTTTCAGTCATTGATATTTTGTGAAGTATGGAAATGGTTAGAAGCTTTACAGGGGTTATGTTAACCTTTATCAGTTGTTCAGTGGAAGCTACCAAGGCAAAATCCTCGATGCAAACCTTGTTTTAATATTTTCATGTTTTCACTTTTTATCTGAATGTACCACAGAGCCCTTGGGATCTTCTGGAAAGCGTTCTCCCATAAGCAGGAACATGAATTTGTTCAATGGAGATCAGCATTTCTGCTTTTGAAAGTTGGCACATGGAGAACTAAAGTTGCCCCTTTATCCACTGATCCCCAGTAGTTGACCGGACACAGTAAATTCTCCAGTTACTTTCCTAATCCCTTTCACTTTGATTCAGAAGAGCTACCTCTTTTTTTATGGAAGGAAAGCATTAATGCTTCACTGATGTCCAGTTTTTTGAGCAAAGGAAGCTTCTTTGGTAATTGTATCTTAGGAACTGCAGTGGGGGTGTATCTTGATAGGCAGAGGAAATGGGCAGTGTGTTTCCTTGGTAGTGTGACTTTGACTGAAAAAACTACTTGGCTCTGGAAATTTACTTGAAGAATATTTTAGCAATATATCTGTTCATTGAGTACTGCATATTTTAAGCAACAAATCAACACATAAAACTGCATTGCAACGACGCTTATAAAAAAGTTGCACATGGTATAGGAGCTAAACATTAGTGGGACTTTGTGAAATGAAAGAAATAAAGTAAAACTTTTATTTTCTGACAGCATTTATAGGTTTTTAAGGCCCTAATTGCCTTTGCTTTCTGAATTGCCTTCTCTATGATTGATGATGTGTCCCAGATTTGGTTACTTTTCCCCCACATGTTAATTTCAGGTGTTTTTCACTGGGTGACTATGGATTGATAATATCCAGGAAAGTAAAAACACACAGGAGAATTTTAATATGTAATGAAAAGGAATTCCATTGTAAGTGATCTGAGAGCTCAGTTCCTTTACCCACTCTCTGTTTTATTTAACAACTCCCAGTCTATTAAGACTTTCCTTCACTCAACGATTTCACGTTAATCATCTTTTGTTTTATAGCCTTTTATTTTCCTGCTGGAATCAATATCCCATCAACTTCACCGACCATCTACTCTGTGATCTATGAGATGGCACTGCTACAGGGCTGAATTTCTACCAGAGCAATTTGCTTTAAATGTTACCAGCATTTTATCCCAAACATTTCTTCCAGTTTATTCTCATAATTTTACTATTTCTCGCAAAGTTGCTTCCCTGCTTTTAAAGAACAAGGAGTGACAAGTAAAATGTAAAATGCCTATCTATAGGCTATAGAAGTCGAGCTTGAAAACACCAAAGTTAAGTGCATGAAATTATGGAGGTTAACGGGAGAAGGTTGGCTCTGTTTTCACACTGTGGGGTTTGTGTAACATAAACCTGATGAATTCATTTCTACCTTGCTGGCAAACCTGGATCATTTCGGCGAGACCATATTTTAAAGCAGTTTTGCATCCTGCTGGTGTATTTAGGTTGCCTGGATTCAAGCAAAATCAATCAGTTTTGGCCTCCTGTAGGTGCATTTTCCTGATAATCTTGGACCCCTTTTCTTCTCTATGCTTGCCTTCATTTCGCTGGTGACAGCTGTTCTTCAGATCATTAGTATAAATCCAAGTTGCCCACCCCAGAGGGCTCTGAGTTCTTTGTAAAGATTAAATTAGAAATTAGGGGCATCTGGGTGGCTCAGTCAGTTGAGTGGCTGACTTCAGCCAGGTCATCATCTCACAGTCCATGATTTCAAGCCCCAAGTCGGGCTCAGTGCTGACAGCTCAGGGCCTGGAGACTGCTTCCGATTCTGTGTCTCTCCCTCTCTCTGCCCCTCCCATGCTCATGCTCTGTCTCTCTCTGTCTCAAAAATAAAAATAAAAACATTTAAAAAAATTAAAAAAAATAAGAAATTAGGGGCATCGGGTTGCTCGGTAGGTTGAGTGGCTGACTTGGGCTCGGGTCATGATCTCAGGGTTCAAAGGCTCATGGGTTTGAGCCCCGCATCGGGTTTGGTGCTGACAACTTGGAGCCTGGGGCCTGCTTTGGGTTTTGTGTCTCCCTCTTTCTCTTGGGGGGGGGGGGGGGGGGGGGGGGGGGGGGGGGGGGGGGGGGGG
>NW_024412412.1:20004006-20038205 GCF_014898765.1 Herpailurus yagouaroundi | reverse complement strand
CCCCCCGCTCATGCTCTGTCTCTGTCTCTCTCTCAAAAATAAATGTTAAAAAAAAAAAAAGAAATTAAAAGTGCATTATCCGCCTCTAAAAATACATTATCCAGATTGTGATGCTGGCATTTTTAATAAAATGAATGATTAAGTCACCTTACTTAATCTTATCACCAAATGTAATTGCTTATCACTGAGAGGTGGGCGATGAATTCTTTCTTTTTTAAAAATTTTAATTCCAGTATAGTTAACAGTGTTATATTAGTTTCAGGTGTACAATACAGTGATCCAACAATTCCATACATCACCTGCTGCCCGTCAACCACAAGTGCACTCCTGAATCCCCATCATCTATTTAACCCTTCCTCCACCTACCTCCCCTCTTGTAACCATCCGTATGTTGTCTATAGTTAAGAGTCTGTTTCTGGGTTTGTCTCTCTCGGCAATGAATTATTTCCTTTTTTTTTTTAAAGTTTATTTATTTTTGAAAGAGAGAGAGACAAAGTCTGAGTGGGGGAGGGAAGAGAGAGAGGGAGACACAGAATCAGAAGCAGGCTCCAGGCTCTGAACTGTCAGCACAGAGTCTGATGCGGGGCTCAAACTCATGAACCATGGGATCGTGACCTGAGCCAAAGTCGGCTGATAAAATGACTGAGACACGGCAGACACCCCGGCAATGAATTATTTCTTGATGTCTATTAGGACATTTTATCTCACAAAAGGATTGTAACGGTAATGATCACATCTTTTACCTTTCAATTATTGTTATATTCATTTTAAAAGATACCACAGTCGATTCTTGAACAACATGGGTTTGAACTGCACTTACATAGACTCCTTTTTCAGTAAACATAGTATAAGACTGTAAAGGTATTTTCTCCTCCTTAGGATTTTCTTTTTTAAAAATTTTTTTTTCAACGTTTATTTATTTTTGGGACAGAGAGAGACAGAGCATGAACGGGGGAGGGGCAGAGAGAGAGGGAGACACAGAATCAGAAACAGGCTCCAGGCTCTGAGCCATCAGCCCAGAGCCTGACGCGGGGCTCGAACTCACAGACGGTGAGACCGTGACCTGGCTGAAGTCGGACGCTTAACCGACTGCGCCACCCAGGCGCCCCTCTTAGGATTTTCTTAATAACATTTTCTTTTCTCCAGCTTTATTCTTACTTTATTGTAAGAATACAGTATATAATACATATAATATGTACAATATGTGTTAAGTGGCTGTTTATGTTATCGGTAAGCTTCCGCTCATAGTAGACCGTTAGTAGTTATGTTCTGAGGAGACAAAAGTGACACTCAGAGTTTTGACTGCACAGGGATCAGCACCCCTAACCCCTGCATTGTTGAAAAATCAAAGCTATTCTTAAATTTTCTTTTAATGTTTATTTATTTTTGAGAGAGAGAGAGAGACAGAGTGAGAGTGGGGGAGGGGCAGAGACAGAGAAGGAGACACAGAATCTGAAGCTGGCCCAAGGCTCTGAGCTGTCTGCACAGAGCCTGACACGGGGCTCGAACCCACAAACTGCGAGATCACGACCTGAAGTCAGGTGCTTAACCAACTGAACCACCCAGGTGCCCCTCAAACCTATTCTTAAATGGAAACATTTTCTTTCAACATGGGAGGGGGGCTGATTCTTAGTGTCCACATGAAGCAAATATATTTTAATTTGTTTCAAAATGTCTTTTTTTTTTTTTTTTGCACTGTGTTTTGTTTTGCATTGTTTGTGTGTAATTAAACAGTGGAAAAACAAACTCAGTATGCGTATCATTCACTTTGTTGCTGAATTGCTTAGATGTGGTTCTGTCAGCGAATGTTGCAGGCCTGATTCCAACAAGAATAACCCCTGCCCTGATATCCATTCAGGGCTGCTTGAGGAAAATGTGAAAAAGCTTTAAAAACAAAATTAGTACCCAACATCAGTATTATTTGAAAGACTGTGAGAACATGAGAATTAAACAAGACAGAGTACATGGTAACATATCCAATGTCCAGTTACGTTGTTGAAAACTGAAAAGCGATGTCAATCCTACTTTCACTTGTGTCTTCTAACTTCAAGCAACTCTGAATTCTAATTTCTCCCTCTCCCTAATATTACTGTCTGTAACTTTTTGCATTCAGTCATTTGATAAGAAAAATCCCATTTGTAGTTGCTATTACCTTCTTACCTCCAGAATTTTGAAATCATCTGTTACAGCTTGTTGTGTCTGGTGGTCACAAGCGGATGTTGCTTAAAGTCCTAGATATCAAGTTTTTTCTGGGAGCATCTGAGCACTCTGAGTGACTGGCATGACTATAGTGGGAGCTAATCCCCTTTCCTGGAAAGACTGCTTCATAAGAGGGTTTCATTTTTTCTTACAGCATTGTATGTAGGGCCCCTGACACACTGATTCAGTTGTGACCTTGCACCCAGCTGTGTCCTCCTAGATTCATGCTGAGAATGGCTACCATCTACAAATGAATCATTTTGCTGAGGGTTTTGTCCCTCACTGATAAAGGATGGAGAAAGTTAGAGCTATTTATTAGGTGGCAATTACTCAAAGGCAGTGTCATGCATTTATAGGAAAACTCTTGTAAATCTAAAGAAAAGTGATTTACTCACAGTGGGAATAGATTTAACACAGATTAGAAACATATTCCTCCTTTTCTGCCTTATCGTTTGTATTTTATAAGAGGTTAAGGCCAGCTCTGAAGTATTGCTAGTGAGTGTTTTATTTTTACCGGCAAAAAGGACTTTTAGCCGTGTAATGAAATTCCACCATTTACTAATGATGTCTGCCTTTGAAGTATAACTCTTTCACCGAAGGCACAAATCATGTTATGGACGTGATGTTGTGCCATATAAATGTGAGTTTTTGACATGCTAATTTATAATGACTGGCAGATGAGACGACCGTAGGGGGAAAGCTAAGACTAGCACTTGGACAACTAAACTGTGCAAGGGTGATGGATTCAACGAGCACTTTTCAGAAAGAATTATTTATTTATTTATCAAGTAACCTCCATGCCCAACGTGAGGCTTCAACTCACGACCCCAGGATCAAGTGTCGCCTGCTCTATCGACTGAGCCAGCAGGGCGCCCCTGGAAAGAATTATTTTTAAAACATGTATTTAAATGTGACTAAGTAGACCATCACTACTCTCCAGGATTTATGGGTGCAGAATGCCAGGACCGCCAGAAAAATGAATTCAAGGATCAGGTGATTTGGAGTTTGGACTGAACCTAATTCCACTGTGAATCCAGCAAGAAAGGGCAGAGCATTCCAGGAAACGGATGTCGGCAGCCTGCCAGGTATCGGTTGGACAGTGTGATGGCCCATGTCCCGAGATGGTCCCCAACATTCCTCCTTCCTTTGGATGTGCTTGCTGCTCTTCACATCAGGAGGCAGAATGTATTTCCCCCCTCCACTTCAAGCCAAGCTGGCCTTGCGAAAGCTTTGACCCACAGCATGCTTGCTCTTGAAATTCTCACTCTTGGAAACCACTTGCCATATTGTGAGAAGCCCAAGCTGTATGGAGAGGCCATTTGGAAGAAAATAAAATGCTCTGGGGTAGATGCCCCAGAAGAGCCGACAGTCAGTAGCCAGTACCAACGCCACCCATACGAACGAGCCGTTTTGAATATTCCAGCCCTGAGCCCCAGATCAAGGGGGCTCCCAGCTGTTATCACATGGAATGGAAAAACCGCTCAGCTGAACTCAAAAACCTACAGAATCGTGAAAGGTGCTGCAGCATTGCTTCTACCCAAAGGGCACCTTCCATTTTCAGAAGGGCTGCTGTAGATGGGGCATGGCCCTGAGTGTTAGAGTGAACGCCATTAAAGGTTATGTGATCAGATAAGGATTCTGTAGATCTGCAGTTGACCTGCCTGCAGAGAACTTCTGCCTCCACAGTCTTAACACTGTAGTAAAGTAGATTTTTGCATTTTAATGGGTGATTAGAGTGAGTTGGCCTGATGATAATTCACAGGAGATACGGGTGCCAGGAAAGCCCTCGAGGGTAAGGTTATAGGGTTAGAGTTTTGCTTGGCAAAAGGCACCTCCCCAGTTCTTGGAAGATGATTTTGGTTGTGACAGTGACAGTGGGCGAAATGCTGACTTTTATCTGAAAAAGCTTCATGGGATTTTGTCACAGACTTCTAAAGGAACCTTGATCATTAAGCAGGAATACAGTGCTTTTATGTTCTAATCCACATGGCAGAGAAATGCAAGCTTTGTCCAAGAGCTATTTACACATTTACGTGTTCTATTAGTTTTATGTTTTCCAAGTTTATGTTGTTTTAACTCTTCTGCCATTATGTTTTGGCTTTTTTCCACCCCCCCCCCCACGATTAAATCAAGCCTCCTGTGTTTAGATGTATATCTGTGGTTTTTCAAATGTTTAATTCCTCCCGTAACTTTATTAGTTTTTGTTGTTTCTTATTAAAGATTATCTTAAAACATTATGAAGTTTATTTTATCCATGAAATGGTCTGATTTTTTTTTTTTCCTGAGAATGAAGGTCATGATAAAGCCACCAGAGTATACAATCCATGTAAAGGAAGGAGAGAACTTTTAAAAACTTTTAATTTGAAAATTTTCAAACCTACAGCAATGTGAGGAGAATAAGAATAGTCAATAGGACAGCAGTATACTCTTTACCCAGATTTACCTGTTTTATTAATTTTGTTCCATTTGCTTTATCATTTGCTTTCTGTCTCCCCCCCCCCCCCACCGTGTGTAGGTGGGCCTTTTAAAGAGTTCTTCTTTTTTGTGTGGGTTATACCATTTGAGAGTAAACTGCATGCATCATGGCCCTGAAATCTTCAGTGTGTACTTCTAAAGAATAAGGATATTCTTTTAAATACAGTACAATTATCAACTTTACTATATTTAATAGTGCTACAATAATTTTATCTAATCTGCTATTCATATTCCAATTTTGTCAGTTGACCCAGTAATGTCCTTCATAGCCCTCTTCCCCCTGCAGTACAGGATCCCATTTAAGAACAGATTGTGGTGTCTCTTTAGTCTCCTTTAAGCTGGGAGGAACATTTCCACAGCCTGTTTTTGCCTCTTATGACATTGACGTTTTGAAGAATACAGTCCTTTTTTAAAAAAGAGAATGTTTCTCATTTCGGGTTTGTCTGATGGCTCCTCGTGGTTCCATTCAGGTTTTGAATTCCAGGCCAGAGGTGATGTGTGCCCTTCTCTAGAGGCACAGGATGTCCATCTGCCCCTTGATATTGATAATTTTGATAACCTGGTCAAGGCATTCTTTTGTTTATCCCCATACTGCCCCCACCCCACCCCCATGTGGAACTAATAAGCTATCTGGGGAGACCAAGAAAATATTCTATTGCTCATGAAACTTTCCCCTGAGATTTAGCATCTACCGGTGACGTACGCCTGAGCTAAAGCTTAATATGATGGCTGTGAAATTATGATTTTCTATGTTCACCACTTCCTCCACATTTACCAATCAACACTCAGCGTTCTACTATAAGCAAGAGCCCTGTTTCCTCCCCACTGACTTATTTTTTTATTATTTGTTTGGACTCATTAACTCTGTGTTTTCAATGGTCTATAATTCATTACTGTCTTTGATTATTTTAGTGTGTAAATGTTCCCAGATTGGGCCTGCTGGAGCTGCTTCCTGTGTCCTTGTGATGGCCCCATCATTTTTTAAAAGCACTTTCTTACTTTCCTGCATAATAAGATGCTCTGGGCTCATCTTGTATCCACTCCACTCTAGCTCTGAAATCACCCATTTCTTTAAGGAGCCTTGGTTTCTTTCTGTGGGGAATGGTGTAAGAGATAAAAAAGACATAAGCACTAGGTATGTTAAGAGGGTAATTTTTGGTGGGATAAAACTGGATTTATTTATTTTTATTATTATTTATTTTTTAAGTTTATTTATTTTGAGAGAGAGAGGTAGAGAAAGAGAGAGAGAGAGAGAGAGAGAGAGAGAGAGAGACTCAGCACAGAGCCCCTTGCAGGGCTCAAACTCATGAACCATGAGATCATGACCTGAGCTGAAATCAAGAGTTGGACGCTTAACCGACTGAGACACCCAGGCGCCACTATAAGGCCTTTTACTCCAAATTTTAGTTAAGAGCTATGGCCAAACTGATGTTTATCTACATTTACAAAAGACACATAACTAATTTTCTGCCTTACACCAAGAGTGTCCATAAATTCAGGTGACCGTATCCTAATGAGGTACATATTTGAAGACATTGTCTAGATAATTAACCCCCCAAATCTGCTCTTGAGGATGAGGTTTTATTTTTTTTCCTGTACAGTCTCTTATTACTATCACTTGCAGTGAAAAATGTGATATAATTAATAAATTTGCTGTGTTCTAAGAACACAAACTATATTACCGAGCGCTAATGAGATTTTGACTGCATTCTTTATTGAAATTTTAGAAATACTGAGGAGTTTGCTAACCTAGTATAATGGAGGTTTGAGAGAAAGTCTCAGTTATAGAGAATGGAGATGCTACATTTTCTTTGTTTGAACAGAAGAGTATATGATGTTTGATTCCATTACATGCTCTGTGGCGGACGGATGGCCGAGATCATTCCAGAATCCTGGCAGGCAGGCTTTCTCCGGGGGCAACCCCCTCCACACCCCTTACCTTGGTCTTATGGCTGCTCTCACTAATTTTGCAAGCCTGAAAATTGGATCGCTATGCCTGTTGCCCACGCTGTGTTATGAGGCTCCGTAGAGAGTCCCAAGTATGTATTTTGAGTTTTCCTGGGTAAGTTGTCCAGAGTATTCACTTATGTGTGAAATAGATTTGGTCCCAAACCATTTGAACTCAGGAGAATTAACTGTAATTGGTTCTGGGAGATAAAATATGTTTCCCCAGGAGTTGGTGATTTTGAAAGGGTAGTTTTTCTTCTGGGCCAGATAGACATGAATCATCAAATGGGAGTACGGTGTGGTATCTTTGTTTCTGACCATAGAATCCAGATGTAAGCTCTAACTAGTGGGTCCAGGTTTCTGGTCAGTCTCACTGGGTTAATCATAATCACTAACATTTGGCTGGAGCTTTAATGTTTTCACAGTACCTTCATGTGCATTTATCACATTAGATGGTGTCTCTGGTAGTGAATGATTTGTGTCTTCACTTACTGACCCCCACACCCTGCTTTGGGGTTTTGTCTCTTTCTAGGAATTTCTTCATGAAGTTGATTTAGTTACTCAAATCTGTTTTAGAATAATACAAAAATGAGTAAATAGACCCTTGGCCTTTCCTTCTCTAGAAGATCCAAGTTCCCTATTTCTGGTTATAGAAGATAAACCTTGACTGGTATTGGGAGGTGTTTTTCCTTTAACCTCACTGTCTAACTCTTTTCTGTGGCATTAAAATGAAGGAAGATATTATCATCTTGATTAAGTACATATATATATATATAAAAATTATATATATATATAAAAATTATATATATATATATATCACATTTATATATATATCAGATATATATATATATATATATATATATATATATATATATATATATATAACAGAAGAGGTTAAATGACATATATGAGGTCAGTTTTCAAGAATGAGCAATTAAGACTGTGGGTTCAGCTCACTCTTTCAAATTGCTGGTAAGAATTTCTTTGAAGGCCTTGTAATCCATAGATGTTCCAAAAAGGGCTGAAGTTAGATGTTGGCCTATATTTCTGTAGGTGGCTAAAATGGTCAGAATTGGAAGGAATCACAGTAATCAAATCTATTTTTAGAAGTACGTTAGCATGTGGTTTTGCAAACTCACATTTCATTCCTATAAAAACCAGTGAGTGCTGTCATAAAAATACTGTCAAGATTTACTGCTTCTTCATGAGACCCAGGACTAAGCCAGAGGGACACCATATACCCCAAACCTACTCATAGCTGTTGCCTCTGAAACTCTACTCTGTAATTTGGTAAGTGTTTTAAAAAATTCAACTAAATGGCTACCACATGGTGGAAAATTAGCAATCTGGGACTGAAACTTTTGTGTGGTATTAAATCCACATATGGAAAAAATTAAATATCATCCTCAATGCCCTCCATGTGTTCAGAAGTATTAAAAGAAATGCTTATAAAGTGTGACATTATTTAACTTTTATAAGGTTTGTCACATCTAGTAAAACTTATTATTCTTCTTTTGAATAGCTTCATACAGGTGCCTTCTGAGCTCATATCAATCTGAATGTCCTATAATATACATATAATTTGTGGCTGAATATAGCACGAGGCAATCAAGAGTAGAACTTAATATAGCACAGAATGCAGTTCCTGGCAGCAGGCAATGCTGTGGTAGGTTGGTCCCTAATCTTTTCTATGGAAAGGATTTTATAAAACATAGAGGGTGAAGTGTGTACCATAAATTGTTTTAATAAAATTTGGCTCTGGAAAATAATTGACTCTAAGTATCTTCTATTTCCCTAGATTTAAAGGGTAGTTCCAGGTGACCTTCATGGTCTGCATGTACAAATGTGCCGAAGCTGCTTAATGAATAATGCCATAATCACATTGATACCACTGATAATAAGGACTCTTGAGGAAATTTGTCACCTTAACTTGGTTTACTCTGGTGCAAGAAGATATTTCCTTAGTTGTTCCATTTGCTAGAGACTGACTAGTATGGAGGATATTTAGAACCCAGGTGTTCCCAGGAACCTTTAGTTCTGTTTCAACAGGTGTGGTTTACAGCCCATCAATGTCAGAACCCCCTGGAGGATTCGTTAAGCACAGGTGATCTGGGTTTCGTTCTAGACCTACTGCATCTGCCTGCACATCAAACTTGCCAGGTGATTCTCATTCGCTGCAAAGTGTGAGGCTCTCTGACAGTACAAAGCTCTTTGGTTCTATAGAGAAAACCAAGGCTGAGAAGCTTAGCAAATGTCCCAACTATATTCACTAGTATACGCAGTGCGTAACGATGCACTCTTATCCAGCCATCCCTGGGGGTTTCAAATGTACAAATGATAATCTACATAGAATTGGTTCTTGGGATAAGGTGGCTTGTTAAGGCATATTGACTAACCTACTGTAATGGCAGCCCGTGTTAGAATGAGGCACCTCGGTGCATTCAGAATTTCAGCCTGATGGAACTATTTTTGCTGAGACTCGGGACCCAGAGGTCTCAAACTCTCCATGCAATTTATGCAGGAAGTTTACATTCCCTACCTCTAGATCCCGGTTCTGGAGAGTTTTGTTCTTTTGTTTCTTTTTTAACTGTAGGCCAAAAGAGTTTAACCTGCTCATATTTGTAATAGATCAAACTCCCAGACAATTTAAAAGATGTACTTCATTTCATACAGAACATAGCCAAATTTATCAAACCAAATTCTTCTCTGTAAAGAACATGGCTGAAGTCCGTTGTAATTGCTTCATACTATGAGAAAAAGTCTGAGGGGTGACTGCTGTGGGTTCTGGTTAAAGGATCTTGCATCATAAGAAAGACCTGGGCTAGATTTGCGCCTCAGACAGCCAGAAAGAGTCCGTGACGATGCCTAAAGAAAAACAAATGAGGCATTTTCCAGGAGACTGTCGGTTCTCAGGTAGGATTACTCCTACCACCCCATATTGCCGCGGATCTCAGTCATAATGTCATTGTGGCTTCTGTTACAGTATCTTTGGCTCTCTGGGTCTAGTTTTTCCCATGGTGTAGCAAGCTGCTTGAGGCAGCTGGCACACGATCAAGTGCTCCAAGAGCTGCTAAAAATGTTACTACCTGTAAATGCCAATGTTTTTCAAATAAGTGTTTTTTCCTTTAGTTCCACATTTTGTGCTGTATTTTAATGTCACTCGGGAACTAGTAAAATAGTGTCAGATCAGGGCAGTACTGCGGTCGCTCATTCTATATTTTTATAGGCCAGTGGCAAGAGCCCATGAACAGTGTAGTTTTGTCCCATAAGTGCCTTGTTTTTTGTTACCATCCAGAATATTCCTTTGTCTTGGGTCATCTGTGGGGAGTGACTGTTAACTTCTCATGTCTAACTGCCTTAGAAGTTCCCAAAGAATCACCAGAATCAGTGGGCAATCTTTTTCTTTCTAAAAATGGTTCAGTCTGAGTTTTACAGTGCAAAAATTTTGCTCCTCATTTTTTGCCACTATTTTTTTTTGCCACTATTGACAAAAAAGGAGCTTTTACCTACCAGTAGCCAAGAGTCAACAATTTTCAAAGAGATTAGTAAAATGCACGATTCTTTTGTTTATTTATATTTCTGGTGGAGTGTACAGATGGAGAACTCTTGGATTTTGGAATCAAGTGCATTTTCTAATGAAATATATGGTTCCATTTGCCAGGGACAGGAGACGCCGCTATCTAGTTTTGAATGCTACAGTTGGTCCTTGATTGCTTTGAGTCTATGAAGGGGAGATTATGGGTGGTTGGTCCAGTTGGAATGTGTTGTGACTTCTTTCCCGGCAGCAGGAATCTGGCATGATTGGGGTTTGGCTTCCACTTGCCAGGGCAGTATGAGTGTGGAGCAGAGGGGAGCTGTTGTAGTAAATGAAGCTTCACCCCACGGTGGGGTTGCCTTCTGCCTGGCGTAGGGCCCCACAGAAAGTCTTCCTGCCATCTGGCTCTGGTGAAGAGGGGTGTGCTTCTGATGCCTGAAAACCTTACTCCATCGTCGAGATGAGATCTGCGTGAGCCATTGGCCGTTTGTGACACTTGAATGGAAAGGAAGTCAGAAAACAGACGTCTCCTCCAGTTTGGACAATACCAATCAGGAGAATAATAAAACATTTCAGAATTATCTGATAAGATTAGGATTGATCATTTACTGCTTAATGAATATAGTCAAAGTTATTTGAGATGTAAAATGTATCTATCTCCATACACATATTTATGCATATAAATACATGCTATACATACATATTTTTTTAATGTTTTTTAAATGTTTTATTTATTTTTGAGACAGAGAGAGACAGAGCATGAACGGGGGAGGGTCAGAGAGAGAGAGAGACACAGAATCTGAAGCAGGCTCCAAGCTCTGAGCTGTCAGCACAGAGCCAGACGCGGGGCTCGAACTCCCGGACCATGAGATCATACCTGAGCTGAAGTTGGCCGCTTAACCGACTGAGCCACCCAGGCGCCCCCATATATATTATTTGAACTTAAAAGGCATACACATATATTTTCCAATCTTTTGATGTAGGTCCAAGGCCTTTCTTTAATGTTTGATTGGCTGGTTGGAATCCTGATGGTCTTTATTGCATTTAGGATGGTCTCATCCCTATTTAGCCATTCCAAAACAGTCACCTCAATTTTTAATAGAAACAATAATTCTCTTTTTGCATTTCTTGTCCTTATCCATTTCAACAGGTACTACAGGTACCTGCAGCTAGCACAAAGTGTTTGGGTACAAACTCAACTGACTCATGGTAACTCCAAAATATCTGGGATGGGGGAAGGGAACAGGCATGCCAGAGAGTTCTGTAACCAGAAGTTGGCATTGCTCAGCATGTTTTGCAGAGGAAATGGCAAACATTGGTTAATCAAGGGAGTTGTATTAAAGGAAAGTCAGTCAAAAGAGGTTCTGTTGTGTTTAAGAGGAGGAAGCTGGTATCTATCACCTGTCTTGGTGATGGATCCACAACTTGGAATCTATGTGGTGAGCTAAAGAGGGGGAGTGCAAGTCTATACACTGTGATTTGTGGCTTTTCTGTGACTTACATCCCTTCTAGGGATTTTCTTAGGGATACAAAGAAATGATTCTAATTATAATTTACTTAGGACTCTAGGCCCTGAGTGTGTACAGGCTGTTGCAACTTCTCTGACAGACATAAACTTGGGCAGGTAGGAGAGCACTAGGGTGTGGACTGGGTCAAGCTATCATTCTTGGACGTTATCTGTCTGGTCCAAATCTTGCTGAGAGAGTAGACTATAATATACCATTGCCTTTCCGTATATGAAAAAAATTGAGACTTGACAGCCACATTAGAAGAAAAAGATATTAGTTGAAGAGAGAACTGGAGAACAACATCTGGTTTTGGTAAAGTCCAGCCTTTGTGCCCAATTTTACGGCTAAGCTGACTGATGTACCACAAGGTCATGACTTGTCTAGGGTCAGCTCGTCGGTCAATAGCTCAGTTGCTATATGATCCCCAAACTCTCGTAACTTTCAGCACTATATTTTAACTATGAAGTCACATGGCCTGCTACAGACTATGCCACAAAATGTCCCAGATGTGCACTGAGAGAAATCCTTCCATGACCCAGCTAACATCAAGTCCCCTTAGGACTTTGTGATTATTAAATGTTCTTGGATACCTCTCCTACAGTGTAAGCGCATTAACCCAAATGTTATGAGGATTTCCCCACATGACAGTGTTATAAGATTTTCTGATGAGGTCACTTCCTAGGAAGGCAGGGATTTAAAAGCTGCCACTATAGGCAACGAAGCAAAGGAACATGTGGCTTTGCTTTCAGTCTGACATTTTGAGCAATGGAGAATTTATATGGATAAGATTTTTAATACAGCTGATGTGGCTTTTTTGTTTGTTTATAGGCTTCGGTTTCACCTTGAAAACATCCTCTCTGAACATCAGACGTGCACTTTATCCCTGAACGGTATATTAACTTCTAACATTTCTGACTTCCAGTCATGAGAATTTCAAAACCAATTGCATATAGCAGTGAGGCTTTTCACTTTTAATGGTGCATTTGGGAGGCCAGTTTTTTCCTATTTTCTATGCTATCTTCATTCATCCCATTAACTACTATCAGCTCTGATAGAAACCATCCCTTCTTCTTAAAAAAATGAATGACGCACTAAGTTCCTTCTTGCCTCTTAAAGAAAGTGTTCAAATCACTTCAGTAAACTGTACTGGGGAAGAATGTGTTGACTGCTGGTATATATTTCCCCCAAACTATGAGTCAGTCTTTTATTTCCATTGAGGTTGGCCAATGGCTTTTAGCTTGGGTCCCAGTAGTGAGACTTAATATAGGGCATTTCTGAAGAAATGTCATGGAACTTTTATGGATATTCTATTGTTATTTTAAAAAACACCTACTTTCTTAAATTTTTCAACAAAGTTTATGACTTTACTGAGATTTAAAAAAAAAATGTATTCACTCCCCCAAAACCTCCAACTCTGTTTGTGATCGTCTGAAACAAAGTTGACCGAGTTTATTTAACAAAGGGCTGCCTAAACCAAATTCTGCCCTACTCTTCTTTGGTCTTTCACATGTATTTACTAAATCTGTGTAATTTGGTATTTCGTTTCTCCAGAACACACTGCCAGTCTTGTGTAATCCATCAGCAACAGCGGCAGGCCACCTGGCACATAGAGACAAGGAACACAGCGGGAGAAATGCAGGAAGCCAGGTGGTGAGACAGAATGGGCCGCCCAACACGAAACCTCAGAACTAAGGGCTCAACCACATTCTTACTTGTGTGCTTGCCTTTTCCCAAAATGGTTCTGGGAAAAGTCAGGATGTCACAAATAGCCTCCATTTCCATATCTAACACAGGATTAGTGATGGAGCCAAGTGTGTTTGAGGTAACTTCCTCTGTCACTGTTTTATTCTGAGGCTTTAGAAGACCACTCCAGTCTCAGTTTCTGTCTTGTTCTATGGGCTACATTTTGGAAAAATAGGACATAAGTTGACATGACAGAAGCCAAAAAGAAATTTTTCATAGACATAGTTTAAGAGGGGATTACACCCATTTTAATAAGAAAGACGACATTTACTCCTTCCTCCCTCCCTCCCATCCTTCATTCTTTCTTAATACTGAGTGTCTATTATGTATAAGACCTAAAATACAGTGGGGAAACAAGACATCAAATATCTTATTTTATGTCATATGGCATGAATCTTTAAAGAGTGTATATAAATTACACAGAGCAACACTGTCATTAGCAATAATTACCTTTAAGTCATTCATCAAAATATATAATAAAAGTTTTAAAAATTATCAGTTGTAACTTTTTTTGATGGTAATGATCAAGATGGCAAAAGAATACTTTTAAAAACTAGCTCAAATTCATCCTCAAAATATGTTTATTGAATTGAATGATGGCTATGGGATTCAGAAGGGCTTATGTGAAGAACTTTGAAAGGAAAATATAATTTATGATTTTCCTGACTACAGAGTATTATTTGTTTGTTATAGAAGAATGGGGAAGCTCTAGGAAACATGAGGAATAAAATAAAAATTATGCATAATTCTATTACCCAGAGATAACTAATACCATTCTTATTTTGATATATTTCTTCTGGCCTGTGTATGTGTATGCATACACATAAAAAAAGAAATGTAAATATATATATGTATATATATATTTATATAAAATACATTTAATATTACACTGTCTATATTAATTTTAAAATTGTTTTAAAAATTTAATATAAGTACTGCCTTTAATTAATAAGGTTTTATAAAATATGATATGATTTGGTTTTTTGAGAGAGAGAGAGAGAACTCTCATGAATGACAGAAGGGAAAGGGCAGAGGGAGAGAGAATCTTAAGCAGGCTCCACACCCAGCATGGATCTCAGGACCATGAGATCATGACTGGAACCAAAATCAAGAATTTGATACTTAACCGACTGAGCCACCCAGGCACCCCAGGTTATTTTAATTCTTTAGCATATATAACTTCTAATTAGGTATATTTATATATGAACCTTGGTACATGCCTTTGACCATTTCTAGAATAAATTTCTAGAAGAAGAATTACTGGGGTTACTGAGCCAAAAGGGATACTTATTTTTTAGGGCTTCTAATTTCCCTCCACAGTATTTCTATTAGCAATGGATGAGAACGATTGCATCCTACATATTTTAATGGTTGGTATGAATTTTTAAAATTATTGTTTTTGGGGGAATATTTAAGCAGAACCTGTATTTAGATTATGGAAATACTAATAGATGTGGTCTGAGAGAATGAATCTTGACATATTTTTCAATTAAATTTACATAGCTATTATTCAATTTATTAGTTACAGTGCATAGTGAAACAAAACAATGAAACCAGCTAAGTCATTGACTCATAGAGACTGACCAAAAATGGGACTTTCTTCCATAATATTTCTTACAGAGGATTATTCAGTTTCTGCTTGAACACATCCAGGGACTAGGAGTTCACAATTTGGCCAGACAGCCCTCAAACTTAGTCTTAAATTATGTGGATTAAACGTATGTGTTCCTGTCTACCTTTGGGTCTGTGGAGGGGATCAGAACACACTTCATAGCCAATATTGTTGGTTTAAACTCCCCACAAGTTGTGTGCGTGCGTATTATCTTCCCCATGTTTTAAAATTTACAGTGAACTAGGAACAATACCAACAGAACCCAGCAAAGTAATGGAACTAGATATAGGTCAGTTTCAAGTAACCTAATTATGATGTTATACATGACTGTGTTGTACTTTGTGTCTTACCTCCTAGAATGATGAATTTGTTATTAAGGAGAATCTCTTCTTGGACCATAAGCATTCCCTGAAATATAATCCTGCAATGTGGACACTGGAGATTATATTGTGGAAAGTTTCCTGGTATGTAGAATTCTGGGAAGAAACCAGTGTATTTGTGGGGTTGGCAAACATGATGATTTCTTATTGTGTTATTTAGTGTTACCGTGATAATAACATTTATATAGTACTTATTTACAAATTATTGCACAAACATTTAATTTTGTAAGATAAGTGTAATAATTATGTTATTATTGTTATTATTATTACTGGACATAATTACATTTTCTCCATTTTATGGATTAAGAAATCAAATATCTTGCCAAAGGTACACAGCTAGTTAACTTGAACTGAAATCATTACTGCAATTTAAGAACAGAACTTTTGATTAGATAGCTTGTGCTCTTTTCACCTCTTAATTTAATATTGTACTTAGGGGCGCCTGGGTGGCTCAGTTGGTTGGGTGTCTGATTCTTGATTTTGGCTCAGGTCATGATCCCAGGGTCATGGGATGGTGCCCTGAGTTGGACTCCATGTTGAGTGTGGAACCTGCTTAAGATTCTTTGTCTCTGTTTCTCCCTCTATCCCTCTCTCCAAAATAAACTGAAATAAAAATATAGATGGTTCAGTTTGTTTCTTTTTTTTCCTCACTCATTTAACATTCTTTTTCTTTCTCATATTTTGTGGTTTTTTTTTAAAGTTTATTTTGAGAGAGAGACAGAGAGAAAGAGAGAGAAGTGTGTGTATATGTGTGTGTGTGTGTGTGTGCAGTGGCAAGGGGCAAAGAGGGAGAATCCTGAGCAGGCACCACATTGTTAGAGGGAGCCCAATGCAGGGCAATGTGGGGCTTGAACTCTTGAACCACGAGATCATGACCTAAGCAGAAACCACGAGTTGGACGCTTACCCAACTGAGCCACCCAGGTGCCCTGATATGTTTTGTTTTAAAGTAAAACATAGTTGACATACAGTGTTACACTGTATGTCAGTTTCAGGTGTACAACATAGTAATTTAACAAGTCTATACATTACACTGGTATTACAATAGCATTGACTATAATCCTTATACTGTAGCTTTTATCCCTATAAGTTATTATGTAACTGGAAACCTGTACCTCCCTCCCTTCACCCTTTTTTTATATGAAATTTATTGTCAAATTGGTTTCCATACAAACCCAGTGCTCATCCCAAAAGGTGCCCTCCTCAATAGCCATCACTCACCTTCCCCTCCCTCCCACCCCCAATCAACCCTCAGTTTGTTCTCAGTTTTTAAGAGTCTCTTATGGTTTGGCTCTCTCCCTCTCTAACTTTCTTTTTTCCATTCCCCTCCCCCATGGTCTTCTGTTAAGTTTCTCAGGATCCACATAAGAGTGAAAACATATGGTGCCTGTCTTTCTCTGTGTGACTTATTTCACTTAGCATAACACTCTCCAGTTCCATCCACGTTGCTACAAAAGGCCATATTTCATTCTTTCTCATTGCCACGTAGTATTCCATTGTGTATATAAACCACAATTTCTTTATGCATTCATCAGTTGATGGACATTTAGCTCCCTTCACCCTCTTTACCTATCCCTCCTCCATGCCTCCCCGATGGCAACCAGCATTTTGTTTTGTGTATTTATGGGTCTGTTTCTGCTTTTTATTTGTTTGTTTTTTTACTCATTTATTTTGTTTTCCAGATTCCACATGTAAGTGAAATTATATGGTATCTGTCTTTCTCTAATTTATTTCACTTAGCATCATACCATCTAGTTCCATCCATATTGTCACAAATGACAAGATATCATTCTTTTTTTGGTTGAGAAATATTCCAGTGTGTGTGTGTGTGTGTGTGTGTGTGTGTGTGTGTGTGTGTGTACCACATCTTCTTTATCCATTTTTCTGTCGGTGGACACTTAGGGTTGCTTGGCTATTTTAAATAATGCTACAATAAACATAGGAGTGCATAAATCTTTTTGAATTAGTGTTTTTTTTTTTGTTTTGTTTTCTTTGGGTAGATACCCAGAAGTGGAATTACTGGATCATGGTATTTCTATTTTTAATTTTTTGAAGAACCTTCAAACTGTTTTCCACAATGGCTGCACCAATTTTACATTCCTCCCAATAGTTTGTGAGGGTTCCTTTTACTCCACTTCCTTACCAACACATATTTCTTGTGTTTTTGATTGTAGCCGTTCTGACAAGTATGAGGTGACATCTCATTGTGGTTTTGATGATTATTGATGATTAATAATTTCTTTGATGATTATTGATGTTGAGCATCTTTTCATGCTTCCATTTGTCATATGTATGTCTTTGGAAAGATGTCTATTCAGGCCCTCTGCCCATTTTTAAATTGGATTATTATTATTATTATTATTATTATTATTTTGGTGTTGAGTTGTGTAGGTTCTTTGTATATTTTGGGTATGAACCCCTTTTTAGATAGTCCATTGTTTCTCAATGCTTATTGATTTTATATGATTTTTACTATGAAATAAACATCTAAGAGTTCTGTCTAGGTCTTAGTATTTTCCTAACCCAAGGACTGTATTCAAAATGCCCAGTGACTCAGGTCAAATGAAGTTTTGTTTTTTTTTTTTAAAGAACTTTGCATTTGTGTACCATGTCCAAAACCATTGT
Organism: Herpailurus yagouaroundi; assembly: GCF_014898765.1. Classification (NCBI taxonomy): domain Eukaryota; kingdom Metazoa; phylum Chordata; class Mammalia; order Carnivora; family Felidae; genus Herpailurus; species Herpailurus yagouaroundi. Next base: position 20,020,182 of record NW_024412412.1, on the reverse strand, counting down.
TTTTTCAGGTGTATACACTTTTATCAGCAGGAGCGAATAAAGTCCTAAACCTTTCTTGCTAGATTCAGCTGCCGGTCACACTTGTCAGAGAGGAAGTCTAAAGCTGGAGAAGCAGACTAGCAAGTGGTGAGTGTGTGCCATGGGCACCTTTGCTGTTGAAGAAGAGTAGAAGGGGGAAGACAGAGGCAACATAGGGATTCCCTGAGCGAGGGATGGCTTTTAACTCCTTGAATGAGAGCATTGGAGTGAAGATAAAGGTCATGTTGGAAGTGAAGTGTCAGGATTTTCATTAGTACATGAATCAGAATTTTATTTCAACCTAACTCTTCATACTGGCACCCTAGGGCATAGTAAAACAGAGTTCTAATCAAAACAGTATAATGAAATATAATCTAAAAAGGAATAGGTTTATAGGTTAGCTTTCAAAACAGACAGGTGTTTTGTTATTTGAAGAATAAAATCCTCTAACTGGCAAGTTTCTTTTGTAGTTGAATAGGATGTGTAAGATGCATTTTTTTTCAAAGGGCTTCAAGAAGTCCCACAGTAAGGCGCTTAAAGGTCACATAAATAGAAATGAAAATGGGACTTGGAAAATCTTTCAAGTTAGAAGCAGCGTAGGGCAGAGCTAGTATTAACTTTCTCAGGGATCAGTGTGCATTCTGTTTTTATGTGGATGAACTGATTCAACTCAGTTAACTTGTTTATTCATATAATTAGTAAATATTTATTGAGTGCTATCTATGTGTCTGGAGCATTACTAGGTCTTGGACCTTACCTGGTCTTCTGCTGCCACAGGTGGAAAAGAAAAATTCAGAAGAGAGAAGGTAAGTGTGAACTGACAGAAATGCATCCAGTGATTGCATTGAGCTATCCGCACAATACAAGGCAGAGAACGATTAATTAGCTGCTGTAGTCACTGAGTCAGTGGAAATTGTCTACCAAACTGGTGTTTTTATTTTGTAGCAGTTCCAGGACACCAACATTTATAAGCTGTACAGCTTTTATAAGATTAAAATGCATTAAATGCAGACAGTTTTTAAAACTGACAATCACATGTGTTTATTTATGCAAATTTATTTTGTACCCTGAAGTTTGAGTCTAAACCTTTGTCATATTCAAAGTCTAAAGTGTCTCCGGAATCATTTTTAGTGTCCACAGTGATGCATAATATAATAATGACAGATGATTTCCTATAGTTCACACTCCTGCTCTGGACCTCCTTAGCAAGAGGAAAATGACTTGCCACTATACCTTTGAGACACATTGAAGAATACTATGTCTAAATTTCTTGTTCTGCTTTTTCCTTATTTGATTTATGAATCTCTGAAAAGTCTCTGAAAGGTAAGTAACTCAATGTTTCTGATTGGCAGATGTTTAGACTTTGAGAGGCAGTCCTTCATGGATTCACAATAACTTTTCCTAGCTCTGAAAATTCTGTCATCTATTCCAAGAGATCAGGCTAAGTTCATATGTATATAGACCATAACAAATTAACAACACTAGTTACAACACTAGTTACAACACTGGTTACAACACTGGTTACAACAGTAACTAGTACCTTGCAGATGGCAAATTTGTTTGGACATAGATTGCAAAGTTAATCTTTATTTTAGAATGTTAAAATAGAAAACCATGATCTTAGAATCGAGGAAATAGAGCAATTAAAATAGAAGTCGGCATGTTGTTTCCTAGGAAGGCGATTGGCTGGGCAAACGAGCTGGTAAAACTCATCTGTCCCTGCCTGATGTCTGATAACATCAGACATTTCAGCTGCATCTGACCCCTCTGAGGGTATGAGTGTATCTTAGTGGTGGACTGCTTTGACATATTCCACTTCTATTTCAAAACAACACAAACCAAGAGCAACTAAACTTATTTTATCAGTTGTACAAAAACACAGAAAGCAAATATGGATACAGCAAGAGAGTAAGGGCTTTAATACTGCTACCATCAGTGTTTGAAGAAACAGCACTAAAACAAAACCAAATGATTTTTTCCTTTACTAGAAAAATTCAACACTCGCATAAGAAAGTTTAAAAAATACAGCGTTGGAGTGCCTGGGTGTCTTAGTCAGTTAAGCGTCTGACTTTGGCTCAAGTCATGGTCTCATGGTTTGTGAGTTCGAGCCCCATGTTGGGCTCTGTGCTAACAGCTCAGAGCCTGGAGCCTGCTTTAGGCTCTGTCTCTGTTTCTCTCTGCCCCTCCCCCGCCTCGTGCTCTGTCTTTCTCTCTCTCTCTCAAAAATAAAGAAACATTAAAAAAAATTTAAAAAGTGTCTATTAAGTAAAAAGTATATGTATATATTTTTACAGCTAATGATATACTTCAATCATACCAAAGGAGAAAGAAAATCAAAACATCTTCTTTCTGATACTTAGTGCACATAGTGTGCACACACAACCAATGTGGCTGGCTGGTTCTCTAGCAATGATGGATTGTCAGCGGCAAGAAAGAATGTGTGTATAAACACAATTTTTATTGTTTTTACTATAGAACTTACAGAAAAATTACAAGCACAATACAAAGAACTTTTTTTCCTGATTCTCTTGAGAGCAAATTACCGGTTGGATGCCCTATCACTTTTGAACACACTATGGTATATTTCTGAAAAAATAAGAGCATTTTCCTACATGTCCTCAATATAACCATCAAGATCAGAACATTAACTTGGCTACATTACTACCATATAACATGCAGACACCATTTAAGTTTGCTAATCATCCCGGTAATCTTATTCTTTATACGAAAAGGATCCAGTTCAGAATCTCATGTTATTTTTAGTGCTCGTGTTTTTTTGCTTCTTGCAGTCTGGAAAAGTTCTGCCTTCTTTTCTTGACCTTCATCATTGATACCTTTGAAGATTACAGGCCAGTTATTTTGTAGAATGTCCATCAATTTGGATTTGTGTGGTGTTTCCCCATGATTACATTCAAGACATGTATCTTTGGGAGAAATATCACACAAGGGACACTGTTCTCTTTGCATTGTATCAGATGGTGCACAATTTCCATTTGTCCCATTTCTGGTAATGTTTCTGATAATGTTTATGCACTTGATTAAGATAAGTGCCTGCTAGTCTTTTCTCCTCAAGTGACTCATTTTTCCTTTGTAATTAACCAGTACTTTGTGGGAGGTACTTTGAGTCTGTGAAAACAATTACATTCTTAATCGAACTTCAATTAATTTATATACTTATTTATATCAGTATGGATTTATAGTTTCTATTTTATTCAACAGACTATCATCTATTGCTGTCATCTATTTGATTTTCCATTTTTTCCCCCTAGCTTCTGCTACGAGGAGCCCCGTTAAGTTGGCTTTTTGCCTTATAGCACATCTCGGTGTGGATACCCTTGCTTCTCACCTCACTTGAAATCTAACACTGCACCAGCTTCCTTCCCTACCCTAACTCCTGGATACCCTCTTTCCCTTGCCTCTGGCACCCTGCTCTGGGCCATTTCTCTGCATCCCCACCCACCTTATGAATGGCCTTTCTTGCCTAACCCCACCTAATGGCTTTTAGACTGAGTTGTTCAGGAAGGGAAGAAGACGATGAACTTTTATTGTCATTGTTGTCCTTCAGGGCCTCTTCTAGATCTTCATTAATTCATTCAAAAATATTTTTGAGCACCAATATTTTGCTGGGTGCTTTCTTTGTCTGGTAGATACAAATTTGGGTCACGTAGTTGTCTCCTTTGGAAGCACAACGTCTAGCAGGGAAACTAAAACAGAAGTACAGCCATCTAAAATGAACAGAGCCAGGGCTTTAGCAGGAATGAATGAGAAAAAACACACAAAATCATCATGCTGCCCACTGTTGCAAGGGAGGCTTCAGAGAAGAGGGTGCATTCAAGCAAAGAGGCTATTCTGGCCTAAGGCAACAGTATAGATAGAGACATAGGGGCCAAAAAGTCCATGAACCCTTTGCGGAATAATATGTGCTTTAGGATATTTGGGATCTGGAGGAAAGTGGAAGGAACTGAGACATGAATATATATTAAGATAAAGACAGGTAAAAGAAAAATTGGGGCCCGGTTAGAAGGACTTTGAATGTCATGTTAAAGTTTAAACTTTGCATATCAGATGAGATTTGTGTTTTAGAAAGATTACTTTGGCAGCAGTGCAGAGAAGAATCTGAAATTACATGAGAGACCAGTTTAGGAGGAGAATGTTGTACCTTTCTTCCCTACTAAACAAGAGGCCCAGGTAGGGTCTACACTAAGGCCTACATGAGGCAGGGAAGACTGGGGAATTCTGTGGCTGGAGGTCTGAGAGGAAGACAGTGGTATGCTGGTAAACCAGCTGTCTGGAAAAAGAAAAAGTCCTGATGTGCAGCATTTGTATAATCTCTGAGGTTTAAATAAGTATGCCCACTATGGCCACTTCCAGGCTCCCAGCATCTCATTACTAAACAGAGTTTGGAAGAGATTAGCACAGTCTGCTCTCCCAGCCGGTACAAACTGGCGTTAGCACACTACGGGAAGGTGAAGGGACTTCCTTTAATGGAAAAGAGGCTAATATTGGTGTCTTAGTCTGCTCGGGATGCTATCACAAAATACTAGAGACTGGGTGGCTTAAACATTTATTTTTCACAGTTCTGGAGACTGGGAAGTCCAAAATCAAGGTGACAGCAGATCCAGTGTCGGGTGAGGGCCCACTTCCTGGTTCATAGAAGGCAGTCTTTTCACTGTGTTCTCCCATGGCAGAAGGGGCGAAAGGGCCCTCTGGAATCTCTTTTATGAAGACACTAATCCCATCTTACAGCTCCCCCCTCATGACCTAATCACCTCCCAAAGGCCCCACCCCCTAGTATCACTTTGGGGGTTAGGATTTCAACACAAGAATTTTGGGAAGACACATTTAGTCCATTGCAGGGACATTATAGGAAATGGGTATAACTGTAATCTTTATGAAACAGGTCAAAGACTTACTCTACACCAGAAGTGTCTGAGGCCATCAAGCACTTAACAGCGTAGGGGGACTAGAGTCCTGGTTCTGGTTGCCTAGAGAGGAGATGGCATAGATGACAAGATGTGCCCTCGAGGGAAGGTTTTCTGAGAGCAGGTTGACAAAAACCAGGAGCAGGACGTGCTGCACTAGAGAAGTTTAGAGCTGCTGTACTGATCAGGGACAGAGCTATGGGAAGAAACCATTCCTGGGAGGGTGCCAGACCACCCAGCAAGCCAGGCATGGAGAGCTTCCCCACTGGTATGCTGAGACACTGATCCGCTTGGGCCTTCAGGGTGATTTTTTGGGACCCTTATACTACCTTTTCTGCCATATACCTCTGAGACAAGGAATAGCTACCAGTTTGGATTTGGGGTAAGGAAATAAAAATAACAAACAATAATGGGTAATACTGAGCCCCTATTATCCTACGGACACTATTTTAAATACTTTGCATGTGTTGACTCTTTCGTCATCTCTCAGTTTATAGATGAGGAGATTTAGGCACAAAGAGCTTAACTTGTTGAAGTCACAGAGCTGGTGAGGGCACAGCTATGGAATGCACCATGGTAGTTTGACTCTGGAGCCACATTCTACGGGTTACTCACTGCTATACGAGGGAAAGGGAAGAAGGCGGGGAGGACAAAGTATTGGTATCTCAAAATATTATCCCCTGTGTAAATGAGTTCAGTTCAAAGTGTGGCATAAAATAGATGTGCAGTAAAGGTTTTTTGAAGAAATGAATGAAAAACTTCGCTTACATCACTTAATCTTTTTGAAATAAGTGTTTAAGACTTCTGTCCTGCTTTTTAATGTGGGGTGTTTCAGAATTACAATCCTGTAGAGTAGTGCATTGTATTTTCCAAAACAAGAATTTGAGGTACACCGGAAGAATATGCCTTTCTTCATTTCTGAAACATTGTTCCAAGCGTTTTGCTCCTGGACCGGGGAGCCCTTCTTCATCAATAGATTTAATTAGTTCAATTATTCATTCACAACAGCTCTTTCTCTCTTGACTTATTTTGCCCCGAAAGAATTACTTATGAGGCAGGCAGGCCTGGCTGTTACTGCTGAGAGTTTCGTGAGGTGACAGTCAGTGCTCCAGGAGCCTGCCTTGATCTCTGTGCAGGGTCCATATATCCTGCTTGAAACAGGTGCTCTGGGATCTGTCTTTACCTTCCTTTGAGCGTATTGTTTCAAAAAAGTCTGCTTTTCAGGAGAAGTCAGGAATGTGTTGTTACATCTCTATGATGAGAGGCAGATCTCCCACTAAAAGAAAAACTTTGCCTCTTGAAAGGCTGAGTAGGTTGGCACTTAAAACGAATTCCAGCTGGTTAATTTAGGGTGCTGAGAAAAAGATCCAGCTTAAGAATGCTATCTGGCAGTGGGCCCATAGCATTTTCAACTGATTGTGAATTGGAGAGATTTTCATCATGTTGGGTATGTTGCTTTCAGTATTGTGTTTTGACACAGGAAAACAAGGGAGGATATACAGGTTAGTCCCTGGTATCATAGCTACACTCATGAATGCGATCAATGCCAGTTGCATCAGAATCAAAGATGGCCTCATGCTTGTTGACATATTTGAAGTAAAAAACTGAACAAGAATTCAAAAATATTTCTACTCAAGATTTTTTTTTTTAATCGTTCTACTTTTCTTTCCTTTTGCATCTAAGAAACTATTCTGAAAATATGAGAGACGTTCAGGTAAAAGCAAATTTTAGAAATTTGTTAATTTTCCATATTATTTTTTCCCCAGTGTATTGACACACAAAAAATGTATATGACCAGGCACCTTGCCAGGGCAGCTGTGGTCCTTGAGATGGCTCAGCAACTCAGATTGCTTTAATCTTGTTGTCTGCCACGTAGACAGGACTGCCACGTTCTTGGATCGAGACAAAAAGAAGCTAACGGGATATGTAGAGGTTTTTCATGGCTGCAGCCTGGAAGTGACACATGTCATTTCTGCTGCCATTTCTTTAGCTAGAAGGTTCTGCGTGACTCTGCGTAACTGTAGGAGTCTGGGAAGCATAGTCTTCCATGTGCCCAGAAAGAAAAGTAGAACCAGATATTGGTGAACTCCAAAATGGCAGCCATATACGTGATATCCAATCAAGCTCACCAGACATCAGCATAATCTCAATGGTACACAGTCCAAATGAACATATTCAACTCTCAAGGTTGCTGCCACCTCTACAAACTAACAAAGTGAAACTTCCCATTTGTGAAGTCCACTTCTTGTTTCTATAAAGCATTTGAGGTTCCCCAAATGAATTTTTTATCTTTCCCATTTTTCTCCTCTTCTATATTTCAGCCAGAGGAATGTTGCTCAAGTCCTCGGATAGAATCTGAATTCCTTATGCAGCAGCTGTAGCCCCAGGAACTGATGTATTCGTCAATACCTCTAGATATGAATTAGTTCAATTCTGAATCTTCCATGTACTATTATTGTAAAGGCATCTAATGTTGCAGGATGCAGTTGGCCTCAATACCATTAGAGTACATTTTTCTGAGCTCCCTGACATGATTGTAGGACTGATCCTTTCCCCCATACCTGTTAGGGTGATTGGCTACTTAGTTTTCCAAGGGAAATGGCAAATTTAAGGATGATTGGGGCAAGTACCTGTGTCCAAGGGATCTAATATTTATTTATTCCATTTTGAACATACTGTATGGTTTTGTGTAAATACAGTTTCTGTCTGCTATCATATTCCTTCCTTCTGAAGAATACTTTTACTATTTCTTACAGTGTAGATTTGCTGGCATTGACTTCTCTCAGTTTTTGCTTGTCTGAGAAAGTCTTTATTTTTCCTTCATCTTTTGAAAGACATCTTTACAGAGAACAGAGCACTAGGTTGACAGCTTTTTCTTTCAGTACTTTTAAGATATTACCCCTTTGTATTCTGTGTTGCATGTTTTCTGATGGGAAGTCTACTATAATTTTTTCTTGCTATAGAGAACTGTAAAGGGTCTAGGTTTTTACCCTACTTGCAGGCTAAAAGTTTAGCCTGCTACATGTTCATAGAAGCTGGCAGAAGATAAAAGACTCCTGAGTGAGAAACAAAGAATTTTATTATTCATGGCACAGAAAACAGCATGAATACCAGCATATTTGCATGAGTTCCACTTGCCCCCAAGTCCTACAAGGCGGAGGCAGATGGTTCCAGATTGCATTATAGGAGAGGAACCCCGAGCGCAGGGGAACCAAATCTTTTATAATGAGCAGTAAGCATGTCTGCCCTTTGTCCTGGAGAGAGACAGGATATCTTTTACAACTGTAGGAACACCTGCTCTTTGACCTGGTGGGAGACAGTATTTCTATCTTGTTAAGCTGTTTTATACACAATTGTATGTGTATAGATAGCCTGTAACAATAGGCAATCTGTGCCTCCCTTTGTGAGACATTCAGAAACGTGAGAGACACATGGAGAGTTGTCTCCCAATAGAAAGTATCTCTCCCTTTTTATCCTGTCTTGAGGATTTCCTATTCATGTTTTGTTTCTAGCAGTTTGAATATGAAGCACCTGGATGTGTATGTCTTTGTGCGTACACATGTGTGTGTGTGTTGTTATTTATTCCTGCTTAGTGTTCTCTGAGTTACTTGGATCTGAGAGTTAGGGTCTGTCAGTGATTTTGTGACACTCTTGGTTATCATTTTTTCAAATATTTCTTCTGTCTTGTTTTTTCTCTCTCTTCTTGTGGGGTTCCAGTGGTACACACATTAGATTATTTGATATCTCACAGTTGCTGGATGCTCTTTTCTTCCTCTACCTGTCCCCATTCTTTTTTTCTTTGTGTTTTGGCCTAGGTAATTTCTGTTGACCTATCTTTAAGTTCACTGATCCTTTTCCTTTTGTTGAGTCTTGATAAAATTGTCCAACGTATTCTTCATTTTTATGCCTGTGCTTTTAATTTCTAGGATTTGAATTTGATTGCTTTTCCCCCCACCCCCCACTGCCTGAGATATAATTGACATATAGCATTGAGTTTAAGGTGTATAATGTGATGATTTGATACATGTGTATATTGTGAAATGATTACCACAGTAAGGTTAGTTAACACCTTTATCATCTCACATAGTTACCATTCGTGTTTGTGTGTGTATGTGTGTGTCTGTGTGTGTTGTAAGAACATTTAAGACCTACTTTCTTAGAAACTTCAAGTATACAATGTAGTATTGTTACGTATGGTCACCATGCTGTACATTAGATCCCCAGAATTTATAAATCTTATAACTGGAATCGTATACCCTTTGACCACTATCTCCCCATTTCCCTTACCTTTCAGCTTTTACTAACCACCATTCTACCCTTTCTCTGTAAGTTTGGCTTTTTTATATTCCACATACAAGTGACATTGCACGGTATTTTTCTTTCTTTGTCTCAATATTTTACACAGCTTTGTGCCCTCAAGATCCGTCCATGTTTCAACACTTATACACACACACACTATATATGCATGTCCATATTTATATATAATCAAAAGATGGAACTTTGTCCAATGATCTTTTTAAGTAATATCTTTCACTACCTCAGAGATACCATATGTAGATGCCTTTATATACAATGTCATATGTAACGTGCCTTTGGGCCTGTCATGGGTTGAAATATCATGTATCTCAATAATTCATATGTTAAAATCTCAACTTCTACCTCAGAATGTGACTGTAGTTGGAGGCAGGTGTCTATAGAGGTAATCATGTTATGATGAGCTTATTAGGGCGGACCGTAACACAATATGATTAATGTCCTCATGTAAAGGGAAGATTTGAGTGAGGACAGGCACAGAGGAAGAATAATGTAAAGGCACAGGCAGGAGACAGGCAGCTATAAGCCAAAGTGAGAGGCCTGATACAGATCCTTTCTTGACACTCAGAAGGAAACAACCCTGCTGATACCTTGATCTTTGACTTCTAAACCTCTAGAACTGTGAGACATGGATTTAAACCACCCAGTTTGTGGTACTGTTTTTTTTACAGCATCCCTAGAAAACTAATGTAGGAGCTATAGGCATAGGCTTTATTTAGTTACTAGTGCTGCATAACAAATTATCTCCAAACTTGGAGGCTTAAGGTAACCATTTATTATGTTTATCGATTCCTTAGATTAAACATTCAGACTGGAGAGTGAGGATAGCTTGTCTCTATTTCAGGATACCTGGGTCTTCAGCTGGGAAGACTAAAAAGACAGGTGCATGGACTCATCTGAACACTTCTTCATTCACATGTCTGATCCAGGGCTGGGACAATGCAAAGATTGGAGCTATTGAGTGAAGCTTGTGCAAGTGGCCTTTCCATGTGGTTTGTTTTCCTCCTCCATATGGTCTTTCCATATAGCTTTACGGCTTTAGGATAGTTGCCCTTCTCCCATGGTGGCTAATGAATGTTCCAGTGTATGAGCAGAAGTTGCATTACCTTTCATGATCCATCTTGAGAGCCATCCGGAGTCCCTTCTGCCATACTCACTCCTTTGGTCTAAGGAGTCACAGACCTGTGCAGGTTCAAGGTTGTATGGGGAGGAGGGTGATGTCATCAATGTTTTAAAACCTTCACAATTTCCTGAAACTATTTCCTCTGGAGGATAGGCATGTTTAATCCAAAACATTTTATTCCTTAATAGTAGTCTTTGCAAGCCTTACTCCACATGAGGTTAGAGAAATAGGGTGAGGTCAGATTAAGTCATGTTTAAAAGCCAAGTGGAGAAAGCTAGATGTGATTAGCTAAGAAAATAAAAATTGGTTTAGCTTTTAAGAGAGAATATGTAAAGTGCAATGAGTTGAACACTCCGTCTCCTTTTTAAGAAGAAGATCAAATACCCCAAAGTTATTCTCTGAGAGTGTTAAGGTAGGAGAGCTTTCAGATCAACATGCTAATCAAAGCCTCATGCCCTAATCTAAGTCAGGGTTTGCCTGAGCCAGAAGTTCACTTGACAGAATCAGAAATACTGAAACTCAACGTCAAAAATATGGTTACATCTTGCAGTTTTATATGAAAGTCAATGCCAGACAGATGCGGTCCTTTCTCCCTGATGAGAATGAATATGTGATATACCCAACATGAAAAAAAGGACTCCTGATGTAGCTGTAAATCAACTGAACACCTGGGCAGGGTGCTGTGCTAGGTGTTATTGGAGGTATTGAGATAGGTTAGGATGTTTATTTTGTTGTAATTTAGTTGGGACAATCCCCATAACAAGCTGCAATAATAACAGTACAGAAAGGTGAAGTATTTTAGCTAATAAAGGCTAGGGCTAGGTTCAGATTCTTCTGTTTATTCCAAGCAAGAACTCTTTCTATTCTCATTAGTGCCTCTTTAATGAGAAATCAAATGTTACTTTGGACTGTTCTTTGAAAAACAACAATCAATTTGATCAATGGCTTTTATTTATTTATTTATTTATTTATTTATTTATTTATTTATTTATTTTTTTAATGGCTTTTGATTGTAAAGCCAGGAGGCAGGTACAAGGATGAAGAGTTTTCATGGGAGGCCGATCTCTCTAAGTTGGAGTGTACCAAGCCTGATTTTGAGTGAGTATAGTGTGAGAGTTTCTGACCTTCAGGAAAAGGATTCAATGCGTGCCAGAGACACTTAAAGCCCTTTGAGTGTCCTTTTTCTCACTCACAGGTCACCGCTTCTGTTCTAGTTAGATTGGAGCTACGTCATTTGTACTGGCTGAGGCTGAATGTACAAGTTGTTCATATGAGCTCCAAGACGAAGCATAGGCTGATTCTTGTTTGTTTTTCCCATGTTTGGATAGTGAGGTCACATGTTGAGATGTGAGTGTCTATCACTTGGCTTCCTAACTAGGTCAAGTAGAGGTCCCACCGACCTATATTGAACTTGAGTGAGAAATACATCTTTATTGTGTTAAGCCCCTGAGATTTCAGGCATTAATTTGCTATCAAAGGAAAACGTGGCTTATTATGACTAAATATGCCAAAGATTGCTATGAAAATTCTGAGAAGCAAAACTAGGGTTGAGAATAAGTGGTGACCAATAACTATACGTATCCATCTCTAACTATCTTTCAAATTATAATTTATTTTAAGATAATACAAATTGTAAAGCAGTTAAAAGTTAATCAATATAATATATTTCAGGTAAAGAACTTGGTTTTTAGAGCTGCAACTCAGGGAAATGTCTGGTTCTCAGGCTTAAGCTCATCTCTCAAGTTTCCTCTTTACCCTACAAAGCAGACATCTTTGGGCTCTTGTTGTATAACCCAAAGCGTAATTACCCAGCTGGTGCTAGCCACCTGAGTTTCAGGAACACACAGAGCAGAGTCTAATCAGTCTTAAAGAGTGTGCCTTGTTAATTCAATTTAATTTTTAGGGAAGGAACATTCACAATTCCAGAAAAAAATATTTTAAAATTATTCATGCAGTTCTGCGTTTTAGACTTTCTTTCCCTGACTATTTCCAGTTTTCTACTACCAGTAAAAGTTTAGTGCATTTAAAAATAAGCAAAGGAAGAAGAATAGCTTTCTTTCCCACTGAAGGGTAGTCAAAAGTCCATTTCCCTGCCTTTCTATTTTACCAAGAGAGAATACAAGACATAAATGTATTCCAATTTTGCAAATTTGCTGTACAGTGTAATTTGATGTTTGAAAGGTCTTCCTTGGGATCCCATCCAACGGGCTGAGTGACTATTTTATTAAAAGGACCTCTTCTCTCAGGTGGTCTTTTGAGTGGATCTTGAGGACACTGGGGCATTGTAAGTCTCTTTTTATAAAAGTCCTGGATTGGCACACCCATATTTTCCTACTTCTAGGAATTACCAGAAGCTTGAAAATAAGCCTTTGTCTATGTAGACAGATATAAAAATGCATATGCTATTAAATTATAAGTAATGCAGAAATGTTCCCTGGATGTTTACGAACTTCTCCAGCAGGATTGACTTCTGGATTTATAATTTAAGAGAGATATGCCTGAAATATATGTTAACTCAGGTAGATAAAAGGAGAGTTTAGATTTGTGTTTATGTATTATTCTCTGTGGTAGAATATTTCTTTTTAACATATGTTTTGTTAGTACTTGAAAATTCTGGGTTTGTACAGTGGTATATTGACAAGTCAATACTCCTAAAGATATTATATTACCATTTGCTCAAAAGAGCACATGGACACAAGAAGCTCCAAAAAAAAAAAAATATTTTCAGTCTTTGAAAGGCAATGTGTCTTCATTCATAATTTTATATATGTGCAGGTACGACACCAAAGATGTCATGGTAATCATTTCTGTTTGCTAATGCAAATGCCTGGTGCTGTTGCTGTGGCATTGGCAAGTAAATAAATCAGCACTAGCAAATCCAAAATCATTCTCCAGGCAGGGATTCTACTAAACTAATCACCTGAGAAAACAAACAAACACATGACAAAGAGTAATGAGGAAGCCTGTGAAATCTGGGGGAGTAGGGGGTGTTTGCTGGGAAGAAGGTAGGGAAGCAGAATCGACACACAATAGGTCACCCATTATTAAACATGGAAGACAGATTAAAGTTCCATTCCAGCCTAATTAGATCAAACAAGGTGTTATTTGTATTCGTTCCTGAAAGACAACTAGGTTTATGGTGAAATATCTTTGTAATATATTCTGGGGGACAGGGTGCTTCAGCTGAATGTTGGCAAGGACTAAATTGTGGTAATATTACATTATAGATCTTAGGCAGGGATTTTTTAATGCTATAATGAATTCAGGAAAGAATAAAATGAGACTGCCTTCTACAAGGCATGACGTGACTGGGTGAACAATACTTCAGCGTTCCAAAGATGGCGGACACAGAGCCAAGGATAAGCCAAGAGACAGGGCATTTCGTGGTTACACATCATCACTTTCTCACTTGTGCCAATGGCAGTTCTTCTCTCTCCTTCAGACCTCGTGGGTTTTATTTAGTTAGTTTTACATTAATGTGCTCGGCAGCAGTTTTTGGTAATGTATTCACATTCCTTACACAGAATATAAATCCTGCAGGTTTTAAAAAATTGTTTTTAAGACCAAAGGCTTATTTCTATCCAGTTAAAAATATCTCTTACGATGCTCATTTAAGGCAATTCTTTCATCAGTTGGTGCTTGATTTTCATCTTACCTTTTGGGATTTGAGGGGTGGCTCAATATACCGAGCCTGTGTCATTAGTCAGCCTGTCCAGCAGTGGGTGCTCTTGCGAGATTTGGCCATGTTTGGGTGAAAGCAGCCTCATGATGTCTTTTGGAGCCCCCTGGGGATTCTAGTCTTTGCTTTTTCTTGGGGCAAATAGACTTGGCTGAGGCTTTTCATATCTAAAGTAAGGAAACTGAACTAGGTGTTCTTAAAGTTTCTTTCATCTCCTATAACCATGCTGGGATCATGAAAGTGGCCTCCTGTTTATTTCCCCTCATTTCCTAAGCACTTAGAAAAGGTTTACATAAAAATGGTTTTAAAAGTGTAGGACTGGAAGGGACCCGGAGAAGAATCTAGTCCTGAATTTAAGCATTTCAGATAGGTGAAGCATTGATCACATTTCAAGGTGACTGGGGACATAGAAATTAGTGAACATTTACCACGCTAATTTGGTCCTCAGAACAACACTGGCAGAGGGTGGGTCCTGCTCTCTTTGGCCCCAGAAATCTGGGACTTGGAGCTGCACAGGGTTATTTAGTGGGCAAGGGACACATACCCCAGCTCTGTCTACTTCCAGAATCAGAGCTCTTTGCCCTAAACAGCCCCTTTAAGAAAATATTAATTGAAATAAATTCTTATGAGTACCAAAAATTTGTTAGTAAAAATACTTCATGTGGATGACTATGAAGTGATAAAAGTGTGGGACTGTTGCTGTTTCCATTGTACAGATGTAGAAACTGAGGCCTGGAAAGGTTATGATTTGTTCCAGGTTATGCGTGAGTCGGTGGCAACATCAAGGGTGAAGCTCTACACATTTCCTCCTTGACTTTCCTTTCTCCACCGAGTGTAGAGAAGTCTCTTTGAGAGAGGGTCTAAGGCAGACTTTGAAGCCTGATCTGGAAGGATAGAGTGGCAAATGCCAGCAGTCCTTTCTGTATATGTGCTTTGACACTATTCTCTCAGCTCTGAGATGTGTGCAGCAATGTGCCCCTCATAGTATTGCTGTGAGGTTCCATGAGGTAATACTTGGGCAGAGAAGAGGCGCAGTAAATGTTTCCCTCATTTTCCAAATGTGCTGGGCTTGGATGAAAACAGACATCAGTGGCTCATCTTTATAGTGATGTTATTATGGCTGGAAATTGGATACACTTATTTTTCGGTTTATTGAATATAGAAGGTCTTCACAGGGCTACATTTTGGGTGTCCAGGCCACTGTCATTGTATAGCCATGACCACAGACCCAAGATGGTTTTCAAAATAATTCAACCCCATTGAATTAAAAAAAAATTTTTTTTAACATACAGTGTTATATTAGTTTCAGGTATACAATATAGTGATTTGGCAATTCTGTACATTGCTCAATCCTCATCATGGTAAGTGTGCTCTTAATCTCCTTCTATTTCACCCACCTGCCCCCTCCCCTCAGGTAATCATCAGTAGTCTATAGTTAAGAGTCGTTCTTTTTTGTTGTTGTTGTTTGTTTGTCCCTTTTTTTCTTCATTTGTTTTGTTTCTTAAATTCCACATATGAGTGAAATCATATGGTATTTGTCTTTCTCTGATTGACTTATTTCACTTGTGTCACATGGATTCTAGCTCCATCCATGTTGCTGAAAATGGCAAGATATTATTCTTTTTTATGGCTGAATAATATTCATATATATATATATATATATATATATATATATATATATATATGCCACATCTGTATCACTTCTTCTTTACCCATTCATCTATTGATGGCACATGAGCTGCTCCAATAATTCAGCTATTGTAAAAAATCCTGCATAAACATAGGGGTGCATGTATCTATTCAAATTAGTGTTTTCATATGCTTTGAGTAAATACCCAGTAGTGGAATTGCTGAATCATGTGGTAACTCTATTTGAAAATTTTCGGGAATCTCCATCCTATTTTCCAGAGTGGCTGCACTAGTTTGCATTCCTACCAACAGTGCATGAGGGTTCCTTTTTCTCCACATCCTCACCAGGACTTGCTCTTTCTTGTGTGTGTGTTTTAAGAGACTCTTTCTTTCAAGTTTTTTAGTTATTTTTAGAGAGAGAGAAAGAATGCATGCTAGTGGGGGAAGGGTGGAGAGAGAGAGAGAGAGAGAGAGAGAGAGAGAGAGAGAGA
>NW_024412412.1:19969758-20003996 GCF_014898765.1 Herpailurus yagouaroundi | reverse complement strand
GAGAGAGAGAGAGAGAGAGAGAGAGAGAGAGAGAGAGAGAATCCTAAGAAGGTTCCACCCTGTCAGCACAGAGTCTGACGCAGGGCTCGATCTCATGAACCCTGAGATCATGACTTAAACCAAATTCAAGAATCAGACACTTAACTGACAGAACCACCCGGGTGGCCCTGTTTCTTGTGTTTTTGATTTTAGCCATTCTTCCAGATGTGAGGTGCTTTCTCATTGTGGTTTTGATTTGCGTTTCCCTGTTGATAAGTGATATTGAGCATCTTTTCATGTGTCTCTTGGCCTTCTATAGGGCTTCTTTGCAGAAATGTCTTTCAACCCTATTGAAATTTAAGCATAAAGACAACATTTGAAGAAAGTTTTAGTTTCAAAACCAAAAACGGCCCTAAATCTGTAAACAACAAACATACATAAATGTCCTTAATGGTTCATATAATGTTGCTGACCTGTGAAAAAGAAGTGTTAACATTCCTGGCGTTCATGCTGGTGTCTCCATTCCTTTTGACATATGGTGGTGGTAATTATTCAATACTGTGAATAAATGTCAATAGGCATCTTTCACCTTGACAAAAGATTTTCTTAAATATATAAGAACTCCTTATGATGAAAAATTAAAATGCTTTAAGAACCACTCCTTGATTTTAACAGTAACTTGGTTTGATGTAGCTCAATGTTCACTGGATTATTCAATGTGTCAAAAGGGTGATGCATACATGTCATGAATTAGGCATTGTGTGCTCAAGATTGCTCATTTTAAGGAAAGTGCCCCAGCCACATAGAACTATTCACAGTACTTCTCAAAAATCTTCTAAAGATAATGCAGAAATAATTCTTAGCCTAGGTATCCAGCAGAGGACAGTAAAGTCTCAGTTTTCTTTTCTTCCTTTTCAGATGGCTGCAGTTGTAGAGTGTTCTGAAGCTCTCAGGTGGCTGATAGGTAATTGCAGACATTAAACATTTCGGAGGAGAAACATAAAATGTATTGTGAGGTCAATGAAATTCTTTGTCAAGATTTCTCTGCAGATCTGACCCCTTAACATGACAGTGTGGACCTGGAAGTTCTGCCCGGCACTCACTGGCTGGCAGTACGTTGCATACAGTGAACTTTATGGGTCAAACTTTTTTGTGTTGCTTTAATAACAATGGCATTCTCTGCGACTGTATTAGGGTAAGATCTTACCTGGCTGCCTGTAAAGGAATTATGTCATTTTCAAATTTTTTCCAATTGCTTTTTAGCTTCAACTTTCTCTTGAGCAACAGAGTGCTGGGATTTTATAAGATGGAAGGAGGTTTATGTTCTTTCTCTCTAGACCTCCAATTTCCTTCCTCCCTTGCAATTTTTCTTGGAAGTTGTCTGGCATTTTGGCTTAAGTGGAAAACAAAGATCATTTTCCTTCTTTCTTTCTTTTCTTCCTTCCTTCCTTCCTTCCTTCCTTCCTTCCTTCCTTCCTTCCTCCCTCCCTCCCTCCCTCCCTCCTCTTTCTTTCTTTCTTTCTTTCTTTCTTTCTTTCTTTCTTTCTTTCTTTCTTTCTTTCTTTCTTTCTTTCCTCCCTTCCTCCCTTCTCTTTCTTTCTTTCTTTCTTTCTTTCTTTCTTTCTTTCTTTCTTTCTTTCTTTCTTTCTTTCAAGAGAAATAAATCCTCAAAGGCCAGAAAGGAAAACAGAGAACATGGTGGCGGGTCTGGTGCATTCTCTTGGTGTTTTAGGCGTCAATCCTTAATCTGGAAATGCTATGTGTTACTTATTAAAGAGGTGCTGTCTAATGCAGGCACCACAATAAGCTATTTGTATGGTCAAATTGGAATAAAATGCTATGGGCGTAAGTAGTTCAGAAACACTAAGTCTTATTTTTTTTTTTTTTAGAGAAAAATCATGAAAAATCTTGGACAGTAACAGAGTGTGATATACCATGGTTTTATTTGTGCTTTCTGCAGCCACCCTACTGTTTTTGGTCCATGCTGCAGCTGACCAGAAGGTAGTCACATTATAGAACATATCAAAGACCTAGTAAGCAAGCAGAAAAAAAACTACACAGAACTACACACACACACACTCTCTCTCTCTCTCTCTCTCTCCCTCTCTCTCTTTCTCTTAATTTAGAAATTATTAAAATGACCTATTACAGGTTGTAGCTCCAACTGAGTGATCCCATGGTTCTATGGCATCAGGAAGCCCTTGAAAGTCAAGGTTCAGGATTTTCTCCCTCTTGGACACTTCCCCAAACAGAAGCTCTTCAAAGCAGACTCATTTCATGAAGGAAATACCAGCACTTAGCCCTTAGTAGGTCCTGAGTTCACAATCATTGAATGAGTGAATGGCATAGATAATTATTCTTTAAACATCATAACCAAATCAATTGATTATTTTCACCACACAAACAGGACCTATATTTTCCGACTGCAAACTATAGTTTTTTTTCCTGTTTAAAATCTTATTTCAGTCCATTTATTAAGTTTTCATATGACTCTTCCAGAAATGATTGAAATATAATCTTTATGACATGAGTGCATTATATTACAAGCTTAAATAAAAGCTTTAATAATTTAATAATTAATAATTTAATAATTAAAATTAAAAATTAAATAATTAAATTAAAATTAAATTAAATTAAATTAATGAAATTAAAATTAAAAATTAAATAATTAAAATAAAAATTAAAAATTAATAATTTAATAATTTAATAATACAGATTAAAATCTTTAATAATTACCTGCTATACTAGGTATAGTGAAATAAACAAAGAAACTGGAAGACATTATCTTTGCCCTTGAAGTTTACAATATAAATGGGGGAGATGATGCCAACTCACATGAAAGTATAAGGATAATATAAGACACTTTATCATTCAGAGTTAGATTTCTTTATTGTAGATTAGGAGTATAATTCAAGTTAGGAGAAGAGAGAGAATACTGGAGACAAATGTGGTTTAGGATAACTTCATGAATGAGGTAGAACTTGAACCAGATATTGAAAGTGGAATGCAATGGGGCAGGAAGATGAAGGGTATTCAAGGCATTAACTCTACTTGGACCCTGAAACAGGCTTTGCCTATACCCTTTTTAGAGTGCCTGTCATACTCTGGTAATTATTTACCTGGATGTCCCATCTCCTCTATTAGAAGTGTAAGCTACTGAGGGGCAGGGCTCCTCTATCTGGGAGGCTTCCACTTTGGCCCATAGTAGAAAGTTAATAAACACTGATTGCATGAAAGAATGAGGTTGAGAGCTGGAAGTGAGCTTGGCATGTGTGTGCAGGTGTAAGGTGAAGAAGAGAAGATGGGTTCAGTAAGGAAATTCCACTGTTTGGAGCAGAGAGTTTGTGTGAAGTGTATTAGAAACAAGTTCAAGACATTGATGGATAGTACCATCAAAGTAATCAGGGAAGAATTTCAATGAGATATGGTAGGAATAGGGAACCACTGAAACAGGAATGTGATATGAAGATAGTGCTATAGGAAATTATTCTGGCTGTGATGCACAAATTATCATCAAAACTGTAAAGCGATAGAATTTGACAGTACAAATGCTTCTAAATCAGTTATTCTTCTCTAATCTAATATGATGGGGGGCGCCTGGGTGGCTCAGTTGGTTAAGCATCTGACTGCGGCTCAGGTCATGATCTCACAGTTCGTGGATTCCTGCCTTACTTCAGGCTCTGTGCTGACAGCTCACTGAGCCTGGGGGCTGCTTCAGATTCTGTGTCTCCCTCTCTCTCTTCCCTTTCCCCACTTGCACTCTTTCTGTCTCTCAAAAATAAATAAACATTAAAACAATTTTAATGATGGATACATGTGTGTAAGTGATTGGTCAACACAGAGACAACTTCTTTTTCTATAAAAGAGAAGAAAAAAAGTGATCCCTAAAAGGCACAATAAAGTCAGAAGAGGAACCTTGAAACAATGTGGAACTTATTTCTTGAGCATGTTCCAAGTAGATTCTTATTACTTTGCTATTCCTAATTTTAGCAATGAACAAAGGGATAATAAACGACAATCATTAACACGTAATGAATAGACTTATGTGGAACATGGGGGAAGTTTAGTCTGAAGCAAGAGCTGGTTATTCTAACAGGGTGATATTGAAAGTTCAGGGGAAAAGTTCCATTGATATCAGGATGTTCTTACTAGGAATAGCTCCTACTGTCTGGAGAACAGCATTTTTTTTTTTTTAACAGAGGCATGTGTTATAAACAGAAGTGTTAGAGAATGACATTGGCAAATTAGCTGTTTGACTTATGACATGTGTGTATGATGTTGCTCAAAATGAGCAAAGCAGCCACAACTATGGGGTTAGGCACTGAAATGGGCCTCCAGCTGGACTGCACTTGACATTAGGCATTGGGAACTATAGTGGAAAGACATGCGTTTGGTTGGCAAGGGTTTATTAGTTTAGCCTTTTCACCTCATTTGTAAATGTGGGGAAAAAAATCATCATTCAAGCCGTATTTGGGGATTATTCATTCTTTAAGGTCAATTCAAATATCCCAACGCAGGTGTAGTTTTCTCTCTGCTCCCTTGACTGCCCCTTCTCTGTGTTACTGTGGATTTTATATCTACCCTATTTATACTAATCATATTGTATTTTTAGCACATCCCATTTTAATGGCTTTTATGCCTCTCTCCTTCCAGTAGACCCTGATTTTTCTTGAGAGGGGAATCTACATTTCACGATCATTATTTTTGTATACTCAGAACAACTACTCTGGGAACGGACAAAAATGAAGACTTTACTGGGGCTCCTGGGTGGCTCAGCCAATTAAGCATCCAACTTCAACTCAGGTCATGATCTTGCGGTTTGTGGTTCAAGCCCTGCATTGATCTCTGTGCTGATAGCTCGAATCCTGGAGCCTGCTTTGAATTCTGTGTCTCCCTTTCTCTCTGCTCCTCCCCCCACCCCACCACTGTCTCTGTCAAAAATAAATAAACATTAAATTTTTTTTTTAATGAACACTTTACTGAGGACAACATGGTGTGATGGCCAGAATGTAAGATTCGGACTCATATTTGTGTTTAAATGTCAACCTGGACAAGAGTTGAGAGTTTAGGCAAATAACATTTTGGAGCCTTGTTTTTCACCTCTGAAAAATGAGGATAAGGATACATACCACACACACTTGAAAAAGTATTAGAAGAGATAATGTGTGTCACTGCAATGATTGGGGCCACTCTCATGATCTCTGATTTTTTTCTGAGCCCTCAGTGTGGCCCCTAAGTCCTCTACTTTCCTAATAGCATCTCTTTTCCCATCCCCTGGAGTAGTCCTATATCTTCACCTGCCCACTGCTTATTTATGGTGGGGTGGCATATATACATGTAAAACTCAGGCGTGTGAGGTAGAACTCATTATCCTGAACTGGTTCTGCTTCTTGTGTCCTCCGCCTCAGTAAATGAAATTGCCATCCACTCAGTAGGTCAGTCTATAGTCTGGGAATTCATTCTTCATTTCTTCCTCCTCTTTGCCCTCCACTCCTAATTAACCACTAAGCCTTGTCAGTTCATCACTACCTGAGCCCGTACTGTCAACATTCCTGACTTGTTCTTCATGATAATCTGTAAATGGGAATCCCACCTCCACCGCTATATCTCTTATATTTACAACATACAAATGTGAAGACTTCCAGACCATCTGTATTTGGCTGTGTCTATCTACTTGTGTTTCCTTATCATAGCACTAATTGTGATATATTAGGACACAAGCTTATTTGTAATTATTCCTACCCTGCAAACTCTCTGATGGAGAGAAATCATGTTTGCCTTGATAGCACTGTATACAAATGCAGTCGATGGTAGGGATGCTAGAAACATTTATTAAAAGAATCGAGACACAGGCAACTAGCCCAACTACTAGTGCATTGTAACTCTTCTCCTTTTCATGCTCTTTACTTTTACTCTGTTTTCTCTCCTACTTATGATAGTTACTGGTTGTAATTGCCATCGTTATTATCATAATCATCGCCATCATAATTACAATCATCAATCATCACCCAATATCACCTCTATAATAGCAGGGAATTGCTAATAACAGCCCAACCTGGCTAGCAGGCCAGAAGAAAAGGCTTCAGGGGCATGAGGAAAGCTGTTCAGAAGACTTTGGGGTAAAGAAAGGTATTTAGGGCTGTCCTCAACCTCTTGTTTCTTTAATTTTTTTGAAGTCATCTTTTGGAGGAGGAGTATCAGGTACTCTTTTCACACTGATCTCCCTGGATCACGAGCCTGACTCCTCTCAATGGAAACAGAAATGTTGACCACATCTCTTATGCCCTAGCCATTGGGCTCCATCTAGGCCAGGGTTTTGAATCAATTAAATGAACCCCATTCTTCATTTCTTATACTTTGGTTCTCATTTTTTCTCTTTCAGTGTTTTCTTGCTCTCTTTGTCCACAGGAACCCAGTACTCTCATGTCTGGAAATGTTTAGGTCTATACCGTTACATATAGAGATTAAATGAAGAAAGATTAGGCAAGTTGCTGAAAGTCACATACAACTAGCTATTCACATAATCGAGGCTAGAATTGCGGTTTTCCAAATTCCAGGCTAGTTTTTTCTATCATATTTATTTGCCCAATGATGATTCACTGGCTGAAATACATAAATGAGTTTGGAAAGGAGCAATATGGTAGTGTGTGTGTGTGTGTGTGTGTGTGTGTGTGTGTGTGTGTGAATGTGAACATATGTGTGTATGTGTTTTGCCGGTGAGCAAGTGTCTTTTGTTGCTTATTCCCTTCTGATTGCCCTCTACCACCACCATGACTGTTCATATTCTCTTCCATTTTCCTCTTATCTTCTCCTTCACTTGCTCCATTCTCTGCCTATATTCTCTCTCCATCAGTTGCCCCATTTTCTAATACGCCCTTCATTCCTCCCCAAATTCTTATCTCCTTCATCTTTTGCCTTGTTATTTCTCCTTCCCCTGACTCTGATGGCTCTGAAGCTTCAATAGATCCCTAAAAAATGTAAAATTCTGGATTTTGAAGGAACATTAAAGACATATAATTTTGATTAATTTATACTATAGCCAGTTTTATGAGGACTATTTGATGGCCAATGAGCCTTTCAAAAGTCTTAACATTTTTTTTTTTCTGAAATTGTAATGTTACATTTTTTGAATAAAATTATCTCAAACACTGGAAGACCAGATTTTTCTTGGGCACTCTATTTCTTTGCTCACAAAAAGGTATGATACCTATCTTTGTGTTATGGAAGCTACATGAGATGGATCCTCCGAAAATTGTGAAGCAGGAGAAAACTTTATAGTATGTATCTATTTCCTGTCCTTGAGGGGCAGTGGCAGGTTTGGGAGGGCAAGAAGGTGAACATGAATTAAGTAGACTGTTGTCAAGGTAGAGTCTGATAATGGCAGGAATCTGGAAAGGCAAGATTGCTGGATGGAGAGAAATTTAAGGAGTGGCCCATGGGCTTGGGACCTTGGCTGACCAATATGGGCAGAGATTAAGGCTGGTGCAGGTGTGAGGCAGGCTGCCGTGGTAAGGTCCAAGGTCGACTAAAAGTAAGGCTTCTTTCTCTGCTGGCATACTGGAGCTCTTGTTGCCCCCCAAAACATGGGCAGCTCATGTCTTCCTCCATCCCTCATGGTAGAGCTTCCTAAAAGGCCAGTCTTATAAAAGCAGAATCTGAACATGTGTAAAAGTATCCGACTCCTTCTTTATGGTGGATCACTGATGGTCAATGGTGGATGGCTATACCTCCAAGGAAATTAATACTCCAGGTCCTCATGCGCTCTTTTAGCAATCCATCCACCCTGATCATCAAGCTACTGATGTTCTCTATTAGCAACCCATTATTTTATGTGGTCCAGCACTTTCTGGGAAGCAGGAGGAAGGACAGTGGCAGGAAGCCCTTACTTCTCCCTCTATCTAGGTTCCCTTTAGGCAGGAGATTAAAGTACTGGACTTAGTGAGCTATCAGACATCTGAATGGGAGGATACCTGGCTGTGGGTAAACATCTTAGGCCTGCCTCGTGCATCTTCTGGTCTGGACAGTCTGGAGTGAAGGTTTTTCTGTGGTTTCCATTTATGGTATATAGAGATTAAGATCACAAATTGTGGAGGCAAAGTGCTCCACAACTTTCTAACTGTGTCATCTGGGACACATTATTTCACCTCTCTGTTTCTTAGTTTCTTCAACTTTAAAATTGGAATAATAATAGCAGAAGTAAGTGTATGTTAGTATTAGCTATTTATATTTGCTGTGTTTACAGCTTTGGATGTAGTTTTACATTCAGGCTGGCACAGGGAAGATAGTCTTTGTGGAATATTGAATACACTTTGAGGCTGTTGGGAAAATAATGTTTTCAGGTCTATGTGGTAAATTAGATAGATTAGGTTAATGACCTAATCTGAGGTAGATTAAGGTTGAGCACACATTTCTTCCTTCTACTGCACTTTCCTGTACTACAGAGGCTGCAAAGCCCAAGACTACATTTTTTTCAGATGTCTTTCTGCCTAGGAGCCTAGATGTAAATTGACCTTGCCAATTGGGTTTTCTCATGTAAGGTTTGGAAGGCAGGAATGGGAAGGAGGTAGTCACCCTGCTGGGAAGCTCAGTGGTGGAGGGAAGGTTTTTCTGTAGCAGTGTTTGAGAGTCTGATCACTAGCTTCATTGGGTATTGAATGGCACTTGCTTCCTCATTCCCTAACTTTCCTGATTGGGCTGCTCCCAGTGGATGGCCAACTCTGCAGGGGTGTTCTGGGAGTCCTTCCTGGAGACTCAGTGCTGAACTCACTTCTCCTTTCTATCTTGTTAGCACCCAGTTTCCTATATGTCACTCTTTCTACTGACTGGTTGTGGTTTGTGCTTTCTACATCTGAGCATTAATTTTAGTCTAGAGAAGCATAAAGGAAAGGGCAATCTTGTCTGATTTTCCAAAGCTGGAAGAGCACAACTATTAATTATATGGTTTCATTTGATGCCCCACATGCAAGTACTTTCCTAGGATTCTTCGTTTATCAGCTTGGGCTCTGAGGACTTTCTTAGCTCTTGTAAGATATGTTTAGAGATTTTCCTGTATTTACTCATATTTTTCTCAAGTTGGCTACAAGAGAGAGATCTGACTATCAATCATGGTATTGCTAAGAGCTGTAATTATGTGATGGGACTTGGGTGTTGTGTTATGTGATAAATAACTTTAACGTGGAAGTAGTAAGTTCTAATTGTTCTACTGAAACAATATATCCTTTCTAATGTTTTACAGTGGCCATATTAAACAAATTATAGGGTGGTAATTGAGGAATTACTTAGATTGGGACCATGTTTTTGTCTTCATATTTTGATGAGTTGTCAACCTAGATCTTGAGAGGCGGGGAAGAGATTCTGCCAGAAGGTTAAATTAATAGATGCCCATGGCTGAAAATCTGGCAGAGGATTAAAATATTAGATAGAATTTGAAAGACTACTCCTGCTGTGGGGTTCCTATATAATAGAACAAGGTGGGAACAGCTGTGCTGATTCCTTGCAGGCTTGAGTATGATTATGTATCCTGACTGTGAGGAGGGCTCTTTCTCCATAGTGTATGTCAACGTAGCTTGGAGTAGTTCAAATGTACAAATTAAACAATTAGCATATGTCTTTTTTCTTCAAAATCTAGGCTCACTATAAGTGCTTAAATAGAATAAGGCCCTGCAAAATGCCGAAAACTAACTGCTGGTCCAAGAGGAGGGAGGGGACTGAATGTAGAGAAATGTGGCATGAAATTATGAGGACATCTTCCTAAATTGAGGTCCAAAGTCCTGTGGATCTCCTTGTTGGTAGGTTAATGAGTATCTACAAGTGAGGGAGAGGATTAGGTGGCCAAGAATTGTAGTCATACACACTGGGTTTGTGTGGGAGAACCCAGCTTAGCTGAGTCTGTTTCTGTTTTGGTTTGTTTGTTTTGTTTTTTAGATTACTCATATAAGTGCAATGGTATGGTATTTGTCTTTCTCTGTCTGACTTATTTCACTTAGCATAATACCCTATAGATCTATCCATGTTGTTGTGAATAGCCAGATTTTGTTCTTTTTTTATGGCTGAGTAATATTCCATTGTCTATACATATACACAATATCTTCCTTATCCATTCATCTGTCAGTAGATTCGTAGGTTGCTTCCATATCTTGGCTGTTAAAGATAATGCTGTGATAAACACAGGGGTGCATATAACTATTTGAATTAGTGTTTTCATTTTCTGTTGGGTAAATACCCAGAAATGGAATTGCTCAATTGTACAGTACTTCTTTTTTAATTTTTGAGGAATCTCCATAGGCTTTCCGTAGTGGTGTACAAATTTACATTTCTACCACCAGTGTGTGAAGGTTCCCTTTTCCCTGTGTCCTCATCAAGACTTGTTATTTCTTGTCTTTCATTTTAGTCATTCTGACAGACGTGAGGTAGTATTGCACTGCAGTTTTAATTTGAATTTCCCTGATGATTAGTGATGTTGAGTATCATGTGCCTATTGGCTATCTGTATGTCTTTTCTTTGGAAAAATGTCTATTCATGTCCTCTGCCCACTTTTTAATTGGGTTGTTTGTGTGTGTGTGTTATTGAGTTGTATGAGTTCTTTATAGATATTGGATATCAATCCCTTATCAGATATATTATTTGTAACTATCATCTCCCATTCAGTATTATTTCTTGAGGTAAGCCTCTATTTCTATAAACTTCCCTCTTAGAACTGTTTTTGTTGCATTGCAACAATTTTGGAACATTTTGTTTCCATTTCCATTTGTCTCAGTGTATTTTTTAGTTTTTCTCTTTGAGTTCTTCATTGATGCATTCGTTATTTAATTATGTGTTGTTTAGTTTCCAGATGTTTGTTCCAGATATTTTTTTCCAGTTTTCTTCTTGTAGTTTATTCTTAGTTTCATATCACTGTGGGTGGAAAAAAGGCTTGATATGATTTCAATCATTTTTAAATTATTGAGACCTGTTTTGTGGCCTAACATATGATCTATCCTGGAGGATGTTTCATGTGCACTTGAAAAGAACAGGGGCGCCTGGGTGGCGCAGTCGGTTAAGCGTCCGACTTCAGCCAGGTCACGATCTCGCGGTCCGTGAGTTCGAGCCCCGCGTCGGGCTCTGGGCTGATAGCTCAGAGCCTGGAGCCTGTTTCTGATTCTGTGTCTCCCTCTCTCTCTGCTCCTCCCCCGTTCATGCTCTGTCTCTCTCTGTCCCAAAAATAAATAAAAAACGTTGAAAAAAAAAAAGAACGTATTCTGCAGTTTTCAGATGGAGTGTCCTGTGTGTTTCTCTTAAGTCCATTGGTTTAATGTGTTTTTTAAGGCCAATGTTTCCTCACTGATTTTTCTCTCTAGATGATCCACCCATTGATGTCAGTCAAGTATTGGAGTCCCTAGTATTATTGTATTGCTTTCTATTTCTCTGTTTATTTTTCTTATTATTTGTTTTATATATTTAGTTGCTCGCATGCTGTATGCATAAATTTACAATCGTATCCACTTGTTGGATTGACACCTTTATCATTGTTACATTTTTTGTTTTAAAATGTGTTTGATATAAGTATTGGTATCCCAGCTTTCTTTTCATTTTTCTTTGTGTTGTATATCTTTTCCATTCCTTCACATTCAGTCTGTGAATGTCTTTAAGTTTGAAGTAAGTCTATTGTAAGTTTTAAAAAAATATTTATTTATTTATTTATTTATTATTTATAAAGTGTATTTATTTTGAGAGAGAGACAGAGCATGAGTGCAAGTGGGGAAGAGAGAGAGAGAGAGAGAGAGAGAGAGAGAGAATAGAAAGAAGGCTCTGCACCAATAGTGCAGAGCTGTATGCAGGGCTTAAACCCATGAACTGTGAAATTATGACCTGAGCCAAAACCAAGAGTTGGACACTCAACTGACTGAGCCACCCAGGTGCCCTAGTTTTGTTTTGTTTTGTTTTGTTTTTTTTAAATCTATTCATCCATCCTATGTCTTTTTATGGGAGCATTTAGTCCATTTACATTTAAAGTAATTTTTGATAGATATGTACTTACTGCCATTTTGTTTATTGTTTTCTGACTATTTTGTAGTTCTCTGTTCCTTTCTTCCTCTCTTTGCCTCTTTCCTTGTGGTTTGATTGTTTTTTTCTTTAGTGTTACTATTAGATTCCTTTTTATTTTTCTTTTGTGTATTTACTATAAGGTTTTTTTTTTTTGTGCTTACCATGAGGCTCACATATAATATCTTATGTATGCAATGGTCTCTTTTAATTTGATATTAACTTAATTTTGGATACATTCCAAAGCTTTACATTTTTTACTTCTCCCTGTTTTATATTTTTGATGACACAGTTTGCACCTTTAATTTTATATATCCCTTTATAATTATTATATTTTTAATTAATTTCCACTTTTGTCTTTAACCCTTCCATATTTGCTTGCTAAATTGTTGATCTACTACCTTTTCTGGGGAGATTTTTACGTTTATATGTTTTCTTATTATTAATTAGTACCTTTTTTTTTTAATTTAGAAAAGTCCCTTTAACATTTCTAGGTTTAGTGGTGATAAACTATTTTAGCTTTTGCTTATATGGAAAAATTTTAATCTCTACTTCAATTCTGAATGATAACCTTGCTGAGTAGAGATTCTTTGGTTTATAGTTTTTTCTTTTTACCACTTTAAATAAGTCATGACACTTCTTTCTGGCCTGTAAAGTTTCTGCTGAGAAATCTGCCTATAGCCTCATAGGGTTTTCTTTTATGTAATAGGTTGCTTTTCTCTTGCTGCCTTAAAATTATTTTTTACCCTTAACTTCTATAATTTTATTTTATTTTTAACATTTACTGTTTTATTTATTTACTTGAGATAGAGAGAGAAAGAGAGAGAGAGAGAAAGCAGAGCAGAGGGGCAGAGGGAGAGAGAGAAAATCTTAAGCAGGCTCCATGCCCAGTGGAGCATGATTTGGGGCTTGGTCCCATGACCCAGAGATGATGACCTGAGCCAAAATCAAGAGTTGGATGTTCAACTGACTGAGCCACCCAGGTGCCCCTTACCATTTTAATTATAATGTGTTTTGGTGTCTTTCTCTTTGGGATCATCTTACGTGGAACTCTCTGGGATTCCTGGATCTAGATGTTTGTTTCCTTTTCCAGATTAGGGAAACGACCAGCCATTATTTTTTTCTAATAACTTCTCTGGACTTTTCTCTCTTTCTCTCTTTTTAGGACCACTATAATGTGAATGTTAGTTTGCTTGTCCCAGAGGCCCCCTAAGGTATTCTTAATTCTTTTAATTCTTTTTTTCCTTTTGCTACTCTGAGTGTTTTCCATTGCTGTGTCTTCCAACTCACTGATTTGTGCTTCTAATTCATCTATTCTGCTGTTGAACCCCTCTAGTGTATGTTTCAGTCCAATTACAATTTATGTTTGGTACTTTGTTATATTTCCTACCCCTATGTTGAAGTTCTTGCTGTGTTCATCTATTCTTCTTCAAGATCAGTGAACATCTTTATGACCATTACTTTGAACTCTTTATCAGGCTGGCTGGTTGCTTATCTCATTTCATTAAGGGTTTTTGTTTTGTTTTGTTTTCTGGAGATTTGCCTATTCTTTGGTTTGAAACATATTCCTCTGTCTCCTCATTTTGCCTCTCTATGTTTGTCTAATGTATTAGGTGAAACAGCTACTTCCCTCAGTCTTGAAGGAGCAGTCTTCTGTAGAAGCTTCTATGTGGGGGCGCCTGGGTGGCACAGTCGGTTAAGCGTCCGACTTCAGCCAGGTCACGATCTCGCGGTCCATGAGTTCGAGCCCCACGTCGGGCTCTGGGCTGATGGCTCGGAGCCTGGAGCCTGTTCCCGACTCTGTGTCTCCCTCTCTCTCTGCCCCTCCCCCGTTCATGCTCTGTCTCTCTCTGTCCCAAAAATAAATAAACGTTGAAAAAAAAAAAAAAAAGAAGCTTCTATGTGTGCACAATATCCCTGGCCACCAGATCCAGGCATTCTATAAGAGTCCTTTAGGTTCATGTGCTCACAAGGCTGTGATAGCCCTGCAGCTAGTATACTGGGTAGGTGGGACTTGGAGTGCTCATCTGTTCTGGTTGTGGCTTGGGTGCTATGTAGGGTTGGCACAATGCAGAGTGCTCAACCAGCCCAGTTATGGTATGGGGTGTGCAGAGCATGCCTGCCCTCTAGCCTGCTAGAATGGCACTCATTTGCTCTGTCACTAGCAAGTTAGGATGAGATTGCAAAAACGGTGTCTACCAGTATTTTTGTCCCTATATAGAGTCCCTGCAGGTTCCCATCCCTCTGGCCACCACTTTAAAACAAGTAAATGGGTCTCCTTTGATTATGGTCTAGGTGCTTTTCAATCTGTTGTTTTTGCACTATATTTCAGGGTGAATGGGTTTGTGCTTGAGTCCTTTAAGAGTGGGATCTTGGGGCGCCTGGGTGGCGCAGTCGGTTAAGCGTCCGACTTCAGCCAGGTCACGATCTCGCGGTCCGTGAGTTCGAGCCCCGCGTCGGGCTCTGGGCTGATGGCTCAGAGCCTGGAGCCTGCTTCTGATTCTGTGTCTCCCTCTCTCTCTGCCCCTCCCCCGTTCATGCTCTGTCTCTGTCTGTCCCAAAAATAAATAAACGTTGAAAAAAAAAATTAAAAAAAAAAAAAAAAGAGTGGGATCTTCATTCCCTGTAATTCTCCTGGTCTTAATCCCACTGCTTTTCAAAACCAGGTATATTGGGTGCCTGTCTTTTCAGTGCTGGCCACCAACATGAGATGCCTTATTGGAGCACAATCCCTTTGTTCCTTGAGGGAGAGTTCTGTATTTTGAGATCCCTCCCAATTGTGAGGTCACCACATCTGTAGCAGAGTCCTGGGCAAGGCTGTATCTCTGCCTCTCCTACCCTTCTTGATGAGTCTCTTTTGTCTTTTGTTGTGGAGGGACTTTCACCTAGTTCTTAGGTCCTTTTCAGAGGAAAACTATTGTATGTAGCTATATATTTGTTGTGTCTGTGGGAGGAGGTAAATTTAAGATCTTCCCATGCTGCCATCTTGAACCCCCTACTATCCCATTTGTATATTTGGTTTTCTCAAAAGACTGAATTTCCATTTTCTTGTATGAGTGGGACTGTAGACATCCATCTGTTTTTAGATAGGCTTCCAAACATTCCTCCACCTTCACTCCACTTCAGAGGTATATGGTTCCCTGGAACTTTAAGGATATTGCAGCTTTTTTTTTTTTAAGGCTGAGAACCTTTTAAAAAAATATTTATTTTTGAGAGAGAGAGACTGAGAGAGAGAGAGTGGGGGAGGGGCAGAGAGAGAGAGGGAAGACAGAGAATCTAAAGCAGGCTCCAGGCTCTGAGCTGTCAGCACAGAACCTGATGCAGGGCTTGAACCCATGAACCACGAAATCATGACCTGAGTTGAAGTCGAGCACTTAACTTACTGAGCCACCCAGGAGCCCCAAGGATATTGCAGTTTTAATCAAATGGTTTATTGGCTTTTTTTTTCCTGCTTACTGAGGAATTGTCTTTTTTGGTCCACCAATCAATTACCACATGTCTTTCTGCTTTCCGGCTCTGGTTTCTTTTTCCATTCTCTCTATCCTTGTAGGTTTCAGCCATGGAAAGTTCCTGTTGTGATGTTTTAGTGGAGTTTTGCAAGAGAAGGAAATTAGATCTGTGGAAGTCTTAGTTTCTTTCCTAGGGCAGTTTGCAAATCCTGAAAGGAGGTGGCTACATCTCCTCTCAGAAAGCCTCCTTTCTATCCTGGAGAATGTGGGGTTCATCTGAGGATTTGGCTGCCTTTCAGTTCGTGAAGAATCAGATATTTGTTCACAGCTGTATTGTTCACTGAGGTTTAGCCTACCTTCTGGGCACAAGATGAAGGTTCCAACAACAGGACCCTGCCCTGAACCTTGGCACTGTCTTCTCTCTTTCTTTTTCAATATTCCACCCTTTATTCTGTGACCATGTGCAACCCCAGTTAGTCCCCTATCTCAGATAACCTGAATTGAGTGCATGCCTCCCTGAGTCCTCAGAACTCATTTTCTGGAGGGTCTCATTGGGGCTAGAACTCTCAGAAATTTTCCTATGCCACTATCATATTTCCCATTCTTTTAATGCCCCTCCAGATGATGGATTAACTACTTCACTAGGTATTTGTCCAAAACTAAAAATGGCTCAATGCATTCATTATACCTTAAAACCTCTTTGCTTTCAAGCACTAGTGGTCTTACACCTGTAGCTCAAAGGGTAATAAAGGTAGGATATTCAGGCAGTATTTTTGACAGAGGATTTTTTTCGTTAGCATCTGTTTATATAAAGCCACCCTAGTGAAAACATTGTGTCTTTTTTCTCATTTGGGAGCTAAACTGACTAACTCTACTGGGGGGTAAGACAAGGTAAGAATACAGACTTCTTGTGTTCCAAAAAGAAGATGCTGCTTGGACAACTTTTTTCTGGAGGGTTTCGATGTACAAATATTCCAATCTTGCAGAAATCAACTGAATTTCATGGAATTTGAAGTCAATTGAAAGACAATAAGATGGAATCATTTCAAGAATTCAAAGCATTCAAAGAAAAAGTGTTTGCTCAGCTACAGTGATTGAGAAATTGAAGGAAGGTAGAGTGATATGTCATGGTTGGTTATGTGCTACTCTGATGCCAGTTTGGAATAAAAGCTGAACTTTGTTTTTGAAAGCCACTGTGGAGAGTGGAAACATTGTGGATTGCTGAGTGGTGAAGTATTATTTTCTTCATTTGATCTTAGCCAAAAGGCCGAGAAGCGATGGAGTACTATTTTCTTATCCAGAAATAGCAGCATCCTTGCTTCAATGGGATGGGGAGATAGCATCAATCCTTACTATTGCCAAGAGCCCAGTTGCATTCTTTTTTTAATTTTGAAAGAGTAAATATTTAAATAGGTAATACAGAAAAGCTATTGCCAGTTTTCCTCCGTGGATCATGGCTAGGAGTTAAAGAGAGAGTTGAGCAGAATTCGCATCTGGAGAAAAAATATTATAGAAATTATATGTAATCCTTTTAAAGCAAGGACATCAGAATTCTTGATTTGCAATTGGCTAAATTGAGCAAACTTTTCTCTGAAAAGCCATTTTAAGAGAAAAAAAATTATGAATTTTCTTAAGCCCTGTGATTAGAGTGTAATATGTATTTATGTTCCCCCCCAGGCGCCACACAATAAAAATGGTTAAAACCTTTAGTCCTTTTAGTAGTTCACAGTTTTATTGCCAAAGTTATTCTGTAGATTTTATGCTTAAAGCAAGGTCAGTGTATTGCACTGTATAAATTATTCTAAGTAATTGCTCAGTTATTTTATAGCTTAGTCACAGGATTTTTTCATTATTAAACGTAGCCTTTCCTTTAAAGTTGGGATGAGAAGGGCAATATAAATCACAGGGCAGCTTGCCATTGGGGGTTTCAACTTTACCTGTGATAAGGGTTTAATAACAATCTGGCCCAGACACCAGTTCCCTCTCAATTACCTTTCCACATGGGCATTAGTTCACACTGTTTATTAAAAACTCCCCTTGTAGTTTTTAAATGGAGTGTTTCAGATTAATGGCCCCCA
This sequence comes from Herpailurus yagouaroundi, assembly GCF_014898765.1. NCBI lineage: Eukaryota > Metazoa > Chordata > Mammalia > Carnivora > Felidae > Herpailurus > Herpailurus yagouaroundi. The sequence continues at coordinate 19,986,469 of NW_024412412.1, read as the reverse complement.
TGGAGTTTAACTTCATTGCACTTCATTAAAGCTAGATTGTACAAAAGGTTACTTCAATTAAATCCAGAACACGACCTTAAATCTGTATAGATTTTTTCAGAAAATGTGATAAAATTGCTCTGCCAATCCTTTGAGATTAACAAGGCAACATCCCTTTCAGTAACTGAAGTGCAAAACTTGTGAGCCTGTTCTGAATTTTCATATTGCTGTACATTTGGATTTTACAAAATTAGAAGCCAATCCATGGAAAGAGTCTGGAGTTATATATAAATGGATCAAGTTACTGGAGAACAGACCCACCACGTGGGACTAGAGAGTTTGTGAAACCTTTAGTTATGCTTGAGTAGATGTTATAAGTTTGGTACATTAGAAAAAAATATTTTTGTTTTCCTGGTAATAAAAATATCTTTCTGAATAGCTTGGTTTGTGTCTTCCAGCATAGAAAGTGATATAAAATTTTCTGAGAGGTTTTCCCCCTCAGCTCCTCCAAACTGTAAAGAATAGCTTGTGGCAGTTCCTAACCATTGTTTCCTCTGAAAATTCATGATAATTGGAAGCATTAATTACCCATCCTACACCCTGAGAATGTGGTCTCATTATCTTGAGGCAATGTGTGAATTGATGCTCATTAACACCATAAGTCAATAACTCAATTTTATCTTTTTGTGGGTTTCAAGTGACTCAGTGAAACCAGCCCAGATCTATTTTCTCCTCTTTTTGGATAGATGAGATGTCAGAGCGGTACATTCTCCAAACCGGTAGTTGTATCTTGCTTATAATCTTAAGAGCTCTTATATTGTAAATATTTTTTTAGCTGCTATTGATTTTTATTCTTAAAAAAAGGTTAAGTTGAAAATTGCTAAGTGTTTAAGTATCTGATACTTTTATTCTTTGCCACTATATGTCAGAGCTGCAGCGTTTCTTCTTACATCTGAATTTGTATTTTTGTTGTTTCCTGCTTTACAAAGCTGGTATCTTTTGCTTTCTGTCCAGGTTTTGTCTACTTTCTTTTTTTTTTTTTTTTTTAAATTTTTTTTTCAACGTTTATTTATTTTTGGGACAGAGAGAGACAGAGCATGAACGGGGGAGGGGCAGAGAGAGAGGGAGACACAGAATCGGAAACAGGCTCCAGGCTCCGAGCCATCAGCCCAGAGCCCGACGCAGGGCTCGAACTCACGGACCGCGAGATCGTGACCTGGCTGAAGTCGGACGCTTAACCGACTGCGCCACCCAGGCGCCCCTACTTTCTATGACTGAAAGGAGCACTTACAAAGGGATGCAAAAATAATCTAAGCATTTGTTTAAATACCTTACGCATATACCTGACAATATTCATAGCACACTTGTGTGCAAGGTCAGTACTAAGCAAAGGGAGAAGAGGTGATGGAATCTGAGGAAAATGACACCAAAGCCCTCCCACCAGATGTACTGACATATAAGCAACTTCTCTGGGTGAAGACACTGAAGCCCTGAGTTTATGTTTTGTATGAAGGATGGCCAAGCCCTTATATGATTACCACTAATTAACAACTTGGTTCATTAAACTAGCATGTTACCTATTTGGACCCTCAGGGAATAATCAGAGAATTGAATGTATTTAGATTTCAAGAAACTGGCAAGTCAAGAACACGGGGTGCTACAGAAAGAGAAGTCCCACCTTGGTGTCACAGTGGGATAAGGATTTCTGGGCAACCAGAAGATCGCATGAGGACCTTGAATCTTCTACCAGGTGGATACCCGGTATTGGAAGTGCTAAAGTAATGGATAGGAATTTGAGCTGAAAGGAAACCTTTCTTATTTTAGGATTTGGTTATGCTTGAGTAGAGGCTGTAAGCCTGGGACATTTGGGTTGCCCACCCATACTGTTGGTTGGCTGTTCTCAAAGTTTCAGAACCTTGGAAATTCTTGAGACCCATTCATTGGAGCCAACAAATCAAAATCTTCACAATTATATATAAAGTTTATTGCCTTTTTTACTCTGGTTCTCTTCCAAGTATACAATGGAGTGGTACTATAACAGACCGAATAGAGAAGCAGATAGGAGGGTTTAGATGTCTCCTGCTATGAAAGATATTAAAAAATGTGAAAAATGTGAAAATAATGGGCTCTTCTCACTACACTCTTTTTGTTTTGGAAGGTATTTTTCATAAAAATATGTTGCTTATGTTAATATGTAATGAATTTATTATTGTTACAAACTGCATAAATATTTCAAAAACTATTAGTTTTATTTATTTATTTTTATTATTTTGGAGAGAGGGAGAGCACAAACAGGGAAGAGGGGCAAAGGGAGAGAGTTAGAGGATCCTAGGCAGGCTCCATGGTGACTGTGGGGACAGACATGGAGCTTGACCCAACTATCATGACCTGAGCTGAAATCAAAAGTCCAACACACAACTGACTGAGCCATCCAGGCACCCGTAGCTTTAATTTTTAATTTTAATTTTTAATATAGTAAATACAATACGTATAAATTAAGTAAACAAAATCTCTTTGAGGTACTTAACTTTCGAGTATAATGTGTTCTTGTCCAAAATGTTTGTGAGACACTCTTCTAGGTGATGAGTAGACGCATCCATGCTATAGCTTGTAACGGGTTCAGGAACTTCCTGTGTGGAATGCTGGCTCTTGGAATTTTAAAGTCCTTGGAATATCTCTATCCATGTTTTTCTCCAAATGTGGTTCGGGAAGAGAAAATTTGCTGAACCGCTTTCTCTCATCATTAGAACGAATACAAAGAAAGATGTTTGTGGCTTTGGGAGTGGTAGTGAATAAGTAAGAGAATTAAAAGGAAGAATTTGAGGGTGTCAAAACAGGCTTACTCTTCACTTTTCTTTGGTGTAATGATTAAAATATTTAGCCACTGGAAAGATTTTATAATGAAACATTAATTTGTAGTAGATTTAATTGAAACTGGAAAGGGATATTTGGAACTATGATCTCTCAAATGAGTGTGGATGAGTGGTTGCAAGCTATGATCTGCCCGTTGAGAACTGGAAATTATTGGGATTCCTTGCATTGGGATGAGGCAAGGAGGTGGGAGTTGTATAATCATGTGCGATGTAACTGGAGTAAACAGCAAATGGAGCAAACCCAGCTCTTATAATGGAGGGTTAGAATTCAGCAGTATTACTGAGGACATTTTGCCATATATTAAGCTGCCCATTCCACTATACTAGAAGATGATTGGCTATACTTTCAGGTAGGAATCATTTGGAAAATCCCACGGACAGGCTCTGAATGCCTTGGTCAGGATCATATGCCCAACCCTTGACCAATGGGCAGAAACCAGGGATGGAGTACCACTAAAACAACTTTGACTAGATGTGCAGGATGGAGAGGCAGGAAAAATAGTTCTCCACATGAGGTGATACCTGATTCCCAGAAGAAAGAAGCAGCCCTGGGCAGAAAACAAACAGCCTTAGTCAAGTCCTGAATAACTTTGCAACTGGATTCTTACAACAATTTCTTCACTGGTCTCTTCTCTTTGGTTATTCCCATCACTGCCAGATCAATCATCTCTCTAAGCCCATGAAGTCATAACAACTTTGAAGTTTATATGCTGTCTGTGAGAACTCCAGGACTTATTTATCATCTATCTACTGGCTGTTTGTACCCATAAACAACATCTTTCCAATTCCCTCACCCCCAGTCACCACCATTTTATTCTCTGTTTTTACCAGTTCAGCTTTGTGAGATTCCACACATAAGGGATACAATATTCTTGGAGAGTGATCTTAATTTTCTCATTTCCAAGTGTTTAGAAGAACATTTTATTGTTTCATTGGCAACAATTACTATTTGACCTTCATAGCAAGCCTATTAGGCAGACAGGGCAAATGAATATCACCCCCAGTAGATAAGGGAATTGAGGCTTAAAGCGTTAGGAAATCTGTCCAAATTGACACAAAGTGATTGTATAAAACAGCATTCAAATTAAGATATTCCTAATACAGGCCTGCCTGATAGAAGACCATTTCTTTATATTAACTAGAACACATAGCAAAGTGCTGGGATCATTACAGGTGCTGAATGTGTATTTAAAACTGAATGAAAACCCCTCTATGAAAACAAATTGAAACAGACTATTAGTATCATGAGGCACCATTCACTGTGAAAGACTCGGATACAGGCTTTTTGTTCCTCACTGATAACTCTGTCAAGCTACTAAACTAATTTGAGTTTTACGATTTGTAAAATGAATGTCATAATTCTTCTTGATGTGAATTAGTCAGGGTGTGAGTGGACCATGAAGATTCAAGAGAGTTTACTGGAATGGTCATGAGTCATAGTCATATGGATGAGACTTTAGGAAGCTAAAAAGCAGGAAGTTTAGGATCACAACCAAGGCTTTCAAGGTCATAGAGTTATAATGGAAGTGAGGACCTTGGGTAGATCTCTGATCTAAAGCAACTGTAACTGTGAAGAAAACCTTCTTCCAGATTATCATCTTCCATTTAGATTTAGGCTTTCCTGAGTGACCTCTCACCCAGATAGAATTCTCTGACTTGGGTATTAATTTCTGAGTTTGGACAAAGAACATATCAATGAAGTGCTCATTTGCAAACATCAAAAATCAAGCCTGACTAATTTTTTTTTTTTAATTTTTTTTTTTCAACATGTATTTATTTTTGGGACAGAGAGAGACAGAGCATGAACGGAGGAGGGGCAGAGAGAGAGGGAGACACAGAATCAGAAACAGGCTCCAGGCTCTGAGCCATCAGCCCAGAGCCTGACGCGGGGCTCGAACTCCCGGACCGCGAGATCGTGACCTGGCTGAAGCCGGACGCTTAACCGACTGCGCCACCCAGGCGCCCCAAGCCTGACTAATTTAAGTATAAATTTATTAGAAGTAATATTCTTTAGAAGTATATTTAGAAGAATCAATTACAAGTCTTGAGAACCATACTCAAGATATGCAGAAACCAAGTGAAACTAGGCAGCTCTGAACAGTTGCTTCCTTGATGCCGCTGTTCTATTTAATGTCGCTGTTACAATGGCTTTACTGAATCTCTACCATCCTCCAAGCTTTATATCACTTTCTTAAGATCCTAGACCTGGGAAGGAGCTCTGATTGGTCAAGCCTCGGTTATATGCCTCTGCTCTAGCTTCCTGGGAGCAAAGAGGTCAGATGTCTGTTTTTATCTTGGCTTCTGTAATGGGAAATGTTCCAAATAGAAAATGTGGGGCGCTGGTTTTGTTTTGTTTTGTTTTGTTTTGTTTTGTTTCGTTTCATTTCGTTTCGTTTCGTTTCGTTTCATTTATTTTGATTAATCTTTTCTCTGAACTTCAGTATTCCTACTCTTTGAACAGCTGGGTGGGCTCTTGAGCCAGCCTTGGCCTTTGTCTTTTTTTTTTCTTCCCAACTACCTACCAGGCTATAAAATTGTAGCTTAGGTTCATTGAGTTAGGCAAAAGTCCAACGGTCACAACTTGGTTGTAGTGCTCTGCTTACTTTCCAGGTCTCTGGTTTGACTTAGATTTATAACTCTTAATATTTCTTACTTTCTTGCCAGCTCATCAATGTACTTTACAAAGATTTAAAGATATTGTATCTACTATTTTACCAGTGTGCTTATCTAGTATTTCTATAACCATGCATGGACTAGGAGTTAGGACTAGTTTTTTGTAATTGTTGTATTAAAATGAATAAAAGTATGCATGTGGGAGAGAGTGAAAGAAGTGATTCCTGGTGGTGAAAGAAGGAGGGGAGGGACTATATTTAAATAAACATGTTCAGGTGATGAATCAAAAGGACCAAAGGGCTATTAATTAATGCTCAGCAGACAGAGCCAAATATAAACATCATGCCATACTTTATTTGGATTATTTATTATGAGCCTGGTATTTCTTCAATTTAAGCACTTCCTTATAGAATAATATCCCGAGGACACACAGACTCTGAGATACAAGAGCCAGGCGGTCAAAATGAATATAACAACCATATCAAATCAACAGTACACATTCGAGTTTAGTGCCATTTATGGGATAAGCTTCTGAGCATATCTATTTGGGCTCTGCAGCCCAAGAAAACTCCCAGAGGTAGATGTGTCTGATGAGAGCCATGCTGAAGTCAAGATGAAGTTCACTTTCATTAATGAAAACTAGAGGATCAATGGGAGGATATTGTTTCTATCCCTATAACTGGTAGTTTAAATTTGGTCACTTCTCACTAAGTTTAAAAAAGTGTAGTTGATAGAGCGTATTGATGAAGAAAAACACAATTAATTACGTTGTCACATTGTTCTGAACCTGTCATATGGCTTCAGAGGAACCCTTGACTCAACCCCCATCTCTGTAAGTCTCCTGTTGGATGTGTCACCCTAGGCATGCTGTCTTATGTAAGCCTGAACTGCCATGCAAACTCTCCATACCTGTTTCCCTTATGCTGTATTTTGGAAACTTGTTGTAAGACTTAAAATACTCATACAACTTTTAGGTATTATGTATAATACATTGATGCTAATTGATACAATATACTGATTCTAAGGTAGGATTGATTTTTCATCATTCTGCTTTTTAAATTATATGATCAACTTGAGCAGTATGAAACATACAGTGTTAAATTGCACTGGTGAGACTTCCAAAGGTCAAATAAATACCCCTTTCTCCCTGTAATATGTGCAATCATGTTTCATTTAACCAGCAATATAGGAACATATAAATGACTTTGTCAGGTAATTGAAAGTTACCCCTTAAAAAGCTTTAACTTCTTAAAATTTTAACTTGTTTGAATGGAAAACATTAAGAATTGCATTGCCCACCTCCTGAAATTAGGGATAAAAGTACAGAAAAGTATGAAGACTAATCAAATCCATGTTTCCATCACACAGATTTTCCTTCTTTATAAATAGAGGATATTGAGTACAATTTAATATATATAAAATCACCTCGCATTATTAGCCCAAATGTTATTATTACCTCATTCTGTGTGATGAAAAATACTCAGAAGTTTGGGGAGTGTGTGGATAGTTCAAAATTTTATTTACATGCCTGTAGAAAATGTGGAAAACATAGAGAAGAAAATAAAAATGACTATAACCTTACTAGGTGGATGTAATCACTATTTCTTAATAAAGTTAACATTTTACTGTCTATATACTTTTCTGGTACTTTCTTAACTTTTTAATATATTGTGAATGTTTTCTCATAGCCTTAGATTATCTTAATAACTTACATTCTAATGATCACATAGTTTCCATTGTGTTGTGGTACCTTTATTTTCTTAATCAGTCTCCCATTGGTAGATATTTATATTTTCCCAGTTTTAAGCTATTGTAAGCAATAATGCAGTAAATATCTTTGCACACAAACCTCAATGGACATCTTAATTAATTAACATATTCATCAAGAGTTCATGGAGCACTTACAATGTGTTGGGCAATGTTCTAGGTATTTGCAATACAAAAGAGAGTAATCCTTGCCCTCACAGAATTTGTATTCTAGTAGACAGAGACTGACAAGGAAAGCTATAATCCATAGTAACTACTTTTAGATGGTAGTGACATGTTTTGTGAATCAATGGTTGACAAAGTTGTTTGCAGGATTCCTTTACATACCTTAAAATTGTCGAGGACCCTTAAGAGCTTTTGCACTTATTGGTTATAGCTATCCATATTCACTATATTAGAAATTAGGCTGAGAAATTTTAAAAATATTTAATAACTCATTAAAAGTTTTAAGTCCAATACACTTTAAATAAATAATATTTTTATAAGAATAACTATTTTCCAAAACACAAAAAATATTAGTGACAAAAATGAAATTATTGTATACATTTTTGTAAAATTTTTTGCTATCTGATTAACAGATGGCATCTGGTCTCCATACATACTCCTATGTATGCAGTATGTTGTGATAAATGGTTTTGGTTGTATGAGAGAAAACTCGGCCGCATATAGACATACAATTAGAAAAAGAAGAGTATTTCAATAAGCTTTTCACCTAATTTTGGACATTATTCTTTGATAGTTTACCAAAACTTGGCTAGTGGAAGCTTCTTAAAAGTCAGTTGCAATGTGGAATCTGAAGACTTAGCAATAAGCTTTCATACTGTTACGTTCTAGCTTGAACTTTGAATGGAATTGTCATACTTGCATGATTTTGTAATATTATACATGGGTCATCTCAAAAATATTGGTTTATAACTTATGCATACCCCCCAAGTATTGTCCCACTTTAAAATATAATACTCCAAAATCACATTCATTTCTATCATCACTTATCTCATTAGAAGAGTCTTAAGGGGGGGGTGCCTGGGTGGCTCAGTTGGTTAAGCATCTGACTCCTGGTCTCGGCTAAGGTCATGATCTCAGTTTTTGGGTTCAAGCCCTTCATTGGGCTCTGTGTGGATGGTATGGAGCCTGCTTGGGATTCTGTCTCCCTCTCTCTTTGCCCCTTCCCCTGTTCTCTCTCTCTCTCTCTCAAAATAAAAGTAAATAAACATTAAAAAAAAAGTCTTGAGGTATTGGGAAGCTTTCATACTGGAAATTTAATGTTGACAATAAACACTTTCCTTGAAGTTACAGACTCACTTCATTGGATTTTTGTGAACATGTATGTGAAATGCCCAAGTCTGAACCACCATACTTTGTCTGCCATTCTTTCAACTACAAATATTGTTTCCCTGGAAAAAACTGGCTAGCTAAGTTCACAACTCAAACAGTCACACAAGTAATTTTCTTCAAAGCAACTATCTGAATTCACCGTACAACCGAAGTGCTTTGTGTATGCTTCTCGTTTCATCAAGGATAGAATTTGGTGAAATCGATAACGTATCTTGCTGCTTTAAGGTGATCCCTAAGTCTACTGAACATGTTTTCCATTATGAGTGGTTGCAGGTGAAAAATACAGTGATCATTAGCAGAGTTTGCTGCCTCTGCCTTGATTTGTGCTAAGTTACCGAGCAGTTTACTTGTCATTACTATTGTAACATCAGTGTAAGTGTCAACACAGTGGAAAAAGCAAATATGTCTAAGTATGAAATAATAGTACTTGCTTAACCCTGAAAGGATCCTGGGGACGTCCACGGGCTGGTGGAGCTCACATTGAACACTGCTGTCCTGGACAGCAGCCACAGACTACCTCTTCCTTTCAAGAAAGGATTTTCTGTTTTGTTTTTTTGTTTTTTTGTTTTCTGTTTTGTTTTTGTTTTTTGTTTTTTTTTTGAAGATCAAGAGAGACAATTATTCAAGCAGTTAACTCTTGTAACTCTAACACTAAAAAGAGTTTTTGATAATTCTGTCTCTTGGAGTTTAAAAAACAAAATAAGCAATAATGAATACTGAAAAGAAAAAGTGTAACAATAACATATTGCATGCTTACTTACTATGCTCCAGACCCTGTTGTCAAACTTTACATGCACTTCACTTAACACACACAGCAACCTTAATACGCAGGTATTATTTTTGTTTCCATTTTACAATAAGAATTTAGGTAACAAAGAGGTTAAATAATTTACCCAGGTTTCTCTTAGCTAGTAAGTGGCAAAGCCGAGCATCCAACAGAGTTCTTTTTAACTCAAAGACCAACTCTATTCATCACTACGTAAAATTACTAATAAAATATTTTCTGGGGCACCTGGCTGGCTCAGTGGGTTAAGCATCCGACTCTTGGCTTTGGCTCAGGTCATGGTCTCACGGTTTGTGAGTTTGAGCCTGGTGTCTGGCTCTGTGCTGCCAGTACGGATCCTGAGTGGGATTCTTCCCTCCCCCCTCCCCCCCCCCCCCGCGGCCCTCTCTCTCTCCCTCTCTCTGTCTCTTAAAATAAATAAACTTAAAAAAGTATTTGTATCCTAATTACCTAAATGAAAATTTGGTATTCTTCCAGGCATATACATTAGTTTATCATGGACTTCTCTAACTATAATCATTCAAATGTTAGGTCTTCCAGGAAGTCTTATTGTCCACTTGATCCAATTTGAATTTCCCATTTTAGGGCTTGCATGGCTTCACTTATTGCATGTACCACTGTTTCCCATTATTGTTGTTATTCTTATCCCTCCCTCATTCTCACTAATTGTAAGCTCCTTTAGGTCAAGCATAACATCTTATTCACCTTTTATACTCCATCCGGCAAATTAACCACTGCAGCAATGGTCTGCCCTCCACTAACACTCTGTGAGCTTCAACTCAGCTGCATGGTAGATTGCAAGTTGCCACGATCTCCTTCCACTTCCTGTCATCCGGAAGTAGCACATACTTTGCTCGCTCCTGGATCTGGTCTGACCTTATATTCGCTTTGGACAACACAATGCAGCAGAAGTGACTTGTGCAAGTTCCAGGCTATGGCCTTCAGAGGCTTTGCATGCTTCTGTTTTCTCTAGGAAGGTTGCCCATCCACCATGTGAATAAGCTCCACATAGCCTGCTGGAGGATGAGAGCCCATGCGGAGTAGAGATGAGTCATCCCGAGTCAGCACCCACCCAACCACTCAGCTGACTGCAGTTGTGTGAGTGATCGGCCAAGATCAGCTATGTCTGGCCAGATTGCCCGAGCTACCCTGATGAAGGTAGCTCAGAGAGCCAACTCACAAGGTTGTTGTAGAAGTCAGGGTTCTTAAGAGAAACAGAACCAATAGGATGTGTATATTTATATGTGTGTGTGTATATGTATGTGTGTGTAGATATGTATATATGTATATGTAATTTGTTCAATTTTATATAATTTGTTTCATATATATGTGTATATATATATATGTGAAAGAGAAAGGGATTTATTTATTTTAAGTAATTGGCTTATGTGATTGGGGGTGGCAAGTTTCAAATTTGCAGAACAGGCTGGTAGGCTGGAGACCCAGAGAAGAGTCGTGTTACAACTTGAGTGCAAAGGTAGCCTAAAAGCGGAATTCCCTCTTCTTTAGGCCTCAGTCTTTTTTTTCAGCCTTCAGTTGATTGGTTGATGCCCACCAAATTTATGGAGGGTAATCTGCATTGCTCAGTGTCTACAGATTAATGTTAATGTTGATCTTATCTAAAAAAATACCTTTACAGTGACAGGCTGCTGTTTGACCTAATATCTGGGTCCACTGTGTAGCCAGGATGACACATAAAAGTGACCATCACTATTACCAGGTTTAAATTTTAAATTTTTAAATTTTTTTGGATTTGATAGAGAGAGCACACATATCAACAGGGGAGAAGGGCAGAGGGAGAGAGAGAATCTTAAGCAGGCTCCATGTGGGGCTTGATCCCATAACCCTGGGATCATGACCTGAGCCGAAATCAAGAGTCTGACGCTCAACCTACTGAGCCACTTATGCGTCCCAAACACCAGGTTTAGGTTGGTTTTAGGGAGCAAAAACTATTTGATCTGCTTTGTAACCATCATCTCTGCTGATCTCTCGCATAATCAGCAGTCTTAAGAATTATTCAGCAAAGATGCAAAGTTGAGTAATTTCAAAAGAGAAAATAATTTTCTTATCCATGAAATTTTAAGCTTTGAAATATATATTTATAGAGAAAATAGTTTAAAATGTTGGCATTAACTTTCTATAAACAAACTTCCTCTCTTTGCGACTGCAGTTGAATGGGATATGCATCCAAGAGCAAATCAAAGTAAATACACACTTGTCTTTCCTGAAAGAAGGTTCAGTTGTTGTGTAGAAGATTTTTCTCTTCCTCATCTAGTAAATGTTAATTGACCTCCTTACCTATTCCATGCCAGACCCTGAGCTAGAGATTCCCTCTCAGCATTAATCTCTGCTCTCCTGGTAGAAAAGTAAATGAGAGCATCTTTTTCCCATAGGAGTTCATTCTTTCCTTAAGACAATTTGCTCTTTTTTTTTATGTTCTGTCTCTATTCTGTGTGTTTAAGTACTTTCACTAGAATAATATGCACTGGCTGTTCCCATGGAAGAAATTACTTTTTTTTCCCCAGTCCAAAAGAAGTGTAGTATTGAACTGGTCCAGCACAGTCCTTCTTGCCAGTTCTTTGTTTCTTCATTTTGTTCACAGATCTCTTGAGGCAAGGATTACAAGCAGTGCATTGTTTGTGTTTCTGCCTTTTGGCAGCAAAAAAAGAGCTTGAAAATACTCCAGTAAGGGTATTTCCTGTGCCCTGAAATAAAAGAACTAGATGAAAGTGCTACTCACTTGAGATCTGCAAAGCTTTCCAACTATAGTCAAATCTTGGCTTTTGACTCCTCTTCAGTTCTGAGACAAGGAATCTGCCTTCTTCCTTGAAAGTTTCTCTTCTGGCTGTAAACATTCTAAATGCATTGTACTGTATTTGAGGACAAAATTTATGTTTGAAAGGAGATATAATTCCAATAAGAACGATTTACAGGAGCCTCAGTGCTCGGTTACACTGGCTGAATGCTGTGCAAATTATCTAATTTAACCCTTATGACAATCATGTAAGTTAGGTATGAAATTGAGGCAAAGATATTTACTTAGTAATTTGTTTAAGGATACTCAGCCAGTAAGTGGCAGGCTGGGCATGAACGCCTGAGTGTGACGCCACAGCTTATGGTCCTGATCACTACATTAGATAGACCAACGGGATGGATAAACCAGAGCAGTGTTTGCAGGGTGATGGTGCAGTTCCAGCTTACTGGTCAAGAATGCAGGTCTCAGACCAGTGCTGCCTCAGATCAACTCTTTGTTGCTTTACTAATTAGCTATTATTTAATTGCTCTGTGTCTCAGTTTCTCTCTCTTTTAAGTGAGGATAATGAGGGTCACCTGGGTGGCTCAGTCAGTTAAGCATCTAAGTCTTAATTTTAGTTCAGGTCATGATCTCACAGTTCATGAGTTCAGAGCATCGGGCTCTGTGCTGACAGCGTGGAGCTTTCTTGGGATTCTCTGTCTCCCTCTTTCTCTGCCCCTCCACTACTCACTCTCACTCTCTCTCAAAATAAATAAATAAACATTAAAAAAAATGAAATGAGGATACTGATATGCCTTTTCCTCGGGTTGTTATAGGGATTAAGTGAGTTAGTACATGTAAGGAGCTAATACCACTTGGCACATCCTAAATTCTAAGTGTTACCTATTCTTATAAAAATGTATGAATCCTTTTCATCAGGATGCCAATTTTTGGGTTTCCTGTGCAGGTATGTCAATAATCTTACATTCAGTTGCAAATGCCTGTTAGATTAAAGTTGTTTCTACATGATGCCAAAGTCCAAGAAAAGCCAATCTGGAAACATGTCAAGCCAATTGCCAGTTCAATGAAAATAATAGACTCATTATTTGGTGTTCTGAGGAACAAAAGCAGCAACACTTTTTATCACATAGCTTTTTTTTTTTTTTTCAACGTTTATTTATTTTTGGGACAGAGAGAGACGTAGCATGAACGGGGGAGGGGCAGAGAGAGAGGGAGACACAGAATCGGAAACAGGCTCCAGGCTCTGAGCTATCAGCCCAGAGCCCGACGCGGGGCTCGAACTCACGGACCGCGAGATCGTGACCTGGCTGAAGTCGGACGCTTAACCGACTGCGCCACCCAGGCGCCCCTCACATAGCTTTTTAAGTCTTTCCATTGGTTGCATAATTAAGATGAAGGCAAACTTCAATTTGTTAAGAAGAAAAAGGAAGGAAAACTGGTGGGGAAGTTAAGACTTTTTCAGAGCGGTTCCATACCATGCTCTCTCTAATGGTGATGTAGAAAGTTCTGGAGCAAAATGTGGAGTGGTCAAAATAATAGGAGTTACACATGGTTCTTTTTTTTCCTGCCCCCAGGAGTGCCCAAGAGTACCTGTCCATCTTAGACAAATCATCAATTGTTCTATAATTCAGTTTTTTTCTGTTATAATTAGTGAATTCAAGTTTTTTACTTAACTGCTGCCTGAGAAGATCTAGAGCACTTGTGTACTGAGCACCTTCTAAGTAGTTTTGACATATAGAAAGCCCTGCTGGGGCTTTCATCTTTTTTTCTAGAATGTTCCATATAATAGCAATTTCATATTATTAAATGTATATATTTTCAAAAGGTAGTTACAGCTTCCATAACAACTTTTCTTTAGAAAATTGGGAAAATGCAGAAAAGCATAAAGAATAAAATGAAAATCAATGTAACCCCACCACAGTATATTGGTGCATTCATTTCCAGTAAAAGTTTTAAAGTGCTCACGTGGCCTGGTGATTTCTGAAGATATATGATAAAACGAAAATCTGGGTATTCATGCAGTCCCCAAGAATGGAGTTATATGGTACTTGATTCTACTCATTTTACCATAGCTTAAAAAAAAAAAAAAAATATTTTGAGCTGAAATAAAGGTAGAAATTGTTAGCCTGAAAGAACACCTCTAACAGTTTAAGTCAAAATAAGGCTGTGTTAGCGGTTTCCCGTGTGGAAGTTGCCGGTGGACTGGACTTCAAGGACACCGCCCTGGAGCCAGAGCTGGAGCCGCAAGGCCAAGACGAGCGGAGGTGGTGGCGCCAAGGCTCCAATAGGAGGCGCTGCTGAGCCGGGCGGGTCTCCCAGAACCCACAAGGGCCACCAGGTGGTTCATCATGGGTGGCTTTTTCTCCAGTATCTTTTCCAGTCTGTTTGGAACCTGGGAAACGAGGATTTTAATCTGGGCATTAAACGGGCCAGGAAAAACTACGATTTTGTGCAGATTGCAGGTTGGAGAAGTTGTAGCTACTATTCCTACTATTGGATGTAAAGTTGACACAGTAATATACAAGAGCCTTAAATTCCAAGTCTGGGATTTAGGAGGACAGATAAGTATCAGGCCGTAATTTAGATGTTATTATTCAAGCACAGATGTAGTCATTTCTGTAGTGGACGGTTGTGACAGGGACCCAATTGGTGTTGAGAGTTAGATGCCATGTTGGGGGAAGAAGAACAGAGAAAAGCCATTTTTAGTGGCGTTTGCAAGGAAGCAGGACAAGGAAGAGCCATGACTCTCTCAGAGATGACAAATTCACTTGGGTTACCTGTGTGGAAGGACTGAAATGGAAGAGAGTAAAAACTTGAGCAACCAAAGGCATTGGCCTTGATGAGACAATGGAATGGTTAGTTGGAACATTAAAGAGCAGACAGTAATTCAATCACTTCTGCCCTCTGAAATGAAGCCCACATCACACATTCCTTTGGAAACAGGTAAGTGTGTTTCATGCTACTAAATATTAAAAATGGCGTGATAGTTGGCATATACTGAACTGACTGCAATATTTATAATAAATATAAAAAATAAGTGTTTGGAAAAAAACAGTATTTGGTTAGAAGCCTCATTCACGGTGATTGAACCAACTGAATGTTTTGTGTAATGTAAAATCCTTCCTTGCTTTCCTGCATTAAGTATATATTCTATTTGTATGGAATTCTTATTCAAATAGTGTCCTTGTAAAGAATGTACTCTTGGGGCGCCTGGGTGGCTCAGTTGGTCAGGCATCCAACTCTTGGTTTTGGCTCAGGTCATGATCTCATGGTTCGTGGGTTCGAGCCCCACATTGGGCTCTGTGCAGACAGGGTGGAGCCTGCTTGGGACTCTCTCTCTCCCTCTCGTGCTTGCACACGCATGGTGCAGTTTCTGTCTCAAAATAAATAAATTAATTAAAAACATATACTCTTATTGAGGAAAAAAACCCTCCTATTTTGGGGTGCCTGGGTGGCTTAGTCCATTAAGTGTCTGACCACCACTCAGGTCATCATATCATGGTTCCTGGGTTCAAGCCCCGCATTGGGCCCTGTGCTGATAGCTCAGAGCTTTGAGCCTACTTCAGGTTATGTGTCTCCCTCTCAGTGCCCCTCCCCTACTCACACTTTGCCTCTCTCAAAAATAAATAACAAATTAAAAAAAACCCTATTTTTTAATTAGCAGTTGCAGCTTGTCTGTATAAATACTAATAAGTATCTTAAGATACTAATAAGAATAAGGCTGTATTATCAAACAATTTAAATAATAATGTGAAGATGAATTGCAATTATGCATTAAAAAAATCATGATTGTGTTGCCTTTGGGCAGGCAGTTTCCTGCTTGGGGTGGGACTTCAACTGCTTGGGGAGTTGATGATTTTTGAGGACTAACAGCCCTGTGATAAAGCAAGGGCATGAACCTTGAAGATGGATCTAGGAGTTCCAGTGCCCCTGGACGCCATCTCTCAGCCCTTGGGGGAATGTCTTACCAACCCTGTGGTGGCCAAAGTTAGATTATTGAGAAAGAATTCACTTCCTGTCTTTCCCCATAGGCTAAACCTCTTCTGGGAGTCCATGGAGAAGCTAACAACTTCTGCTCCTTTGGGGCAGTCTGTGATGAAGTTGGTTATGGCAGCTGGCAGTTACAACTCCTGCTTGCTTTCTCAGGCCAAATCCTTTATTTCCCATAGTCATAGTGGACTAGCCTACCCACAATGCTTCTAGGCTGTCTAGGATGTCTTAGGAGTTCAGGGCCATTGTGCTCTTCACAGCACACTACACACCTGGGATTTGGGATATCTGAGATACTCTCATAGGCAAATAAATTACGGTGTCAAGTTAATGGGCTGTACCTGAGGAGAAGGAGCTGGAAGGTCAGAGCAACAGGTATGGGCTATCATTGCATTCAATAGGTTATGCTTCCTTAGCAGTGAGTGCCTCAACGTTGAAATGTAAATTTCTGAATACTGGATGTGATAAAGGAGAACTCATAGCTTTTTGTTTGTTGAAGGAGAGAAATAGACCATGAACATGTTTTTTTCTACAAGTGTCTCTAATTCTTCCAATCATCCTGACACACGGAAGGAAGGAAGGAAGGAAGGAAGGAAGGAAGGAAGGAAGGAAGGA
>NW_024412412.1:19944966-19969748 GCF_014898765.1 Herpailurus yagouaroundi | reverse complement strand
GGAAGGAAGGAAGGAAGGAAGGAAGGAAGGAAGGAAGGAAGGAAGGAAGGAAGGAAGGAAGGAAGGAAAGCAGGATGGTAGAGACCATAAGCAAGAGGAGAACATGGTCTTCTGTCCTGGTTGACTTCTCTGTATGTCTTTAGCCTACTTTTCTATTTGTGGGACGAACTACAGATAGAGTCCTAGGAACTATTTGGTAGCAAGTTCAAAGTAAAGTGTATTAACTCTGTGAGGCATGTAAGATAATAACTGGTTTAACACCCAATTGACAAAGAGGCATGTTCTAACTTGGGAGCAATTGATGACTGGACTGAAGAAGTACTAACTTCTAGACCATTGGGCTTTTCATTATGTTGTCCCATGTTTCTGGGATTTAAGCAGGAATGGAGGTATTTTTCAGTTCAGTTATTATGTTCTTCAGCTCTCTGATTCGCTTTGGCACTTATATTTTCTCTTTGTTTGAGTTCTCACTGTGTTCATTCTTCTCCTGAGTTCAGTGAGCATTGTTATGACAATTTCTTTGAGCTTTTTTTTTTATCAGGTAAATTACTTATCTACATTAATTGAGGTTCTTCCCTGGGCTTTTATTTTATTCTTTCCTTTTGGCACCTATCTCTCTTTCTCCATTTTTCTTGACTCTCTGTTGGTTTCTATGCATTAGATGAAATAGCCACCTCTCAGTGGTAAAGGAGTGGCCTTGTATAGGTGATGGACCTCATCATTTCACCCTGCTCTTGCTCTAGGTATTCTCTCAAACATTTGTGATTGTCTAAGCAGCCTGTCACATCTTTAAGATACCCTCAACCCTGTAGCTGAGAGTGTGCCAAACCCATTCAGTGTCCCAAAGGGAAGGTTGACATTCCACACCTAGAGGCAGACTGTTTGAAGCCAGACCCTCAGTGAGAAGCTTTTAAAGTTTGAATATATATACAGTCCTGTAGGACCACAACCATCAACTCTGCTGCCTACCAGAGCCAGGTGATCTGGAGGTCCCCTGGGTAGCAGTAGAAATTGGGGCAGTAGAAATTGGCAAAAATTGGGGCTCCAGGAGAGTGCATAAACGCCTATCTGGGAGATATGAGCAAGACGTGAAACCTGCTCCTAAGCCTGAAGCTTCTGGACAAGCAAACAGGCCTCTTTCACAGATAGACTGGGGGTGTGTTCTTTCTGCTGTCTGTACAGTGTCCTGGGGGTAGAGCCAGCCAAGAACTCTATCTGGTTGTCACAATCCCACGGGATCCAAGAACACAAGCCCACCCTCCTTCCCTGGCACCCAGAGCCAGATGATCAAGGGGCATCACCTAGGCAGCAGTCACAAAAACCAAGGCAGTGGACATAAAATCTGGAGCACCGGATGTATGTAAAAGCTTCCCTGCAGTAGGTACTGGCACTCCGGAGCTTTGGAGAGTGCAAAGATAGTGCCCACACTCCAAGGATTCTGGAAAGGCTAACTAGGGTAATTAAAAAGGGTTAATTATGCCCACTGGCTCCACGTGATCAACAGCGTGTCCTCTGGGCAGCAGTTGCAGAAACCAGGGCACCAGAAGAAGGTAAGAGATCCCTTCCGGGAGACAATGGCACTCTGGAGTGCGGCAGACAGAGAAGACCAAGATGGCATCCATTGAATGCAATAAGACAAAGGGAGAGCGTGTAGATGGTGCCAGCCGGGAAAAAGAAAAACGAAGCGGGGCGTGGGGGAAGAAGATGACACCTGTCAGCTGGACCCAGGCAAAGGGGGACGTGTAGAGGGCACTTGAAAGAAAAGGAAAACGATGGTGCCTGCCACCTGGCAGCCTGTTAGATATGCGCTCAATTAGATGCACGCCTTTCAGGTGCTTTAAAATTAGCAAATGAGGGATACCTGGGCGGCTCAGTGGGTTAAGTGTTGACACCTGATTTGCGCTCACGTCTTGCTCTCACTGTGCTGAAATCACGCCCCGCCTTGGGCTCCGCCCGGGCTGTGGAACCTGTTTAAACCTCTTTCCCTCTCCTTCTCCCCTACCCCTTCGCCTGAGAGCAGGCGCAAGTGCGCATGCCTTCTCTCTCTCTCTCTCTCTCTCTCCCTCTCCCTCCCTCTCCCTCCCTCTCCCTCCCTCTCTCTCCCCTCCTTCCCCCCCGCCTCCCCCCTCTCAAAACTAAATAAGTCAATAAATAAAAAAATTAGCAAATGGACCTTATTCACGTCAAGTCTCCACGTGCCTCTGAACTGCATCGGCGCGGAGTCCTGGGCAGGTGAGTTGGAGGGCGTGAGCCCCTTCGGAGCTGATTTCTCAGATGGTTTTCGCCTTGGGGACGTGCACCCTGTTGGTTTGCAAAGCTCCTTGTTTTGGGGGCTCATCGTTCAGGTGCAGGTTTTCAAAGTTGTGTGTGACGGAGGGTTTAAACCCTTCGCTTCCCAGGGAGAAGCTCTGCCTTTTCAGCTCCCTCCTGACTGTGGGTTGCCACCCTAAGTGTGGTTGATGAATGAGACTTAGACTCTCCTGCTTCTGTATGGGCCTTGGGTTGGTAGATGCTTACGAGTTGCTTAGAGAGTTTTTAGGTGTTTTTCAAAGGAAGGTTTTCACTATGTAGCTGTAGATGAGGTGCATCCATGGGAGGGCGAGTTCATGATCTTCCTACTGTCGCCATCTTGAACCAGGACCTGCAGGGTTGTAGGAATGGATTTATAACAAGCATAAATTGTTATTTTATATTCCTCTGCACAGTCATTTCACATGCCTTGAAACAAAAGAAGTCCACCGTTCAGAATTTTTCTCCTAGGGTAGTCAAAGGAACTAGATACATTTGGAGCTCCAAAGGTTATGATTTACATAGATATCTTACTGAATTATTTCATAATGAGTTAAATCTAGGAAGTTATAGGGTCTGTCTCTAATCTTTTGAGATTGATTTTATAGGAGATAATTCTATCTGATAATTTTTTGGAGTCATTTTCAGAGGGGGGAAGCTTGGAGGTGGAGAGGGTAAATTCGGTTCCTGTTTTGTTTGCTTTTTATTATTGCCATAGCGCACAAGCTTGTATTCATGGGCATTTGCATATATATCTTTGTGGAGAACGTGTCTTTGTATTTCCTTGAAAATTTACTCTATAGAGCCCACAAAAACAATACTAGTTTTCTGAAGGGCTTCATAAATCAATGCTTTTGTGTTCTATGGAGCCACCCTTGGCTATTAGAGAAGTCTGTGACCCACAGGGGTCCTTAATTTGTCCTCATTAAAACACAAACACAGGTGTATGTCAGAGGAAAATGTCCACAAAGTAACTATTAATTTTTTTAATGAGGTTTTTAAAATTTTAATTACCATATAGTTACCATACAGTGTCCAATAGAGTGATTGGAAAATTCCATACATTGCTAAGCGTTCATCACGGTAAGCATACTCTTGAATCCCCATCACCTGTTGCACCCATCTGACCGTTCACCTCCCCTTCCGTACACAAAGTAACCTTTATGGTGAATCCAGCTTCCTGAGCTCTGCTACTCTGGCAAATCACTTCTGGATAGAGAGGAAACAGGTGACAAGATGTCTCTCCCTCAATTCATGCAATGACCTGATTGATTAGTGGGGAGGGGTAGTGGTGGCAATGATGGTTCAAATGTCAACAAGAAAAGAGGAAAAAGAAAAACAGCTACTAATCTCCTGAGCAGTTTGCTTTGCAGGAACAATTAACGGCCGTGCAAGTTGTATGGTCCTGTCTACACACTCAGGATCCTGCTATTCCTGATGTCCGCTAGGTTTGCACATTCAGGGTTCAACTGAGTGATGTGATTTTTGTCATTCACAACATACTTGGGAAAGATTCCCATCCTTGTGGTGAAATCGTTTTGGTATTAGGATTCATAAGGTATACAGAAAATAATTTTTGAAAAGGATGCCTATTTAATGTGTTAACGGGGGAACTGAAAGGCAGAACTGTCTATGAAAGACTCATATGCAAAATTACGGGAGGTGCTGAGTGTCAGCTCAGCAGTCCTCCGGTGGGTCCTTTGCATTCACGTCTCTGGGAACGTGGAGTATTTATGTTTAATTGGTTAAGAATTTGGTGCAAAACGTGGAGAGCAATTCTTAGGTCCAGTGACCATCCACATATGTAGAGTTTTGAGGGCTTTTTCAGATTTTATAGACTTGGTACAGTTCCATAGCAAACTATAAAATGATTATGGCAGCCCAGAAGGTTGTAAAAGTTGAAACACAAATATCTGAATTAGGGGGCCTAGTGGGGCCTGCAAGCAGTAGTTAAGTCATCATGTACATCCCCATCACTTAGCAGTATAACGGTTCATTTGGGTAACTATTTTTATCAGCTCTTTGCCATAATAATTCCTTGAAATAGACTGATAATTTTATTTTCACAGTTGGTGATTGTATGTGGACCAAGAGTATGAAATAGGATGAGACTTGTACTTTTAAGATCAAGAAGTTGGCAGATTCTATTAGTTCTACCTCATTAGTGACATTACTTTTTTTTTGGGGGGGGTCCTTGTTTTATTTTTGAATTGGGGATCTGTTTGACGTTGATAGCAGTGGATTCAAAACCTCTATTTCTGCCATACATCTATATGTTTTTGATTTATACACTTGGAGGCTCTTTTAGTTGGCATCTTAAAATTTATAAATGTCATCTTTATTAGCTGATCGATTTAACATAATCCAGTGCTCGTTCAACTTAAAGTGCTTTAAATACTACATTGCCTGGAGCAATATTGCCAAACTTGCTTCCCTTTGTGTAAGTTAGATTAGTTAAAATGTACCCAGCCCTTAATTGGTTACCTTTTCTTTCAGCTTTCTTTGTGTGCCTAGAAGGCGATGTCTCCCTGAGTTGTATTGTTGGATTTTAATTCAACTTGAGATGCTGCAAACATGGTAGAGGAATCTAGGTCTTTAATACCCAATGCCAATTTACTTTAAGCTGTTTAAACTCAAGGTCCTTTATTGTCCATCTTCTGTCAAGGCTTTATGGCTACCGACCTGGGAATAGTGCTAAGAGATATACAAATAAAGCCAGGGTATCTCTGAACTCTGCTTAGGGCCTTCATGGTGATGAGAAAGAGGCCAGGTCTGGTCCTCATTGTGTCTGCAAGATTGTCACCCACACTGGATGTTCCTGAATGTTCTGGCTCTTGTATTGTCCTATTCCCGTCACACCTTCATATCTCATATACTCTGAAATTGAACACTTTCTTGTTCCACAGCATTTAAAACCTAGCCTTTAGGGGTGATGGATGCTTGCTGTGTAGCCTGATGAACAGTGTTAGGTGACTGCAGGAGATCAACCCCCTGTCACGCCAGATTTGGAGAGAAGTGGAGTGTTTGGAGCTGATGCCTCCGTGAATGTCCTGCATTTGGGTTTGCATCTTGACTACCGGGATAGATGCACCAATCACTAATGTGCCTAGAGCAAGACGAGCATTTCTTCATTTTCTTCATCATTCCTGTAACCAGTACGCAGGGCTTTATCATGATCTATTCTGTGGATTAAAAAGCTTTATTCCTGGGGTGCTTGGGTGGCTCAGTTGGTTAAGCGTCTCACTCTTGATTTCAGCTCAGGTCGTGATCTCACAGTTTGGGGGATTGAGCTCCAGGTTGGGCTCTGCATTGTCCGTGCAGAGCCTGCTTGGGATTCTCTCTCTCTCCTTCTCTGTCCCTTCCCTGCTCTGTCTCTCTCTCAAAATGAATAAACTTAAAAACTTAATTTTGTTCAATACATCAAACTGTACATTTTAGGCTGCATTTTAAAAACTATTCAAAAGTCTACTGCTGAGAAAAATGACACTGCTAATGGTAGCTACCACTTACTGAGTTTCCTTAATGTGTCAACTGTAACCATTTACTTAGGATACATTATCACCAGCTAGCTCTTAGGATTTGGGTTAGGTATGATTGCTAGATGAAGAAACTGAGGCTTATATAACTAATGAGCATTGGAGCACACATTTGGCTCAGTTTTTGGCTCTCAAGTCCTTAGTTTTTGTTCAAGGAGGGTCTCATTTGGGTCACTCTCTGTCACGCACTAGGTTAGAGCATGACATGGGTCAGGGCATCTACTGTGTTGAGGGAAGGCAAATGCTTAGAAAGCCATAGAGGTGAAAAAGCAAGGGTCTCCTACCCTCCCATTTTTCCCCATGGAGAAAATACGGGGGCCAAAGTGCTGTGTTGAAGAGTAGCATGTGTGCTTTCTAGTGCGGGCACTTTGCCCTTCTCATAGGATGAGCCTGAAAGCAAACTTACATGTGGGGAATATTCAGCCTCTCTCAGCACCAAGGAGTCTGGATATGGGTTTCAGCGGTTTATGAGTGTTGCCTGGGAACATGAACTGCACCTGGGGATCTCGAGGTCTGTGGGATGTTGCTGTAAGGAAAGAGAGATGAGGCCACAAGTCCTTTGGGAAGCTGAGCTTGGTTACAGCCCCTCCTTCCAGGGAGAAAGTAGAGAGGAAAGGAGTCTTAGCAAGCTGTTGTCCAGGCAAGTCAGAGTGAGCATCTGGGACCACTTTGGGACAATTTGCTTCGTGTTCCACACTCTTTCCATAACACACTGTTCTCAGGTTGTTTGGCAAGTTTTATTTTTTTTAATATCTCTGCAGGAGAATGTGCATTTTGTGGAAGAAATGATCAACCAGTAGAAAGCCCTCCACTTGTAATAAAATCCTTGCCAGGTTTGAGTTAATAGCCTCCAAGGAAGGGCTCTTTAGAATAGAACTGGCCAAAGTCCTAAATAATATGCTGTCCCCCATAATCGACTGCCCCTGAAGGAGAGAACCAAGTGACTCAATACGGGTTTTCCATCTTCAATTTCAATAGCCTGATGTCAGGCTGGGACTGCAGTGTGCACAGGCTGCCTGAGCAAGCTCCCTTTTTTTGAGGTTCCTTTTCCGTTGTCACGTTTGCTCCTGTGTGCCATCCCCAAGGAGCTTAAAGTGCATCTACAAAGAAGCCTTCCTAGTGTTGGGAAGTGAGGGGAAGAGGGTTGATGGGTCAATGAAATGCAAATAAATTTTTTTGACTCAAAAAGTAAATTATTTTATTTATTTATTTTAATATGAAATTTATTGTCAGATTGGTTTCCATACAACACCCAGTGCTCATCCCAACAGGTGCCCTCCTCAATGCCCATCACCCACTTTCCCCTCCCTCCCACCCCCCATTAACCCTCAGTTTATTCTCAGTTTTTAGGAGTCTCTTAAGGTTTGCCTCCCTCCCTCTCTGTAACTTTTTTTTTCCCCTTTCCCCTCCCCCATGGTCTTGTTACTTTTCTTAGGATCTACATAAGTGTGAAAACCTATAATACCATCCTCAATGGGGAAAAACTGAGAGCTTTCCCCCTGAGATTAGGAACATGACAGGGATGTCCACTCTCACCGCTGTCGTGTAACGTACTGTTGGAAGTGCTAGCATCGGCAATCAGACAACAAAAGAAATCAAAGGCATCCAAATTGGCAAAGATGAAGTCAAGCTTTCACTTTTTGCAGATGACATATTATACTTGGAAAACCGGATAGACTCCACCAAATGTCTGCTAGAACTGATACATGAATTCAGCAAGGTCACAGGATACAAAATTAATGCACAGAAATCAGTTGCATTCTTACTAATAATGAAGCAACAGAAAGACAAACTGATCCCATTCACAACTGCACCAAGAATCATAAAATATGTAGGAATAAGCCTAACCAAAGATGCAAATGAATTTCCACCACAGAGCGATCATCAATTAGCACAGATTGAGTTTTAGTTGTTTGATTTAATTTGGATCTTAAATATACGGAGGTCTTTTGTACTAGCGTGGGGAAAAGAAATGAGTTTTTTTTTTTTTCCACAATATCATAGGTGTTTTCAAGATTTGCTATAGAATGCGTGCCTTCGTGACCCTCCCCTCTTTTATGCAAGCAGTTCAGTTTAAGTGCCCCAGAGCATTCAAAACTATTCAGGCTGGAAACAGCATCTCTGGTGATCACTCAACAGGGAAAAACTTGAACCTAGCTGAGTGGGAAATTTCTGTGGGTCAGAAAGCTATGTTCTGGGGTAGAACTTGGGGGAAGAAATGTATTAGCTTAGAGGTACTGTATACAAAAGCAAACTGATCTTTGTTCTAAGTGAACAGCTTGTTTCATTGTGGGTTTGTGGTCCACCCCACCCCCCACCCTGTAAGTCTGAAGCAGATACAAGTAGTTGGAGCAGAGAGAAAGAAAGGATGGTAGGTAAGTGACCCTCGCCAGCCTCACTCTGACAAGTTTATTTACACTTCTAAAAATTCTTTGATCTGCTGTTCTAAGAAAAGACTTGGTTAGGTATTTTGCAACATCCAGCAGATGACCAGATCCTTGAATGGAAGAGGGGGATATTCAAAAGCACATATATTTAACCACGGCTCCAGTATTCTGGGAGGAAAGGGCGCTGAATGATTTTCATCCAAACCAGGACATATTTGTGACCCTTTCTCAATGGTATAGGGAAGGTCCTTTGCCATTTATTAGGGGTCTAGGCAATAAAAATCAGGCTCACTTTTTATGTAGAAGGAAAGATTTTCCAGCTTATTCCTTTATTTTATTGTATTTTTTTACTGCTTATTTTATGAAGCTTTGTGATTGTGACATGTACCTCAAGGCTGACACCTTTCTGTTAGATTTTATAAATGGCTAATGACTGAATGAGGGCCCCAGCTGCCCCAGGGTAGCCTCCCGAGCCAGTTTAAAAATTAGTCTTCTGGTCTGCCTTTCTTTAGTAAAACCAGATGCTTGTGAAGAAAGTGCAATTACAATTGAATCCATTATTGCTCTCTCTAATGATGTTTTGCATTGATTATATTTTAGGACAGTGTTACGTTTCATATTTACAGAATGATTGTGAACTTAGAAGGCCAAGAGTTCACATACATTCCTCACCATGTTCCTTATCACTGACCTATTACATTCTGTTGTTATGGTGTATCTGTTGTAGTTAATGAACCAATATTGATACATTATTATTAACTAAACTTCACATTTTATTAGGTTTACTTCCTTTTCACTGAATGTGCTTTTTCTGTTCTGGATCTCCTCTAGGAACCCACATAACATTTAGTGGTCCAGTCTTTTTAAGCTCTTCTTGACTGTGACTGTTGCTCAGGCTTTCTTTGCTATGGATGCCTTGAAAGTTTTGAGGAGTACTAATCAGGAATGCCTTAGAATGCCTCTCTCTTGGACTTTGTTGTTGTTTCTTTAATGATTAGAATGATCTTAGAGGTTTTGGGGAGAGGAAACTCGTAAGTGCTGTTGTCATCACATCACATCAAGAGTACATGTTACCAATGTGACTTATCACTGTTGATGTTGACCTTGATCATTTGGCTAAGGCAGTATTTGTCAGGTTAACTTTTTTCCTTGGTTTCTGTGGTGTACTCGTTGGAACACTGTCAGTTGGCACAGCTCACATTTAGGGAGTAGGGAGTTACACTCCACTTCCTTGATGGTAGAGTGTCTATATATTATTTGGAATTCTTATGCATGGGAGAGTTCTCTTATCTCCAAGTTAATTATCCATGTATTTATATCAGCATGGACTTATTTTATACTTTGGGTTATAATACAAAGTTACTGTATATATTTTTCTCAAATTGTTGTAGCTTTGGCATTCTTGTGACCCTTTGACATACCCTCACTTTTTGAGCATTTCCTTAACCTTTGGTATCATAAGATGCTCTTGGATCATCTTGTCTCCATTTTGCTCTGGCCCTTAAATCTACCATTTCTTCAGGAACCCTGGTTACTTTTATTGGAGAAGGGTATTACACCCCAAGCTCTGAGTGCTAGCTGTACCTAGTGCTAGTGGACTGTTGTTGCTTCTAGGCCCTTTGAACTGACAGAGTAAGGGGATGTATGTGTGTATATAAATCCATGTGTATACTCCTGTCTCTAAAGATGTCTACATGTAATCATTTGTATCTGTATTAAGCTAAATGTAGTCTATACCAAAATGTGTCCAACTGTAATACATTACAACATGGGTCTTACTAGCCTCTTCCCTTTGCTTATTTGTAAGTTCTCTCTTCAACACTGAGCACCCTTGTTCCCACCATCCATGATTGATTCACTTAATTGTTTAATTTCAATATACTTGCATAGTCAAATGAGAATTTTTAACGTGTACTCCTGTGGGAAACCACTTTATTGACTAGGGTACAGTACTTAGGTGCAATTTACTTTGCCTTAATTCTTAGACTCCAATCATTTCCAAAAATACTTAGGTCAGCACCATATCCCCCATCCTTTTCAGTAAGGTTGTTCTATGTGTTTATAATATGGTTAGTTTTGCAGGGGGGGGGGTCACAGTCTACAGACCATTAAGGGGTCCCCAGACTCTTAAATGATTTTGAAATATTTATACATGTCAAATTTTGCCCTTTTTTCTCTAAAGTCCTGTGGGCTTTGACAAATTGTCATGTACCCCCCATTACTGTGTTATGCAGAAGTGTGACTGACCTATAAAATCCTCTATGATTCACTTACTCAATCCTCCCAAACCTCTGGTAACCATTGATCTTTTAACTGTTGCTATAGTTCTGCTTTTTCCAGGCTGTCATATAATTGGAATCATATAGCATGTGCCTTTCAGACTAGCGTCTTCCACTTAGCAATATGCATTTAATGTTCAGCCGTGTCTCTATTGATAGCTCATTTATTTTTATTGTGGAATAATATTTCCTTGCATAAATATACCACAGTTTGTTTATGCATTCACATTTGAAGTATATCTTCCTCCAGTTTTTGGAAATTGTGAATAAGGCTGTATAAACAGTTGCCTGCAGATTTTTGTGAGGGCTTAAGTTTTCAGACCAGTTGGGTAAATACCTAGGAGTGTGATCGCTGGATCATATGGTAAGGCTATGGTTAGCTTTGTAAGAAACTGACAAGCTGTCTTCCAAAGTGGCTGTGCCATTTTGCATTTCCACCAGCCATGAATGGGAGTGGTTGTTGCTGTACATTTTTGTCAGGAATTGGTGTCAGTTTTTTAAAAAAATTTACTCATTTTAATAGGTTGGTAGTTGGTATCTCATTGCTGTTTTAATTTGCAATGATGTAATGACCACTGACTTTGTCCATCTTTTCATATTCTTATTTGGCATCTGTATACTTTCTTGGGGGGAGGTGTCTAGATCTTTCCCACATTTTAAAATGGGGTTATTGTTGAGTTCTAAGAATTGTATGCAAATTTTAAGTGTAAGTTCTTAACCAGGTATGTGTTTTACAACTCTTTTCTCCCAGTTTTATGGCTTGTATGTGATCCTGTTTTTCAATGTTTTCACACTCTAATGGGACCCTTGAAGAAGAAAATAATCATTTAGAAGAGCTCAATAATATCTCTATGTGGGACTGTTCAACCTTCTCTCTCTAGGAATCTACTTTTCATTAGTCTTCCAAAGACATTGTTGTTTGCAAAGTCTTACATATGAAGTGTCAGAAAAATATTATGAGAAGATATACCCAAATAAGTAAGAAAGAAAGTACATTAATCGCCCCCCCCCCCCCAACGATTCTCAAAATAGCCATGTGATGTAGATAAGTCAGGCATTGCTTTCATAATTCATCATCAACTTGAGGGAGGAAGTTTGTGGATGGGGGAACTGGAGAACCTAAGAGAGCTACATGACTTGCCACGAGTCTAACAGTCAGCAAGAGGTGGAGTCTTGTGTAGAGTCCTAGTTTCTATCTCCTGGCCTCAGATTCTGTTACCTGCATGACACTAGAATCCTGTTTTTGTTAGTCAGAAGACCATTAGTGTTTTGGTTTAAACTGCAAACCCCATGATAATCCACATATTTAACAATTTATTTTTCTGAGGTACTTGGGCAATGGCAATGTTAGATAAATAACTCATCCAAATCAGAATCCATTAAAATGCAGCATGAGCCTTTAACTTGGCCTTTGTTTTCTTTTTTTCTATTTGAAGTTTTTATTTGAATTCTGGTTAATCCATATGGTAAAATTAGTTTGAGGTTTAGAACTTAGTGATTCATCACTTACATGTAATACTCAGTGCTCATCACAAGTGTCCTCCTTAATTGTTTTCTTTTTTGAAGGTTTATTTTCATTTGTTTTGAGAGAGTACGAACCCTCAGGTGTCAGTGGGGAGGGGCAGAGAGGGAGACAGAATCCCAAGCAGGCTTCATACTGTCAGGGCAGAGCCTTAAGCTCACCAATCCTGAGATCATGATCTGAGCTCAAGTCAAGAGTTGGATGCTTAACTGACTGAGCCCCCCAGGTGCCCCTGTTTTCTTGATATTTTGTGGCTATTGTGGATCCTTCATATTCTGCTATCTGATTCTTCTGAAAAATCTTGTATCCAACTTTTTCATGGAGATAGTCTTTGGTATTTGCAAATACTTTCCTCAAGAGTTTTGGAGGAAAATATCTGTTATTTAACTATTTGATTGGTTTGAAAATTGGAAGTGCCTTTACTGAAGGATTTTTCAACCTTGGCACTGTAAATTCTGGACATAGGCTCCAGACTCTGAGCTGTCAGCACAGAGCCCGACACGGGGCTCAAACTCAGGAACCGCAAGACCATGACCTGAGCTGAAGTCAGATGCTTAACTGACTGAGCCACCCAGGTGCCACCCCTGTTCTAGTGTTGAAACTGTTGGGTGACTAATGCTTTAGGCAGCAGTAGGTCATATCAGGTTAATGTCAAAAAGAATAGGTTTTAGTATAAGCAGAACTGATCTATGCTTTTATTACCTTATTTATATAGTAATTTGATACAGCAAAACAAACTTAAAAGTGTATTTCAAAGTTGATAATAAAATGGAAGAAATAAGGCTAAACCATAGGAGTGCTGGAAAAGATGAAATGGAGGTCAACTGGGGTTAACTAGATTTTTAGCAAAATGAAACAGTTGTCTGGCCCAAGGAAAAGTTCCTCATGGGAACATCTTGTGGCTTTTGCCTTTTCATGTAGAATCACGGAATTGTGTAGCATGTGGGGCCCTTAGAGATGATGTAGGTAAATGCTGGAAGAGAGAATGGTAAAGCATTGTTGATGGATTCATGTTTCATTTGAACACGGTCTAATAGCTTGGGGACTATACTCTACATGGCTTAATTATAGAGAATCTATAGTTAATTATAGCATTAATTAGAGCATAGAAATAATCTAGGGATTGCAATAATAACACAGGGAAATTGACTTTAAAAATTGTATCTTCGGAACTAGAGTTCCCCAGAGAAATGGTTGATTGTAGGGAATCAGGGCAGGGAAAATTCACAGTGAGCCTGGAGAACTTTCTGGTGCCAGAAAGGGAAAAAAAGGGAATAGGCCATGTGAAAAGAATACAGGAACTGACTTGTAAGAGCTCCCGAAGGCCAATGCTGGAGCAGTTCAAGCAACAAAATAACTACGACTGAATTCCAAGCCAAAGAATAGGACAAATACACATTGAGTTCATACTGATAACAAATAAATGATTGGTTGCTTCTCTACCACTTACTTATTCAATCTTGCAAGTAGTAAACACAGAAGGAATGAGAGAAATGGAGAAAGACCATTGGGATAGCGCAGTAATAATGGTTGCAGGCAAGATTAATTGGTAAATGTCAAAATTAGTGGCTGAAATAGTAAGGAGCAATAGACTACTTGCTTGAATATCTTCCCCTAAATATTTTCTAATTCCTGCAGAGAATTTAACACATGTCCATAAATTCTTTGACACTCATCCAAGAGGTGGAGCTTAATTTCCCTCCCTGTGATAGGTAGCTGGAATTTAGTGACTTGCTTGTAATGACTAGAAAATGAGAATGGGAAACATGGTAACTTGATAGTGGAAAAACCTAGTAGTTAGAAACTTGACAAAGTGGTAAGGTTAGCATCACCAGTAATAGGTCATGTTAACAACTTTTTCCAGTGATACGATGCAATGAAAAGGGTAGTTCACCTCTTTGTTAAATTCGTTCCAAATCCACATGAGAAGGCATCAGTAGACATAAGTTGAAGAACGTCTATAAAATATCTTGTATTTTCTGAGAGTGTCAAGGTTACGAGTAACAAGGAAAGACAAACTGTTACAGCTTGGAAGACTAGGGAGACATGATAACTAGATGTCATGTGATACTCTGGATTGGATTCTCAAATAGAAAAGGACATTATTAGAAAAATTGGTGAAACCCTACTATAATCGGTAGTTTAGCTAATAGCCTTGGACCAATGTTAATTGCTTAGTTTTGATAAATGCACCATGGTTATATAAGATACTAATATTTGTGGAAGCTCAATCGAGGGTTTAGGGAAATTCTTTACACTATCTTTACAACTTCCCAGTAAATTTATTTCAGAGTTAAATAGAACATTTGAAAAGTTCCCTCTTCAAATACTGGATGTGTCTATGTGTTCAGAATGCTTATGAATATAAATCACTTTAGAGAACAGTAAACATTACCCAGCACACCTGAGTAAGTGCATTCTCCATGACCAGCAATTTTAGCCTATGATACTTAAACAAACAAAACAAAACAAAAAAACCTCTTACACATTTTGACAGGAAACACCTACAAGACTCTTCATAGCTACATTCTGGAAGAAAAACCCATGTGTCCATTCACAACATGATGGATAAGTTATGATATTTTCATACAGTGTATTATGATAGAGAAATGTAAATTAGTTATAGCTGCAAATAAAAATAACGGATGGGTCTCAGAAACCAGAGATTGGAAACAAGCAATGAAAATAAAAATACTTCTAGTTTGATACAATTAGTATGACTATCCAAACCATGCTAAATTAAATAACATGAGAATAATAAAATGAGAAAAATTGTTTTCTCTGGACGGTGACAATGCCACACACATTTTTCTAATGATGAGATGGGTACAAATAGGTTTATTTTAAGGTCATTTAAAAATAGACCTATTAAATACACTTAAAATATATGAAATATTAGATAATCATAAAAGATCATTTCCTTAAATTTATCCCATTACTCTGTTAACCCTATTCTGTCTATGACCTCCTCCTTTCCTACTTTAGCCAACCTGACCTCCTTGCCTGTTTATGTACCCAAAGCATCATGCTGCTAATGGCCTTGGTTGTGGCTGTTCACCCTGGATTCAAGTCTTTGCTTACTCTGACCATCCTTTTTAATACTGCATATCACCCAGCCCTTGGGTGTCTTCCCCCACAATAGAGCAGAAGAACCATAGGGCTGAGATCTTTGTTGGTTTTGTCCATTAATGTAGCCTCAATACCAGAACAGTTCCTGGCACATAGATGATCAGTACATACCAATTGAATAAATGAATGAGCAGGAAGGGTGTAGTTTCATAAGAAAGTCTGGTCTTTGGGATCACATAGACCTGGATTTACCACCTGTTTCTGTTAGGTAGTAGCCATATGAGTTGGGCAGGTGATTTTCTCTTTGAGCCTAAGTCTTCTCATCTATAAAATGATGATGCTGTGGGATGATTCTGATGAGATGAGACTATGTACGGAAAGCACTTGGTGTAGCATCTCACACATAGTAGGCACTAAATGACTCTAAACTCTTGTCAGTATGATAGAAATATTGATAAAAAATTAATCAGACATGAACTCTGGCCTTGAGCTTACAGATGGGAAGGGGCAGAAAAAAAAACTGCATGAATAACAATGGTTCATAGTAGGAAAAGGTACCATAAAAAAGTGCTATGGTTTTTGGAGGAGGGGAACCTCAGGGGTGACATGAAGTAGAATTTAAAGATTAATTTATTCATAAAAAAGACTAAACTCAAAGCTAGCCAAAGGAAGGCAATAAAAAAGATTTCAGCACAGATAAATAGAGAATAGAAAAACAATGGAGAAAATCAATGGAAACTAAAATTTTTTCAAAAAGACTAACAAAATTGATAAACCTTTAGCTAGATTAAGAAAAATAGATAAACTAAAATCTGAAATTAGAGATATTACTATCTACAGAAATAAAAATTATAGGAGAGTACTATGAACAATTGTGGGCCAACAAATCTATAAGCTAGATGAAATGGACAAATTCTTAGGTAATCAAAACCAACAAAGACTCAATCACAAAGAAACAGAAAACCTGAATAAAGCTGTAATTAGTAAGGACATGGAGTTAATAACTAAAAACCTCTCAATAAAGAAAAGCTCTGGGCCTATACGCTAATCCTCTTCAAACTCCTCATAAAGTACACCTTGTTTTTATTTATTGTATTTATTTATTTTTTTCAATATATGAAGTTTATTGTCAAATTGGTTTCCATACAACACCCAGTGCTCATCCCAGCAGGTGCCCTCCTCAATGCCCATCATCCACCCTCCCCTCCCTCCCACCCTCCATCTACCTTCAGTTCTCAGTTTTTAAGAGTCTCTTATGCTTTGGCTCTCTCCCTCTCTTTTTTCCTCCCCCTCCCCCACGGTCTTCTGTTAAGTTTCTCAGGATCCATGTAAGAATGAAAACTTTTGGTATTTGTCTCTGTATGACTTATTTCACTTAGCATAACACTCTCCAGTTCCATCCACATTGCTACAAAAGGCCATATTTCATTCTTGTTGCCAAGTAGTATTCCATTGTGTATGTAAACCACAATTTCTTTATCCATTCATCAGTTGATGGATATTTAGGCTCTTTCCATAGTTCGGCTCTTGTTGAAAGTGCTGCTATAAACATTGGGGTACAAGTGCCCCTATGCATCAGCACTCCTGTATCCCTTGGGTAAATTCCTAGCAGTGCTATTGCGGGCTCATAGGGTAGATCTATTGTTAATTTTTTGAGGAATCTCCACACTGTTTTCCAGAGCGGCTGCACCAGTTTGCATTCCCACCAACAGTGCAGGAGGTTTCCTATTTTTCTACATCCTCTCCAGCATCTCTAGTCTCCTGATTTCTTCATTTTAGCCACGCTAACTGGTGTGAGATAGTATCTGAATGTGGTTTTGACTGGTAATTCCCTGACGAGGAGTGATGGTGAGCATCTTTTCATGTGCCTATTGGTCATCTGGATGTCTTCTTTAGAGAAGTGTCTATTCTGGGCGCCTGGGTGGCTCAGTTGGTTAAGCGTCCCACTTCGACTCAGGTCACGATCTCGCGGTCCATGAGTTCGAGCCCCGCGTCGGGCTCTGGGCTGATGGCTCGGAGCCGGGAGCCTGCTTCTGATTCTGTGTCTCCCTCTCTCTCTGCCCGTCCCCCGTTCATGCTCTGTCTCTCTCTGTCTCAAAAATAAATAAAGGTTAAAAAAAAATTTAGAGAAGTGTCTATTCATGTTTTCTGCCCATTTCTTCACTGGATTATTTGTTTTTTGGGTGTGGAGTTTGGTGAGTTCTTTATAGATTTTGGATACTAGCCCTTTGTCCGATATGTCATTTGCAAATACCTTTTCCCATTCCGTTGGTTGCCTTTTAGTTTTGTTGATTGTTTCCTTTGTAGTGCAGAAGTGTTTTATCTTCATGACGTCCCAATAGTTCATTTTTGCTTTTAATTCCCTTGCCTTTGGAGATGTGTCAAGTAAGAAATTGCGGCTGAGGTCAGAGAGGTCTTTTCCTGCTTTCTCCTCTAGGCTTTTGATGGTTTCCTGTCTCACATTCTGGTCCTTTATCCATTTTGAGTTTATTTTTGTGAAAATATTATTTTGTGAGAAAGTGGTCTAGTTTCATCCTTCTGCATGTTGCTGTCCAGTTCTCCCAGTACCATTTGTTAAAGAGACTGTCTTTTCCCCATTGGATGTTCTTTCCTGCTTTGTCAAAGATTAGTTGGCCATAATTTTGTGGATCCAATTCTGGAGTCTCTATTCTATTGGTCTATGTGTCTGTCTTTGTACCAATACCATGCTGTCTTGATGATTACAGCTTTGTAGTAGAGGCTAAAGTTTGGGATTGCGATGCCTCCTGCTTTGGTCTTCTTCAAAATTACTTTGGCTATTTGGGGCCTTTGTGGTTCCATATGAACTTTAGGATTGCTTGTTCTAGCTTTGAGAAGAATGCTGGTGCAATTTTTATTGGGATTGCATTGGATGTGTAGATAGCTTTGGGTAGTATTGACATTTTAACAATATTTATTCTTCCAACCCATGAGCACAGAATGTTTTTCCATTTTTTTATATCTTCTTCAATTTCCTTCATAAGCTTTCTATAGTTTTCAGCATACAGATCTTGTACATCTTTGGTTAGATTCATTCCTAGGTATTTTATGCTTCTTGGTACAATTGTGAATGGGATCAGTTTCTTTATTTGCCTTTCTGTTGCTTCATTCTTAGTGTATAAGCATGCAACTGATTTCTGTACATTATGTATCCTGCAACTTTGCTGAATTCATGTATCAGTTCTAGCAGACTTTTGGTGGAGTGTATCGGATTTTCCATGTATAATATCATGTCATCTGCAAAAAGTGAAAGCTTGACTTCATCTTTGCCAATTTGGATGCCTTTGATTTCCTTTTGTTGTCTGGATTGCTAATGCTAGCACTTCCAATGCTATGTTAAACCACATCAGTGAGAGTGGACATCCCTGTCGTGTTCCTGATCTCAGGGGGAATGCTCTCAGTTTTTCCCCATTGAGTATGATGTTAGCTTTTCATAAATGACTTTTCATAAATGGCTTCTATGATGTTGGAGTATGTTCCTTCTATCCCAACTTTTTCAAGGGTTTTTGTTAAGAAAGGATGCTGAATTTTGTCAAATGCTTTTTCTCATCTATTGACAGGATCATATGGTTCTTCTCTTTTCTTTTAGTAATGTGATGTATCACATTGATTTTGCGAATGTTGAACCAGCCCTGCATCCCAGGAATGAATCCCACTTTATCATGGTGAATAATTGTTTTTATATGCTGTTGAATTCGATTTGCTAGTATCTTACTGAGCATTTTTGCATCCATATTCATCAGGAATATTGGCCTGTAGTTCTCTTTTTTTGCTGGGTCTCTGTCTGGTCTGGGAATCAAAGTAATGCTGGCTTTACAGAATGAGGTGGAAGTTTTCCTTCCCTTTCTATTTTTTGGAACAGCTTGAGAAGGATAGGTATTATCTCTGCTTTAAATGTCTGGTAGAATTCCCCAGGGAAGCCATCTGGTCCTGGACTCTTATTTGTTGGGAGATTTTTGATAACTGATTCAATTTCTTCGCTGGTT
Source organism: Herpailurus yagouaroundi (assembly GCF_014898765.1). Taxonomy (NCBI): domain Eukaryota; kingdom Metazoa; phylum Chordata; class Mammalia; order Carnivora; family Felidae; genus Herpailurus; species Herpailurus yagouaroundi. The sequence continues at coordinate 19,950,662 of NW_024412412.1, read as the reverse complement.
ATAGGACTGTTCAAGATTTCTATTTCTTCCTGTTTGAGTTTTGGAAGTGTGTGGGTGCTTAGGAATTTGTCCATTTCTTCCAGGTTGTCCAGTTTGTTGGCATATAGTTTTTAATAGTATTCCCTGATAATTGCTTGTATTTCTGAGGGATTGGTTGTAATAATTCCATTTTCATTCATGATTTTATCTGTTTGGGTCATCTCCCTTTTTTTGAGAAGCCTGGCTAGAGGTTTATCAATTTTATTTTTTCAAAAAACCAACTCTTGGTTTCATTTATCTGTTCTACAGTTTTTTAGATTCTATACTGTTTATTTCTGCTCTGATCTTTATTTCTCTTGTGGTGGGTTTGGGGTGTCTTTGCTGTTCTGGTTCTAGTTCCTTTAGGTGTGTTGTTAGATTTTGTATTTGGGATTTTTCTTGTTTCTTGAGATAGGCCTGGATTGCAATGTATTTTCCTGTCAGGACTGCCTTTGCTGCATCCCAAAGCATTTGGATTGTTGTATTTTCATTTTCGTTTGTTTCCTTATATTTTTTAATATATTAATATATTAATATATTTTTAATATAATTTAATATAATTTTTAATATAATTTCCTGGTTGACCCATTCATTCTTTAGTAGGGTGTTCTTTAACCTCCACACTTTTGGCGGTTTTCCAGAATTTTTCCTGTGGTTGATTTCAAGTTTCATAGCATTGTGTTCTGAAAGTGTGCATGGTATGATCTCAATTCTTTTATACTTATTAAGGGCTGTTTTGTGACCCAGTATGTAATCTATCTTGGAGAATATTCCATGTGCACTCGAGAAGAAAGTATTTCTGTTGATATGGAATGCAGAGTTTTAAATAGATGTCAAGTCCATCTGATCCAATGTATCATTCAGGGCCCATATTTCTTTATTGATCCTGTGTCTAGATGATCTATCCATTGTTGTAAGTGATGTAATAAAGTCCCCTGAAATTACCACATTCTTATCAATAAGGTTGCTTATGTTTGTGAGTAATTGTTTTATATATTTGAGGGTTCCGGTATTTGGTGCATAGACATTTATAATTGTTAGCTCTTCCCGATGCATAGACCCTGTAATTATTATATAATGCCCTTCTTTATCTCTTGTTATAGCCTTTAATGTAAAGTCTAGCTTGTCTGATAGAAGTATGGCTACTCCAGCTTGCTTTTGACTTGCAGTAGCATGATAGCTCTCCATCCCCTCACTTGCAATCTGAAGGTGTCCTCAGGTCTAAAATGAGTCTCTTGTAGATAGCAAATAGATAGGTCTTTTTTTTAATGCATTCTGATACCCTGTGTCTTTTGGTTGGAGCATTTAGTCCGTTTACATTCAGTGTTGTTATAGAAAGACACAGGTTTAGAGTCATTGTGATGTCTGTAGGTTTCATTCTTGTAGCGATGTCTCTGGTATTTTGTGGTCCTTGCAACATTTCTCTGACAGAATCCCCCTTGGGTCTCTTGTAGGGCTGGTTTCGTGGTGATGAATTCCTTCAGTTTTTGCTTGTTTGGGAAGACCTTTATCTCTCCTTTGATTCTGAATGACAGACTTGCTGGATAAAGGATTCTTGGCTGCATATTTTTTCTGTTAATCACATTGAGGATTTCCTGCGATTCCTTTCTGGCCTGCTAAGTTTTAGTAGATAAATCTGTCACTAGTCTTATCTGTCTCCCTTTATATGTTAGAGCGTGTTTATCCCTATCTGCTTTCAGAATTTTCCCTTTATCCTTGTATTTTGCCAGTTTGACTATGGTATGTCACGCAGAAGATAGATTCAAGTTACCTCTGAAGGGAGTTCTCTGTGCCTCTTGGATTTCAATGCCTGTTTCCTTCCCCAGATCAGGGAAGTTCTCAGCTATGATTTGTTCAAGTACACCTTCAGCCCCTTTCTCTCTCTCCCTCCTCTGGAATCCCTATTATACAGATATTGTTCCATTTCATTGCATCACTTAGTTGTCTAATTCTCCCCTCATACTCCTGGATTTTTTAATCTTTTTCTCAGCTTCCTCTTTTTCCATAATTTTATCTTCTAATTCACCTATTCTCGCCTCTGCCTCTTCAATTCTTGCTATGGCCGCCTCCATTTTATTTTGCCCCTCATTTATAGCATTTTTTAGCTCCTCCTGACTGTTTCTTAGTCCCTTGATCTCTGTAGCAATAGATTGTCTGTGATCCTCTATGCTTTTTTCAAGCCCAGCGATTAATTTTATGATTATTATTTTAAATTCTTGTTCCATTATATTGCTTAAATCGTTTTTGATCAATTCGTTAGCTGTCACTACTTCCTGGAGTTTCTTTTGAGGTGAATTCTTCCATTTTGTCATTTTGGGTAGTCCCTAGGGTGGCGCCAAACTGCAGGGCGCTTCCCCTGTGCTGTTTGGAGTAACTTGTTTTGGTGGGCAGGCTGCAGCCAGACCCAATGTCTGCCCCCAGCCCACCACTGGGGCCACAGTCAGACTGGTGTTTACCTTATCTTCCCGTCTCCCAGGGGCAGTACTCACTGTGGAGTGGTGTGGCTCCTGTCTGGGCTACTTGCACACCACACTACTTGTGGTGCTGGTTTGATGGGATCTGGCATATTAGCTGGGGTGGATCCTCAAGGTGCACAGGGGTAGGAGGGGCAGGCTTAGCTCCCTTTGCCATGGGTGGCCCCCTGTGGGAGGGGTCCCGTAGCACTGGGAAGGAGGCAGGCCCGTCCAAGGGATGGATCCACAGAAGCACAGCATTGAGCATTTGCATGGCACAAGCAAGTTCAGTGACAGGAACTGGTTCCCTTTGGAATTTTGGCTGGGGGATGGCAGAGGGAGATGGTGCTTGCCAGTGCCTTTGTTCCCCCACTGAGCTGAGCTCTGTGTTCCAGTGCTCAACAATTCTCCCTCCTGGTGTCTTCTCACCTTCCCCACTCTCCAAGAGCAGAGCTGTTGCCTGTTAACATTCCAGATGTTAAGTCCTGCTGGCTGTCAGAACTCATGGAATTGGGCCCCTCTGCTTTTGCAAGTCAGACTCAGGGGCTCTGCCCTGCTGGGCGGGTCGCCCCTCCACTGCCCTGGCTCCCTCCCTCCAGTCCGTGTAGCATGTACCGCCTCTCTGCCCTTCCTACCCTCTTCTGTAGGCCTCTTGTCTATGCTTGTCTCCGGAGAGTCCGTTCTGCTAGTCTTTGGTGGTTTTCTGGGTTATTTAGGCAGCTATGGGTGGAATCTAAGTGATCAGCAAGATCAGGTGAGCCCAGCGTCCTCCCATGCCGCCATCTTCGGGAAGGTCTTTAAAGAGTACACTTTAATTTTGACTCATTCTATGAGAACAACATTAACAGGTATGAAAGTCAGACAAGGATACTACAATAAAAGGAAACTACAGACCGATATCCGTGATGGATATTGATGTACAAGTCATTAACCAAATACTAGCAAACAGAATCCAGCAGCATATGAAAAGGGGTATATGCCATGACCGAACAAGATTTATTTCTGGAATGCAAGAATGGTTCAACACACAGAATTGATCAATGTAATGTACTACATTAACATAAGGCGTGGTAAATACCATGTCATCCTCTCAATTGATGCAGAAGAAAACATTTGATAAAATTTAATATTCCTTCATGATAAAAACATTCAACAGACCCAGAATAGTAGAAAAGTAGGTGACTGTAATAAAAGTTGTAAATCAAAAGTCCACAGCTAACATTATACTCAATGGTGAGAATGAAGGCTTTTCTTCTAAGATGAAGAATAACACAGGGGTCCCTGGGTGCTTCAGTGAGTTGAGCGTATGACTTTTGGTTTCTGCTCAGGCCACAAACCTGTGGATTGTGGAATAGAGCCCCACGTTGGGCTTTACACTGTCAGTGCAGAGCCTGCCTGGGATTCTTTCTCTCCCTCATTCTCTGCCCCTCCTCTACTAATGCTTATTCTCTTTCTCTCTCTCAAAATAATTAAACTTAAGAAAAAGAGAAAGATGCTCACTTTTGACATTTTAATTCAACATAGTATTGGAAGTTATAGCCAGAGTAAGGAGGCAAAAAACAAAAACAAAAAAGCGTCTAGTCTGGAAAGGAGAAATAAAATATCTTTGCAGATGATCTGATGTGAAGAAAACCCTAATAATTTCACAAAATGTGTTAGAATTAGTAAACGAATTGAGCTAAGTAAAAGAATACAAAGCCAACATGCGTAAATTAGCAGCATTTCTATATACTAATGATCAGTTTGAGAGGGATATTAAATAATGGAGGGGGCATGGGAACTTACTGGTTAACGAACATAGGGTTTTAGTATGGGTTGATGAAGTTGTGGAGGAGTGTGGTGAAGTTTACACCATAACATGAATGTACATAATGCCACTGAATTGGTTACTTAAGAATGATTAAAATAGTGAACTTTAAGTATATACAAAATCATTTGGGGGAAAACTTACTCATAGCCCATACATAATCTTGTTCTCTGTTTATACTTCTAGTATGTCATGAAGTACCACGAATAGAAATTCTTAGGATCAATGCTTTGCAAAATTTTCTTGTGAAATAGTACATAATCTCAAGTAGTGGATTATTACTGAGCCTGGCTTAAGGAATGTTTTCCTAACTACTGTTCAGCTGTCTGTTGACCAAAACATTGGAGGAAATGTAGCCCCAAATGGAGTCCTATGATGCTAATCTAATTTCTATTTGATTGGTTTTCACTGGCAAAATGTTGCTTGTGAAATGCCAATCTGGGGTAATAGCTGGCATTTCACGTTTGTGAACAGAAGTCTGGGTCATGCTCAGCATTCAGGTTCCACGGGCTTTGTTTTGACAGTGTTGGTGACATGAAGATGATGTTATGTCAGAATCCAGCAGCAGGAAGGCTAGAATGCAGTTCCAGCATTTTCTGGCTGCCATGGGTCAGCAGATGGAATCAGTCGATGGCTTGAGGTCACTAACAAGTTTCTACTTGGTCTTGTCTTTTGTTATGATGCAATGATGTGGGTCAGCCTTGGCTGACAGAGACAGAGAGAGACAGAGAGACAGACACTTGTGAGATGAGTTGCTAGCACGAACAAGAATCTGTTCCTTATTCCCATTTTCTGTGCACTTAACCTGTTTTTATGTTCTTAAAAGTCAAGGGTAAGCCGTGCCCTTTAGTGAATGACATCTACTCTTTGGATATGAACAATTTCTCCTCTATTTCTTTTCTACCTTCTCTGTAAGATGGAAAGAAGGAGCTATATTTGTTCATGGCCACCTTTGGTGTCAGTGTCCCCCTCCCATACTAGACTAGCTTAGTCATGACACTTAGTTGGTGCTCAATAAGTGATCTCATACAGTGTTACACAGCAATCTGTGAGAAGTCCGTACAAAGGTAAATCACCTGATACATACAGGGCAGCAAATCTTTTTTCTGTAAAGGACTAGGTAGTAAAGAGTTAAGGCTTTGTGGGACATATGGCCCCTCTCACAACTACTCAGCTCTTCTGATACTGTGTGAAAGCAGCCATAAACAAATGACAAGTGAATGGGTGTGACTCTTTCAATAACTCTTAATTTGAAACAGAAGTGGACCAAATTGGGCCATCAGGCAGTAGTTTTCCAGTGTAACATAACCTTTTGTTTAGCTATTCTCCATTGTTTAATCTTGGAATTCACAACTACCTAGAGAGGGAGGCAGAGAGAGGGAGGCAGAGAGAGGGAGGCAGAGAGAGGGAGGCAGAGA
>NW_024412412.1:19785574-19944956 GCF_014898765.1 Herpailurus yagouaroundi | reverse complement strand
AGAGACAGAGAGATGGGGAGAGAGACAGAGAGATGGGGAGAGAGACAGAGAGATGGGGAGAGAGACAGAGACACCAGTTGGAAGCTCATGCGATATCCAGGGGAAAATGATGGCTGCCTGAACACGTTGTAGCTCTGGAGGTGATGAGAACAGCCAGATGCTGCTGATTGTCTTCTGAAAGAGGGCCAGTAGAATTTCCTGAGGGATTGGATGTAGAGTGTGAGAGAAGAGTTGAGGATGATGCTAAAACTTCTTAACAAACAGAAGTTAAGAGAAGAAAATACTATGTATAACAGCAACCCCTGTTTTTGTATCGTAATTTCATACTATCGTTTGGAAATGCCAACAGAGGAACTCTTTTGGTCTGAGAAAAATAATGTCATACAAAAACTGTTGACAATTGATGATTCTCTGGTAGAAGGCCTTACTGCATGCGTGTTCCATTGGCTTCATTCTAGCAGAGACACTTCTCCAGAGACAGGGCTGTGACTCGTGTCTTACTCTGCTCAGTCTTAAGAGTGAGAGTGTGTTTGGAGTAATAGGGTTTGTTCTTTGTTTTCTGCTTACCTTGGGTAAAAGCCTCAGAAATACTTCTGGTGCCCATATTGATAAAAACAGTCATTACTAATTGTATCTGTGGGTACCCAAGGCATGAATATGTACTTAATAAGATACTTAATGATAAAAGCATGGTGATCTCTATGTGTACTGTTATAGAGCTTAGTTGGAGTTTGAAACTCTAGCAGGAGCCCACACATTGTTCTTTTAATCCTCATAGCACCTTGCAAGCTATTATCTTTTTCTAACAGATGAAGTCCAGAAGGGTTACTCAACTTGGCTAAGTTCAGATAGATACTGAGGAGTGGGGCTGGGCTCCCTGGACTTTACACCTGTCTCCAAGCCAATGTTTTTTATTTTGCTGCTACCCAACCTCAGGGATTTAGATGAATGATGTATTTGTAACATGTTACTTCAACAAACATACTGATTTAGTGCCTTCTATATGTTAGGAACTGGGTTAGCTTGATATGGGAGGATAAGAAGATTGACTGTTACAGTGGATTAAGTGGTTATTGAATGCCTGTGATATGCTGTGCAGGGCTCTTGGAAGACAAAGATGAATGGTCCTTGCCTTTGAGGAAAGACACTGCTCCTTGAAGGTCTGGTACAGTGGTGTTGGAATAGTATAAGAAGCAGCAGAAACCTAAATGACGAGGCTTCTGTTTGGGATTGCTACCCTGTTTTATTTGAGCATTCAAAAATGTATCAATCAAAAGAACTTTGTACTTGGGTGAATAGGGAAGTCTTCACAATCATATATTTTTTTCTTGACTATACAAAAAAAATTGATTTTATTTAAATTATTTAAATATTCACAATCCTATTTTAAGAAATAGTTTGAGGTAGGGTTATCTTTTTTTTTTTTTCCCTAACATGGTCTCATTCAAATTCTTGTCTGGGGGGGCCCCCACCCCGACTTACTACTAAATACATGATGAATAAATATCAGGTATTCAAATCACTTGAAGATCTGAATATATCATTTTACAACACAGCTGTACTTAAGAACTTCTCTCAAGTGTCCTCCCCAGGGATTGCTCTGCTGTCTAAATCAGGTCCACTCCCCAACCATTGTATATTACTGTACATTTACATTTTTATGGTATTTTCTCACCATCAGACGTTATTATCCATACATCCCTTTGTTTATTGCCTGTCTCCCATGCCTAGAATACATTTCTCTGAGAAATTTTTATAATAAAATTAGCATTATTCGTGTGAACTAGAAAAGTTGCTTGTAGTATTAGTTTGTTTTCATTCTGAACCATGTACAAGAGTAGTTATGTACAAATCATAATGAAATAGAGTACATCATGTTGTTTGAATCCAACTATTTTCTCAATTCTGAACTTGGTCCTATCACTTTAGTTGTTAATTTTTAACAAGGTAGTGCTTTTTTTTTTTTTTTTTTTGACAAAGTAGTTGATTCACATAGTATAACATTTAAGTGGAAGTAAAGAAAATGATAAACAGAATTAAAAATATTTTTCATCTGGGCACCTGGGTGGCTCAGTAGGTTGAGCATCTGACTCTTCATTTCATCTCAGGTCATGATCCCAGGGTCATGAGATTGAGCCCCATGTTGGACCCTGTGCTGCGTTGAACCTGGTTGGGATTCTCTCTTTCCACCCCCTCTGCCCCTCTCCCCTGCTTGTGCACATCTGGTCTCAAATCAAATTTTTTTTTCAACCAATATGACTTTAGGATTAGATTTTTTCTATATTAAGCTATGTTTATGTTAAAAATCATACTTGTTAAACATCATACTTACGTTAAAAATCATATTAAGGTATGTTTATGTTAAAAATCAAGTACTTGTACTAGAATACAAGTATCTAGATAATTGGTACTAAACTTGTGGCTTACGTAAATTCAGAGTTGATCTAAATATAACAAATATGAACGTATATATACACCTCAAATGCATTGAGAAGAGTGTTTGCTATAAATAAAAATGAATGACCTGTTTAGGAAAAGAGGAGACAGATTTAGAGGAAGAGTGTTTCAGGTAGAGGAAACGGTGGGAACAAAACTTTCGAGAGTGGTAAGCCATGGAGAATGTGAAATAGTCACAGAAGGCCAAAGGAGACAAAAAAACAGAAAGGTGAGGAAGAACCAGACCAGGTAGGGCCTTGTGGGATATATAGTAAGGAGTTGGAATTTAATCCAGGAAGAACAGGAAGTTACTGGAAGGCTTAAGCAAAAATTGATATAACTTGGTTTATCATTAAAAAGACTGTGGCAATGCCTGGTTGGTTCAGTCAGTTAGGTGTCCAACTCTGGGTTTCAGCTCAGGTCATGATCTCCCAGTCATGGGATCAAGCCCCACATGGGGCTCTGCATTGACAGCACAGAGCCCACTTGGGATTCTCTCTCACTCTCTCTCTGCCCCATCCCCTCTCATGCACACATGCTTGCTTGCTCTCTCTCTCAAACAAACAGTAAAAAAAAAATTATTGCTATCCCTTTGTGGATAAGGGATTATATAAGAGGTAAAAATTAAAGCAGGAAATTGGTTAAGAGGCCATTCCAATAGTTGGACAATAGATAAAAAACACATAGGGGTGTAATTAGATTAGGGAGAATGCAGGAAGGAGTATTCAGCTGGCAGACTGATTGTGGGGGATAAGGGGAAAAGGATGGACTTCCAGACTTTTGGCTTATAGACCTGGGGGGACAGTACTAACTTGGATTGAAAGTCAAGAGTCTTGTTTGGTATGTAAGTTTCAGAGGCTTTTTAGACTTTTAAGTGGAAATATTGAGAGGGCAGTTAGACATACTAGTATGGATCTCAGGACTAGAAAATGTAAATTTGGACTCTTTAGCTTACCGATAGTATTTAATAGCATGGGCCTGAATTGTCCAAAATAGAAGAGAGGAGAGATAGATACAGGAAGAAGGCTCAGGGTTTTAGAATCTTGGTAGAGGAAGAGAAGTCATCCAGAAAAACTGAAGAGTAGCCAGAAAGGGGAGGAAAACCAACAGAATAAGATGCCATGGAAGCCAACTGAAGGGAAAGTTTCAACAACAATGTCAAATCTGTCAAACCCTGCTGGGTGGTAGAGTGAGATACAGAATGAAAAGGAATCACTGTATTGGGAAGCATGGAGGTGATTGGTGAGGTTGATAAAAGAGCTTCATGGAAGTGAAGGGGGTGGACTGGAGTGAGCGGAGGAGAGAGTGCATGGCAAGGGAGTAGATTATGAGGGAAAGAGCTAGAGAGAGAGGCAGTGGGTCAAGGGAGGAGTTTTCAGCATACCTTCAGTCGGCTTGCATGCTAGTGAGCATTAAGTAGTAGATGAGATGCTGCAGTGAGAGGGAGTGACTGCTGAAGCCAAGTCTTTGAGCTGGTGAGAGATGATGGAGTTCAGAGTGCAAGTGGAGGTGTTGCCTTAAGATAGAAATGGGGACACCTTGATGCTGTTACAAGAGGACTGTTCATAAATGCAAAGCTGCTGGTAGATGGTAGTTGGTGGTGGAAAGATGGGGCTTTTTTAAAAAAAAAAGTTTTATTTTTTGAGAGAGAGATAGCCTAAGTGGAAAAGGGGTAGAGAGAGAGGGGAACAGAGGATCTCAAGTGGGCTCTGCACTGACAGGCTGACAGCAGTGAGCTCAATGTGTGGCTTGAACTCATGAACCCCGATACCATGACCTGAGCTGAAGTCAGACCCTCAACTGACTGAGCCACCAGGTGTCCCAGTGGCATTGCTTTTTATTCCACAGCTGGGGAGGGGTGAAATCCTTAGATGTCTTGGATATTGGGATATTGCTTAGAGGGGACATGTAGCAGAACAGCTTGGCAGCAAAAAGTTTGTGTTTTAGATCTCCAGTCATGAACTCGGACTGTGAACAGTCATTGGCAGCTCTGTGATTTTCTTCAGCTACTCAGTGCCGGTGCTCAGTAGGAAAAGAGTTTGGTCTAACCAGGGATATTGCTTTGCTGTGTGAATATAATGGAACAAATATTGATGGTTATAATTTATATGATTGAATAATAGCATATAATGATGGGCTTTGTACCCTATAGTGGGAAAGAGCAAAGTAAGGGCAGGAAGGGATGATGGGTGATAAAAACATGAGATGAGTGGATTTGTGGTTTATATTGTTGGAAAGTTGTTGGAGTGGTAAGTTAAAGTAAATGTGCTGGGAAGATAAATAGTATGAGTAGGAGAGTAAGAAGTTAAAAATTGTTATCCTGGGGGCAGTGCCTTAATTGTTCTATGACAAGACCTAAGGCATGATCATGGGAGTGGCCCCATGGTATACCAAGTGAAGAGTTGTAAGTGAGGAGGCGAAGGATTTGGGAATTCACTGCTAGGTGTATTATCCATATGGAAGCTAAAGTCACAGAAAATGGTAAGAGTAGTGCAACAGGAGAGCCAGAACCAGGTGCTAAATTCTCGGGTGGATATAGGAAAGAACATGGGAGTCTGAAGATGAGTGAAGGTTGATATAGTCCAATGACACATGCTTCAAAGGATCTGTGACTTCTAAAAGAGAAACAGTTTGTGCATATCAGTTGGAGCAACGAGGTTATCTGTGCAACTTGTAGGCCATTACTTATTTAATAGGTGGGAGGAAAAAAAAATCTAACATATTGAGAAGGAAGGCTGGGAAAAGTGGTCTTCACTGAGGGACTTTTCAGAGTGGAACTTGATCTGAGAGGATTTAGAGAGCTGGTAGAGAGTCCACTTCTAAGGACACACAAGAGTTTGGGAGGATGAGTGTGGGTAGGAAATTATAGACAGTATAGAAAAGTTGGGGGATGAGTTTAAAAAAAAAAACAAACTTCCTGTCAAATAGGTATGAAAATCTAACTTTGGGAGTATCCAGACTTCTGCTTTCAAAAGCATAAAAATGCTTTGTTGAACCTAGAGTGACCATGCTAACCCCTCCAAGTACCCATCTCTTAGCTTTCTTAAAAGGAGTTGAGAAGTATTCATTCCTCTTCAGTATTTTTTTTGGAGTGTCGGGGGAGGGGACACTTTGAGAAGGGTAACTGCTAACTCTAACTATTTGGTAGAATTTACCTGTGAGACCATATTGTCCGGTTTGGTCTGTTGGGAGTTGTTAAATTACCAATTCAGTTTCATTACTTGAAATAAGTCTGTTCAGATTTTCTTGTTCTTTGTGATACAACATTGGAAGATTGTGTGTTTCTGGGAATTAATCCATTTCTTCTAGGTTGTCTAATATGGTACATGTAGTTGTACTAGTTTGTTAGGATCATCTGTATTTCTGTGGTGTCAGTTTTAACTTCTCTTATTTCTGATTTTAATTGTTGGGCTCTCTTTTTCTTGAGTCTGGCTAGAGCTTTGTTGGGGTTGTTTATTTTTTCAAAGAACCAGCTTTTAGTTTCACCTTTTCTATTTTTTTTAAGTCTCTTTGATTTATTTTTGCGCAGATCTTTATCATTTCCTTCATTCTTCTAAGTTTTGTTTTTTTCTAGTTCCTTTTGGTGTAAAATCAGATGGCTTATTTGGGACTTTCCTTGTTGCTTGAGGTAGCTTGTATTGCCCTGAACTTACCTTAAAACTGCCTTTGCTGCCTCCCATAGATTTGGAAAGTTGTCTTTCCATTTTCATTTGTCTGAGGGTACTTTTTAATTTTCTCTTTGTTAGATTCATTGACCCATTGGTTGTTGTACAGCATGTTGTCTAGTTTCCATGTGTTTGTGTTTTTTTTCTTCCAGTTCTTGCAATTGTTTTTTTTGTTTCATACCATTGTGGTTGGAAAAGATGTTTGGTAAGATTTTAGTCTTCTTGAGTTTGAGACATGTGATCTGTCCTGGAGAATGTTTGATGTGCTCTCCAACAAGAGAATGTGTTCTGCAGTTTTGTTGTGGAATGTTGTGTATATTTCTCTTAAGTTCATCTGGTTTAATGTGTTGTTTCAGCCCAATGTTTATTGATTTTCTGTCTGAATGATTATTAATGTAATGGGGTATTAAAGTCTCCAACTACCTTTGCATTGCTTTCAATTTCTCTCTTTATGTCTGTTTAAATTTTATATATTTAGGCACTCATATGTTGTGTGCATAAATATTAATGTCCTATCTTCTTCTTGGACTGACTTCTTATGTACTACACTTCCTTGTCTTTTGTTACAGACTTTGTTTTAAAGTATACTTCATTATAATATAGCTGTTTATTTTCATTGGCTTGGAATACTTTTTTCCATCCCTTGACTTTCAATCTCTCAGTGTCTTTATTTTTTTTTTTAAATGGTTGTTCATTTTGGAGAGTGGCAGAGAGAGAGAGACAGAATCCAAAGTAGGCTCCAGGCTCTGAACTGTCAGCAGAGCCTGATGTGGGCTCAAACCCACAACCTATGAGATCCTGAGCTGAAGTCAGGCACTTAACCGACTGAGCCACCCAGGCGCCCCAATCTCTCAGTATCTTTAAATCTGAAGTGAGTCTCTTGTAGGCAGAGTATAGATGGGGCTTCTTTTTTTAATCCATTCAGTGACCTTACACTTTTTACTGGAGCATTTAGTTCATTTACATTTAAAGTAATTGTTGGGTGTGTACTTATTGCCCTTTTGTTAATTGTTTTCTGGTCGGTTTTGTAGCTCTTCTGTCCCTTTCTTCATCTCTTGCCTTGTGGTTTGATTTTTTTTTTTTATTGTTATTCTTGGGTTCCTTTCTCTTTATGTTCTGTGGATCTATCATAATTTTGGGTTTGTAGTTACCATGAGGTTCATATATATCCACTGACAGAGATCTATTTTAAGCTGATAATTGCTTAAATTCAAATGCATGCTAAAAGTACTACATTTTTACTTCCTTCCCCTCCTCCCCCCCTCCCCCCCATTTTATGTTTTTGATGCCCCATTTATTTTCTTATTTGGGGTATCCCTCAACAAATTTAGTTGATTTTACTACTTTGGTCTTTTGACTTTCATACTAGCTTTCATAGTAAATCATACTAAAGTCAGATGGTCTACTGACTCTACCAGAGCAAAATACTTTCTTTCATGTATTTTCTTATTTCTAGTTAGGGCCTCTCTCCCCCCCCCCCCCCCACTCACACACTAAAAGGGACCATTTATTATTTCTTTCAAAGCCAGTTTAGTGGTAATGAATTACTTTAGTTTTTGCTTGTGTGGGGGAAAACTCTTTATCTCTTCTGTATGATAACCTTGCTAGGTAGAGTATTTTTGGAGAAAGTTTTCTCTTTCAGCACTTTAAATATATCCTGCCACTCTTTTCTGGCTTGCAAAATTTCTGTTGAAAAACTAGCTGATAGCCTTCTGTATGTCACTATTCGTTATGCTTTTGCTGCTTTTAAGATTCTCTTTATCTCTACTTTTTGCCATTTTAATTACAACATGTCTCAGTGTGTATCTCTTTGGATTCATCTTGTTGGGGACTTTCTCTGTTTCCTGGACCTAGTTTCCTTCCCCAGCTTAGGGAAGTTTTCAGCCATTATTTCAAATAGGTGTTCTGCCCCTTTTCTCTCTCCTCTCCTTCTAGGAGCCTTGTAATGTGAATGTTAGCACACTTGATGTTATCTGATGGTTCTCTTAAACTATCTCCACTTCAAAATTTTTTTCTTCTTGATATTCAGCTTGGGTGACTGCCACTACCCTGTCTTCCAGATCACTGATGTATTCTTCTGCATATTCTAATTTACTTTTGATTCCTTCTAGTGTATCTTTCATTTCAGTTATTGTATTCTTTAACTCTGATTGGTACTGCTTCACATTTTCTCTCTGTCAAAGTTCTCACTTTGTTCCTCCATTCTTCTCCTTTCTTTCTCCATGAGCACTTTATGACCACTACTTTGAACTCTTTATCACATCACTGGAAAGTGATATGAAAGAAAGTTCTCCCTTTTTGGGTCCTAAATAGTGCACGGTGGGTCCTCAGTTCTGGTTTAAAACTGATGCTAGGTGCATGCTAGTCTTACTATACCACTTTATAGGATGACATAAATCACCATTTAGAAAGTACAAGTATTCCTGGCCAAAACTAACATAATGCTTATTTTTTTTTCTTTAAGTTTATTTTAAGAAAGAGTGTGCGCTAGCATGAGCTGAGGACGGTTAGAGAGAGAGGAAAAGAGAGAAGCCCAAGCAGGATCTGCCCTGTAAGCACAGAGGCCAGCGTTGGGCTCAATCTCTTGAACTGTCTGATCATGACCTGAGCGGAAATCAGAAGTCAGATGCTTAACTGACTGAGCCACCCGGAGCACCCCTAATATACATTTTGAAAGTATAGAAAAGGCTTTATAATTGCATTTTTTTCATAAATCCCTTACTACCAGAGGGGTTAGTTAACAAAGTTAGTAATGAATCCACAGATCCTTGACTTAAAAAAAAAAAACAAAACAACATAGAATTGTCTTCATGGGTTTTGAGTCATGGGACAGATACCATATGTGTGATGCAGCCTTCTGCCTCTAGTTGGGAAAATAGCATCTTAGTGTTGGCTTAATTTGGGGGTGAATCCTGTTGTCTTCCTCCTATTGCAAGTACAGAGTGAATGGGCCATTAAACAGTTTCCTTTTTATGCAAGGGCCTGGACTTCATTCATCCACAGGCTGAGCAGGTCAGTCCTTAAAACATTCTGCCAGTTGAACACAGGTCAAAAGTTGCATTTCACTGTAGCACTTTTGCAGTCTCTTCTTATTTTTATTTAGTTGTGAGAATGCAGCCTTACAGACGACTGTTAAGAAGCAATAATGTAAAATATCTTAGTTCTTTGATGAAATGCCATTAGTTCTCTTTCTGGCTTTTAAAATTCTGTTGGGGGAGAAACATTTTCCTTTGTTTCAAATACAACATATTTTATGCAATTCAGTACGAAAAAAATTTTTGACAGTTTTCTTTTTTATAAATGCATCTATTCTTTGTTACTTTGAGAAGTTACATGGTCCCTGTCTAGCAACTTCTGTGGCTCTTAGCAACAATGCTAATTATATAGCTTTGCTAACAAGTAAATGGTTAATGTATTATGTGAGCATTTTTTTCCCATTTCTCTGCTGAGCAGTCTTTATTCCTAGCCATTTCTGTATAGGAAGGGTAGAAGTTTCAGTGGGGTTGCATATATGTACATACATTTAGGGGAGCAGTCAGCTGTGCAGGGCAAGACCTACAGAGCTTCACCTGGTAAGGATTCTGCTCCTGGGCCATGGGGCCATTGAAAACTTTGGATGGAATCTAGAAGGATGTGGAGTGTCCTTCAAGGGGAGAGAAAAAATCTGCCCTTGCCAGCTTTGTCTATTGGCAGGTGCCACTCCATGTAGATTGCATTTTTTAAAAATGGATTTTCCCTTATTGTCTTTTTAAAAAAGAACTTTATTGGGGCGCCTGGGTGGCGCAGTCGGTTAAGCGTCCGACTTCAGCCAGGTCACGATCTCGCGGTCCGTGGGTTCGAGCCCCGCGTCGGGCTCTGGGCTGATGGCTCAGAGCCTGGAGCCTGTTTCCGATTCTGTGTCTCCCTCTCTCTCTGCCCCTCGCCTGTTCATGCTCTGTCTCTCTCTGTCCCAAAAATAAATAAACGTTGAAAAAAAAATTAAAAAAAAAAACTTTATTGAAAATTAATTCATACACCTGCAGTAGTTTTTAGTATAGTCACAAATATGTGCATCCCTCACTACAGTCTATTTAGAATGGTTTAATAATTTAAAAAAGAACATTTGTACTCTGCAGCTATTACCCCTTATTCCCTCATCCCATTGCTCCCAGAGCTAAGCATCCAGGAACATACTTTCTGTCTCTATACGTTTCTTTATTCTGGACGTTTACATGACTGGAATTGTATACTAGGTAGCCTTTTGTGACTGGTTTCTTCCCATTAACATAATGTTCTTAAGGTTTAACCATGTTGTAAAATGGAATAGTACTTTATTTTTTTATGATTTAATAGGTTTAATTGTATAGATATGTCATATTTTGTTTGTTTTTATCTGTCGATTAACATCTGGGTAATTCTCACCTTTGGCTGTTCTAAATCATGCTGTTATGAACATGGGTGTGCAAATAATGCTCTGAGATCCTGCTTTCAATTCTTCTGGAATTATGGGTAATAAAGACTTTTTTTTTTTAATTTAAAAATTTATAGTAGCCACATTAAAAGAGAGAAAACCCAAACAGATGAAATTAATTTTAATAACAAGTAATATAGATCAGCATATACAACTTATTATTTCAACATGTAATAAAATTTTAATATTTTGCTTTCTTTTTTATATTTTATATATATTTATATATTTTATATGAAATTTAGGGTATCTTCTGTACTTCTAGCACTTCTCCATTTGCACTGGCCCATTTCCAGTGATCAATATGCACAGGTGGTTAGTGGTGAGCATACTAAACAGCATAGCTCTAATCCCTCAGGTGCTTAGGATTGAGGAAGTACTGACTGTATCATGAGAGCTGCTCCTGAACTCCTGTGTTCTCTCAATTTCTTTCTCTCATTCCTTGAGAAATACCCACATAAATGCTCTTGGCGGAAGCTCCAGTCTCACTGCCAGATCTATCTGAGTTGATTCTGTGAGAAGGGCTGTGTGATCTTGTGTTGGATGTAGTCAACTAAGTTCAACTTGGTTTTCTTCAATGAAAGTTTTGAGTCTGAAACACAAAACGTGATCCAGTGAAATGGCTTTATATACTTAATGCTCACTCACTCTCTTTGGAAAAACTTGAAATCATGACAGATGATTGAAATCTAGCTGTTGCAACTTTTTGTCAGCTCTTAATGACTGTTTTGTTGATAGCTGGTGACAGTGCATCTTGTAGAATGGGCCGGTCTGTATGGGTGAGGGTTGGTATGAGAGGGTGATCGTTAAAATTTCAGCACATGTTGGGGCGCCTGGGTGGCGCAGTCGGTTAAGCGTCCGACTTCAGCCAGGTCACGATCTCGCGGTCCGTGAGTTCGAGCCCCGCGTCGGGCTCTGGGCTGATGGCTCAGAGCCTGGAGCCTGTTTCTGATTCTGTGTCTCCCTCTCTCTCTGCCCCTCCCCCGTTCATGCTCTGTCTCTCTCTGTCCCAAAAATAAAAATAAAAACGTAAAAAAAAAAAAAAATTCAGCACATGTTTCTAATAGACGCATGTTGTACATTTTGAATAAATGCCTGAAACCGTTTGACATTAGGAATATAATAAGGGCGGGGGAGCTTCTTCCAACACCGCTAATGTAATGTGTTACTTATTAATACAATACTGCTCCTGTTGAGTTGGATTGTTATTCAAATACATAATTAAGAGGACGCGACCAGAGTTGATGTGTTCATCTATGTCCTTTCTGTGTCCATATCTTTAAATCGGAGTTGTCTAATGAAGTTTTGGAGAAAATGCCTTGTAGATGAACAGAAGTTGTTAAAACTCCCAGTTTTGCCATTGGCTTGGGCAAGTTTTTCAGACTCTGGGTCTTGACATTATTTTTTAATTTTTTTTTTTTTTTAACATTTATTCAGAGAGACAGAGCATGAGCATGGGAGGGACAGAGAGTGGGGGAGACATAGAATCTGAAGCAGGCTCCAGGCTCTGAGCTGTCAGCACAGAACCAGATGCAGGGCTGGAACTCACAAACTGAGAGATCATGACCTGAGCCAAAGTTGGATGCTTAACAGACTAAGCCACCCAGGCACCCCTTCACATTCTTAACTGCAACAAAAAGCATTCAAGTATAAGGCTAAATGTCTATGAAAACATCCAGTACAGTGGTAACATGCAGCAGGCTAGTATTTTCTGTCCCCTACTCCCCCACCAGGCCAAGCTCTAGTGCATAATCTTGCCCATGTTGGCTCAGAGGTAGAGGTCTGTGGTCTCAAGGTACGTTTTTAGGACAGCAAGGAAAGTGCCACTGAGATAAAAGAATCTTCTATAGACCATTGGGATTAACTAGATTTTAATACTGGGAAAAATTTTGGGAGCTTTCTTATTTATTTTAACATTATAAAAGCATGTAATTTTGTACTTGTGACATCTGGGTAATTAGGCTTTGAACACTGGTGCCTCCTAGCTCTAGCTCATCATCGTCTGTGGTTTCTTTCACTGCAGATTGGCTATTACCCATCAGCACCTTTTTGCTTTAACTGAAACCGTTTTCAGTGAGACCAAGATGGGAAAGCATAGCTTTGATTTTGAATCACTGTAAAAACAACTTTTATGTGTTGAGTTGCATTGAGTTTTTGTTATATTTAGCATATGAAAAGAGACATATTTCATATCATTTTCAATGAGAAATTTAGCTGTGGACCTCTCTGACCTAATATAATAACATCTCAGTTTCAGAAGCCTAATTATTTCTCCTAGGAACTTTTTACTTTGCTTACACAACTCAGTTGAGAAGAATTCAAATAGCCTCCTAGGTATACCCAAAATAGAGCCACAATATTAACCATTGTTACTGATTTTTAGCTTAAGAAAACTGGTAAAGGAAGTTAATTTTTAATAGTCATTAAAACAAAAGTAGAATTTAACATTCACGTACTAGTTTATAGATTAAGGCAATTTTTTGTACATTAGATAAGTTGTCTGAAGTTTTTGAAACATCTTAAAATTTTTTTAATGTTTATTTTTGAGAGAGAGAGAGAGAGAGAGAGAGAGAGAGAGAGAGAGAGAGAGACAGAGAGAGATGGAGCATGAGCTGGGGAGGGGCAGAGAGAGAGGGAGACGCAGAATCTGAAGCAGACTCCAGGCTCTGCGCTGTCAGCACAGAGCTCAACACAAGGCTCGATATGCTGCAGTGCGAGATCATGACCTGAGCTGAAGTTGGACCCTTAACTGACTGAGCCACCCAGGGGCCCCTAAGATCAAACATGTTTAAACAGAAGTTATTTCTTTTAGGTTTATTTTTCTAAGAAACTGCTGGCAAGTGAGAAATAAAGTTCATTTACTTGGGGATATATATAAATATTGAATGCTAAATGTTTGTTTTGGAGAGAGAAAATGGCATTAATGCATCATTTGCTGTTTAGTTCTACATTTTAAACATATTGTGAAGACAAATTGTTCAAACATACTGTTGTGATTTTCAAAATTATAACAAAATTACATCATGTCAGTATAGCTCTCCTTTTAAAATATTGATACAGAATGTATATGTTTTGAGGTATGATACGTAATATTTTGTATTTTAGGTATAAATAAACATACGTTATTTTACAGAAACTGCTTTTTCAAGCAGAATGCCATTTTTTTTATCGTTGGGATTTTATATAAACTCTACCTTTTGACTACCATTTACCCTTAAAACACGATACAGCCCTTTGAACAAACTTGGACCAATTTGTCCTTGTGTTTTCCGTTGAGCTGGTTTAGTTGAAAACATTTAGTGTTTCAAACCAACATAGTTATCTTAGCATGAATTTAATTTTGAATTAGACCCAGTTGGGGTTTTGTCTTTACTTTTGAGCTGGGAATTAAGCCTCAAGAATGACCATGTCTAATTGGGAATGTTGTCAGGGGCAAATAAGTCAACAAAAATGTGAAAAACAGGAAATTGTGTTTGGGGACAGTGTTGGGTCAGCTGTGCCATTGCACACTAGGGAACATTTGACTGGGGTAAGTGCAGTAGAGTAGAGAGCCAGATCCTTCTCAGTGATGCCTGAGTATGAGTCAACAGCCCCAGTCAAAAACAAAACAGCAGAAACAAACAAACCAAAGTCAGTGTGGGTTAATATCGTAAGGGGGCATTGCCCCTGCCTCGTTTATTGCTGCTGTAATGGAGCTGGCTTTCCCACTCACTGTCTTCCAAGGATCTCCTAAGAGTGCACTCTGGGCACTAGGCTCTGTCCCTTAGCGTCTCTGTGTCTCAGCTCCTTCATGTCTGAAACAGGCTAATTTGTTATATTAACTCCTAGCCACCCCAAGCCTTGATAAGGTGGTTTAGAGATCATGGATCTTTTCACTGACAAGGGGTGGGAAGAGAGGGAAAAACAGAGAATTTAAAGGTAGTAGTGGGATATAGCTAGAGAATTGTTGAGGTAACAATTATGTTGTTAGCATTCAAATGACTTACTCATTTTACAAACTTTTATTAACACCAGCCATTTACCAGGTGCTGTATAAAAACACAGAGAACCTGGATTCAGGGGCTCCTATTTTCATGGGGAGGGGAGATGAGAGACATCAAGGTATCATAGCTTGTTGAGTTGAACAACAAGGTAGAAACTCAAAGTATTACAATCTCTATGTCATGCATGCAGGAGGCACCAAGAACAGCACAGATTTCTTTCTGCAAAATAGAAAGTTGTGAGAGTGGAGGAGATACGTGCCCTGAATTGTGAAAGTTGGGTAAGGACTTGAGTAGGTTGGCTGGTGGGAAGGGTAAATGGCATGTGCAAAGAAGAGGGTAGAGGCCTCGTTGGCAATCCATAATAACTGTTGGCATGGCTGGAAAGCCGGGTGTGAATGGGACACCTTTGGGATTCAATGCCAGACATGACAGCCAGGCAGAGGTATTCAGATTTTATCTTGCCAGGACCAATGGTGATGCCCATAAAGTGAGGGGTCGCAGAAACCAGTAGAGAACACAGTTTTGTAAAGGTTATCTTGGTTGAAAAGCAAAGTAAAAAAGACAAGAGAGACTAAAATAACTACTGAGTTTTTCTGTAGGAGAATTGTGCATGACCTTTGCAGGAGGGGTGTGAGTGGAACAGAGACAACGGGGAGCAAGTTCTCCCAGGTTCGGCCTTGAGCTCGAAGGGTGATGGTAGAAACTGCTCAAGGTAGATGACCTGACAGGAAGTTGAGGGATGCCTAAAGCAAGATTTCTCAACTTCCAGCGCTGTTGACCACGTGATTGTGTGCCTTGGGGGCTGCCCTGTGCATTTCAAGATGTTGAGCAGCATCTCTGGCTTCTACCCACTAATGCCAGCAGCAGCCTCTTCCCTTGTTGTGTCTGAGAACTACTGGTAAAGAGCAAGATGCAGGGTCAGAAAAGATTTTACTTTTCTTTTTGGAGAGACCTAATCTATGTTGAGAACTAGGAAGGAAGGGTAGGACAGGATGAGGATAAAGGAAAGAGGTGGAAAAGAGTGAAGAAAGACCTGAGGTAGTTTGCCTATGGGGTAGGGTAGGGGAAGTGGGCATCCAGGGGCAGGTAATGCATCATGCCCACAGTTTGATGGCTGTGCTTAGACTCGGTGTCTAAGAGTGTTGGTAGGCACTAAATTTTCTCCCTATGTGGTCAGACGTCATGTTTTCAAAGTGTTTAACTCCAGTCAAGTCATCTGTGGTTATGCTACGATCCAAGTCCTGGACCTGGTCTGCTGCCTGCCACTTGATCTGCTGCTGCCCTGACCTCTTCCAGGGTAAGGCTGGGTCTAGACACGGATGGTGGCGGCTGCCCTGGGAAAGGCTTGTGGAAGCAGTAGGCCTCTGAGGGCAGAAGGAAGGGGCTGGAGAGATCAAGTGCGCAACAGGACTGGACAAAGCAAGGAACATGATGGAAAGGGACTTGCCTCTGGCAGCATTTTGTTGAGTGCTAGTTTGGGCTGCAATATGAGCTGTACTACCAGTATCTGTCCACTGCCTCCTAGGACCTTGTGCTGTCCTAGCTGCTGGTGGAAACATTTCAATAATGGTAGCCTAAGAGTGGCTGATAGAATCAAGATTGAAAATTCTCTGTTGACCCCTATGATTAACACATTTTGGGGGGGTATGTTTTCATTTGTACTTGAAATAAGTAACATGAATGGTTTCAGTGTGCTCTGAGAAAGGCTGAAACAGGATTGTTCCCATCCAGTATTTATAGGGTCTTCCTATATAGAGTAAGTGAAGCTTTCTATTTGGATACTCATCATACGTAATTCCCATAGAACTTCATTTTGATTAAGTTGGTTAGGTTTATCTCTGATCACTTGTTTTTGGCATCAGATTTTGAAATAGCTTTCTTCTGTGAGTGAACTAAAAATTGTTGAAGATTAATATTTTATGACAGAATCTTAAAAAGGGGCTTGTTAAAAGGTGTCTTTGGCTGAAGAGACATTTTAATTTTTCTCTTTAGTTTTTAAATGATGATTGTGTAAATGAAGTAGCTGAATCTCCCATGGAGTAATCACTGGGCTTGGGGACTGAATAACATTGCCATTCTGAGGGTTAATAAAAACATCAAGTAACTTGTATCTGGGAAATTACCAATTCAACAGATAATTGTTTATTCCCATTTATGCTTAGTGTAGTAACTGGACGTATTAAGTTTCTGTGCCATAAGATGAAAACAGCTGAGCATATCAGGGGCCCTGTGTTACATAACTGACACATACTGAAAGAAATATCAATAAAACCTGGAAGTTACAAGGGAGAATTTGGAAATTTGGTAACAAGGGGATAGAAGGCATTTGCAAGGGAAACTTCCACAAACAGCAAGAATTGAGGGGGAAAAGGCATTTTAAGTAGCAGAAATCTAACGAGCCAAATAATGAAAGAACGGGTAAAATATATAGTGACAGCGATTTCCACGGTAGGAGACCAATACAAAAGTTTAGGGATTTTTGTTTGTTATGGATACAGTTGTATTTAAGCAGAAAGGCCACTCATGATTTTTTTCCAACCCTCCTTATCTCTTTTAAGTACTATACTATCAAGCAAAGTGGTATAAATAGAAAAGCCAGAATCCTATAGAATTCTATCCCTATCAATGTTTTTCAACTAAATTAAAAAAAAATGCTTTGATTCAGGTCTACTTTGAGTCCTACTCCATTCCCTGATTGCTTTGCCTAATCTTCCCCTTAATTAATATTTACTACCTTTTCTGAATTTAGGTAACTAATTTTATGTTTTCATATATTTATTTGAATTTCCTTCACCTACTAATTGTCTTGAATTCTCACATAAAATATATGAACTATAATTTCTCTGTTTCTTTAACATGTTTCTAAGCAGAAATTAGGTGATTGTCTAGTGATTTTTTTTTTTTTTTTGGCATTTTTGGTCATAAAAGGTCACATGGAATTAATTCCTAAGCACTTGTATTTATCCCTCCCTTTCCCTTTGCTTTTTTGTTCCTGAGGAAATGGGAAATCTTGCACTTACCTCTGAGCTGGAAGAATCCGATTGGAATCCTGTTACTGGGATAATGTCCTGTGGCATTGTCAGTCTTATTTTAGTGGATCAGAAGCTGGGGCCCTGAGCGAGAGGAATGGCCCACCTCAGTCTAGTTGCAAGCCTGCCTACAGGCTGCTCCAAAGCGGAAAGGGGGAACCCCTTTTTGATGGCATCATGTGACTGTTTCTGGATTTACCTTCCAAGGAGCCCAAACAACAAGGGGACTTAAAACAGAGCTCTGTTAGGAAGGGAGGAAAGTAGCAAAACAGGATCTCCCTCACCCCTCAAACAAATAGTCAATACAATTCGTTTAATTTTGCATTGGGAATAAGTCAATATGTGATCATAACCTCAAATTATATCTTAAAATTTTTTTTTAAGGTTTATTTTTGAGAGAGAGACACGCAGTGCAAGCCCCGGAGGGGCAAAGAGATGGAGATAGAAGCTGAAGCAGGCTCCAGGCTCTGAGCTGTCAGCACAGAGCCTGACGCGGGGCTGGAACTCACTAATGGTGAGATCATGACTTGATCTGAAATCAGAGGCTTAACTGCCTGAGACACCCAGGTGCCCCTCAAATTATATCTTCCTTACAACTCTACCTCAGAAAGAATTTGAGAGGTTTGAGTAAAAGAAAGAAATAAAATAATTGAAGTGGTAGAGAAATAAGAATCAGTACTACCTTTACAGAGTTCTAAGAGTGGAACTCTTGGAAAGAACCCTTCCTGTCCACTGAGGGATATACTTGTCTTTTCTCTTTATTTGGGCTAGGAGATAGAAATTTATCTATAGATATACATACATATCTATCAATCTATCTAGATATAGGATATATAGATATAGGTAGATATATGAGAGTTACTAACATTTGAATACATTTATGGTCTTTAAAAAATAAGGATAACATTTCTACAGTTGGTAATGTTGAAATAGAGTATTTACTGGAACTGAACACACTACATAAGAGTTTATAAGAGTTCTATAGAATTCTGAGCATGCATATGCTTAGTTTTAAATGCCAACTTTATTAAAGCATAATTTACATATATTAAAATCGATTTTAAGAGTAGAATTCGATGAATTTTGACAAATAGATATATCTGGATAATCACCACCACAATCAAGGTAGAGAATATTTTCTGCCCCTGAAGAAAGTTCCTTCAAGTTACTTTGAAAATAATTCCCTTGTCCCCAGCCCCAGGCAACTACTGACTTGTTTTATGTCAGTTTCATTAGCTTCACCTATTCTAGAACTTAGAATATTTGGACTCCTCCAGTATGACTCTTGTGTGTGGCTTCCTTTGTTCATCACAAGGTTTTTGAGAATTATCTACGTTGGGGCATGCATCGGTAGTTGGTTCCTTCTTATTTGGTGTCTTTCACTGGTGAGTAATACCTTTACCACAGTTCACCGGTGGATCGACATTTGGATTGTGTCCAGCCAATAGCTGTTAGGAATATAGCTGATGTGAAAATTCTCGTACTGGTCCTCATGTAGATATGTCTTTATATTCTTGGATAAATGCCTAAGGAATGGAGTTGCTGGGTCATTTGGTATTTTTAACATTATAAGAAACTATCAAATTAGCACTCTTGCAAAGTTGTTCTACAATTCTGCTCTGCCATTTGCCAAGTACCAGTTTTTCAATTACTCCTCTTCCTCACTAACACTTGATATCTTCTGTTTTTATAATTTTAATTATTCTAGTGCATATGAAGTGATTTAGTTTAAATACAATTTTCTCTAAGACTGATATGGGGAAATTTTTATGTAGTTATTAGCCACTTGGATATGCCTTTTGGTGTAATATCAGTTCAGGTCTTGCCCATGTTTTATTTAGTTGTCTTGAAGGAATTTGTATTTCCCTTTGTATTTCAGTTTTGTTGAATTGTTGTCATGTAGTTGTTCAAAATATTCCTTTATTAACTCCTTAAAGTCTATAGCCTCAGTGTTGTCCTATCTTATATCCCTGATTTGAAAATTCGTATGTTCTTTCTCCTTTTTCCCCCAGATCAGTCTGATCAAAGGTTGGCAATTTTATTGATACTTTGAGAACCAGGTTTGTTCTTTTTTTTTTTTTTTTTTTTTTTTTAACATTTATTTATTTTTGAGACCGAGAGAGACAGAGTATGAGTGTGGGGGTAGGGCGCTTGCGAGAGGGAGACATAGAATCTGAAGCAGGCTCTAGGTTCCAAGTTGTCATCACAAACCCCGACGCAGGGCTAGAACTTATAAACCATAAGATCATGACTTGAGCCAAAGTTGGATGCTTAACTGACTGAGCCACCCAGGCGCCCCTGTTCTGTTGTTTTTGTTTTGTGTATTTCTGATTTCTCTTCCTTTATTTTTCTGGCTTCTGCTTACTTTGGGTTTAATTTGTACCCCACCCCCCCCTTTTTTTTAAGGTGGTGGGTTAGATAGTTGATTCAGGAAAAATAATTTTTTTTAATGTTTATCTTTATTTTTGAGACAGAGAGCATGAGCTGGGGAGTGGCAGAGAGAAAGGGAGACACAGAATCCGAAGCAGGCTCCAGGCTCTGAGCTGTCAGCACAGAGCCCGACCTGGGGCTCAAACTCATCAACTGTGAGATCATGACCTGAGCTGAAGTCTGACGCTCAACCGACTGAGCCACCCAGGCGCCCCTTAGATAGTTGATTTTCGACCTTCTTTTATAATAGAACTGTCAGAAAATATACATAATGCTTGAAGTACTGCTTGGCTGCATTCCACAAATTTTGGTTGCTGTGATTTTATTATTAAAATTTCTCTTTTCTTATAATCCTTTATTCTTCTGCCTTGAGTTATTTAGAAATGTGTTAATTTTTCAATACTTAGAAATTTTAAAATATATTTTTGGTTTATTTTTAGTTCCAGCCAGAGAATTCACTGCATGATACTAATCCTTTTGAATTTGTTGATATTTGAATGCCAGCATATGACTCATCCTGGTGAATGTATCATGTGTGATAGAAAAAAAAAATGTGTATTATGATAATTTTTCACATTATTTGACAGCATTATGAATCTTTATTACCCTTCCTGATTTTTGGCCTACTGCTATCAATTTTCAAAAGAGGAGTATTGAAATCTCAATTTCTCCTTTTAGTTCGGTTAGTGTTCCCTTCATGTACTTTTGAAGCTGCGTTATGTACATATTTAGGGCTAGGAAGTCTTGATGAATTGATCACTTTCATTATGAAGTTTGTTTTGTTGACACTGATAATATTTCTTAGGTTTGCTTTTTATGATACTGAAACCAATTTTTAATTACTAGTGTTTATATTGTACCTCTGTTTTCATCCTCTTATATTTAAAGCTTCTTATAGACAGCATCTCATAGATTCTTGAACTTTGATCTACTCTCTTGACCTCAGTTTTTTATTTTAGTCCATTTACATTTAATAAAATTATCAGTATAGGTGGCTTTAAGTCTCCTATCTATCTATCTATCTATCTATTTATTTATTTATTTATTTATTTATTTATTTATTTAGAGACTGTGCATGTGAAAGTGGGGGAGGGACAGAGAGAGAGGGGGAGAGAGAGTGAGAATCCCAAGCAGGTTCTGCACTGTCAGTGCAGAGCCAGTGTGGTGGGCTGAACTTATGAGCTGTGAGATCAGGACCTGAGCTGAAATTAAGAGTTAGACACTTAACTGACTGAAGCCACCCAGGCGCCCCATAAGTCTACTTGAGTATTTGTTATCCTTTTGCTATCTTTCCTTCATTACTTACTGGAAACTTGATTTTTTTTTTGTAATTGCTCGACGGTTTACAATGTATGTATTATGTATCCTGTATATAATGTATATAAATATGTGTATAGAACATATATAAACATACATATATAATGTGTATATACATATAAATAAGTAAATATGTATATATTTATATTGCTCTGGGTGCATTTTTTTTTCTCTGATTGCTTTTAAGATTTTTCTTATTACTGTTATAATTAAGGTGATAGTATGTCTTTTTTCTGGGTGTGTGTGTATCCTTTTCAAAATAAACTTTTTCCTAAAGTACGGTATACATGCATAAACGTGAACAAGTCAAAAGTGTACAGATTGATGAATCCTCTTGAAGTGAAAATGCTCATATAACCACAATCCTGATCAAAATAAAAAACATTCCTTGTGCTATAAAAGTCCTTTTAAATCCCCTTCTAGTCATTACTCTTAATATCTACCTCAAAATGATTGCTTTCCTGGTTTCACACACCATAGATTAGTTTTGCCAGATTTGAAATCTTTTATAACTGAAACTATACTCTGAATTTTATTTGTGGACGAGGTCTTTGGCTCTACATTCTGTCTGTGAGATTTAATACATGCTATTGCCTGTAGAAGTCGTTTTTTTTTTTTTTTTTCATATTTGTTACTCTTGTACAAACGTCCCCACACATATTTATCAGTACATTGTTGATGGGCATTTCGGGTACTTCCATTTGTTACTGATTTCAAGTGCTATTAACATTGAACATCTATTCCTTCATCTTCCGGTGTGTGGTCTGATGGTGGATCTCCACTGTCGCATTCTTGCTCTCCGAGCCATTGTAACTAACTGGTCCCTTCCTCACACATGCCGTCCGCCCCTCCTGTGCACTCCCCTTCTGTCTGCTCTCAGGAGTAGATGAGTCTTCCTCCCCATCCTGTTGGCTTTCCATCTCTTCAAGATGTGTCTCCTCTGTCTCCCTCCGGATGCTCTTGGTTAATCTTTCTCTGTCTTACTTCCTCACAAACCATGATGCTCCGCCTGAGTTCATCTTGCTCTGCTGCCTCTGTCTCTCTTCCCTCCAGCCTTTCGTGACCCTGTTTCTCTGCCTCTGCAGTTTCAGCGGCGCTTTTTTCCACATCCACCTCTACCTGGAAACCACACCAACTTTTAAGTTCATTGTTCTATGAATCTGTGCTTCCCAGGAATTTCCTCTTCGTTTCCTGGTTTGTCTCCTGTATTCAAAGAAGGTTAGTTTCTAGTTGATGAACCATCAAGGTTCTGTGATAACCTGCGTTCTAGCTGTTGTGACAACTGTCTGAATGTCTGGCACCACACTCCCACTGAGGATTTCACTGATGACACTGTAGTTTCTCTGGAAGAGGGCGGTGGCTGTGTGCTTCATTGAAAAGCCATCATCATAATCATCGGCATCTTCAGCAAGCTCAGTTCTTACATAAGGTTCTCCTTGGTCCATGTGAGACCGTCTCTGTCCACTTTCTTCCTCTAAAGCGGTGTCTGCATGTCTTTTTGTATTTGTGTAAGCAGGGCGTGTGGGAGAATTACGATAGTCCTTCGTAGATTCATTCCATTCTGTCTTCTATACTTCATACTTGTTTCAATACTCTTATTTTTCTTCATCTGTGAAATCTCATCACATGCCACCATTAATCTGGCCAATCACCTGCAACTTTAGGTCAGGGCTGGAAGCATTTACTTGGTTCCAGAACTTTGTGCCGTGCCTCATGTAGGGCATCAGTAGCTTATGTGGTGGCTTTGGGGGTTGTGGAATCGTAACACCAGACGATGCTGAGACCTGGCTGTTGGTGCCCAGGTTCCCTCCCAGCTTGTAGTTGTATGGTAATGCCTGGATGTACTGTATCCCCACAAACCCTGGTGTTCTGGCCATTTGTGTTGTAGGAGCTGGGGTGGGCGTTGAGGCATAAGATGTTCTTGTTGATATTCTGAAAGATTAAGTTCTCGGTTACTTAAAAATGAATCTGAGACACCATGGGCAGAAAAAGCACCCACAGCTGTGGTCCTGTTCCCCTTTGGGCTCACATATATATTAACTTTTGTTGAATATATCAGTAGGATTGAAATTGCGGGGCCAGAAGGCAGGAAACTGTTCAGTTTTAATATCAACAAATGACACACCAAAATGTTCATGTAAGTGCTCTCTCTGCTTCCTTTCTGTTTCTTGTCTGTCTCGAAACTTGTGGATGACTCCATATTTTGCTCTTGTCCAGGAAGGTCAGGAATCAGGAAAAGAGGGTGGTGTACTAATAGGGGTGAGGGCATCGTGGCGGAACGAGATAGTTGGGCACCTGTTTCATTGCCAGGCCACTAGCAACTCTGGGCTATCATCTGCTTATGTTCTGTCTCTGGAAATGCAGGTAGGCAGCAGAGACTTAGTCTGTTGGAGGGAATAAGTGGTCTTTGGTGCACATCTAGGCATACTTTTATAGTATTATAAAGGGTGTAGGTTCATTCCTATCAAGAATACCAGGCAGTTACATCTACATCATGTCCATAAAAATTCGTTTACCCTATTTGAAGCCCTTTGATGAGGGCGACTAGTTGGCCACCTGTTATTGACATGTCTTCCATGGCTATTCTAGGCCCATAAATGACTTGAGAATCTGACACAACAGCCTTTCCTCTTTGGGATCTTGATGCGATCTGAATTTCATACACTTTTCAAGTGTGCTAGCCTTACATTCCCCACTTCTCATGCAGTCACATAAATTAGAGGAAGGGTGAGTGGCTCATTCTCTTGGTTTTCTGAATGCCTTCCCCCCAAATTTTCTTGGTCCTTTAATATGTCTTCCTGTGGTTAATAAAAATCTAAACCATTTGTCTGGCCGTGATACAGTATGGAAGTTTGGCACTAGGAAAATAGCTCCCTTTGAACTTGGCACTTAAAAATACTATCTCTTTTATCTTAGCAATAAATTGTCTCCATATATGTTTATACTCTTAGTCCCTAGATGGTAGATTGGCCAGGGGCTAGCAGTTACTGTCCACTCCTGTCTTAACCTTGGCTCACTTTTGGTCCTTAAAATCCTCTATTAGAATTTTCCCACCTTAGCTTCTATTGCCAAGTGCCTGGTTTCTATGCATTCCTAATTTAAATTTCTATGGAAGAGTATCACACAAGTTCATTTTATATCTTTGTGCAGAACTTCGAATATCTGGCCATCTCCCAGGCAGCTGGTGACTCTGTGGATTGGCCTGTGTTTCACTGTGTCGTGTCTGAAGTGGGGTGAGGGGCAACTGGTAGCTTAGAAAAAAAGTTAGACACATGTTAAGTGGGGGTTTTTGATGTCCCAGAATCTTGTTTTTACTCTGATAAGTTATCTGTAGCATGTGTGTTTTGTGCAGTATTTCCAGTGACAGTGATGGATTTGTACTACCTTCTGCATCTTACAGTCAATAGCAAGAGAGTCCAAAATCCTGGGGTCAGGAGTGCACTGTGTGGCACTATGACTAGGTATTTCTCTGTGTGAAACTAAGACTTTCTTGGCCTTATTTTTCTATGTTAGCACTTTCATTTTGCTTCAGTGTAGGTCTGTCTGGATGATCAAAATCGGTGGGAAAGAGGCATGGTGGGGCAGTAATTTGGTTGCCTCACTTCCTGGAGGTTCAAGCCTTGTACTAAGCTCTACTCTCACCATCCCTTCTCCCTGTTTCCTCACATGGTGAGGTCAGGTAGAGTTTACTAGAGATGATGACGTGTATATTGCCGATAATCTTGAATAGGCACATATCTCAGTTGCAGGCAACATTACACCTTGAAAGTTCAGCAGTTGCAGGATTTTTTAAAATTAACTTGATAATGCTAAACTTGATGTCTTTTCACAGGACTGTTAGAGATTACTGACCTTTTTTTACCACGTGATTATTTATGGGCATGCCAGATATTTAACCCACGTTATTATTTCCCTGAATTTTTTGCTAAGAATTTTAAGGTTGACATTATGATAGTGAGTATAAACAGGTATTTTAAAAATTTGCAATGAAAGGCAAGGCTGCTATTATGTATGATTATTAACCCAGTGAGGATGCCATTAATACCTGCATAAAGAACTAGACTAATGTCAGCTCCCTAACTGCAGATCTTAGGAAGGTTTTGTTTTTTGTTTTTCTGTTTTTTGTTTGTTTTTTTTTTTAAGGATTTTTTAAAAACTTTAATTTATTGTTGAGAGACAGAGAGAGAGCATGAGCATGGGAGGGGCAGAGAGAGGAAGAGACAGAGAATCCGAAGCAGGCTCCAGGCTCTGAGTTGTGGGCACAGAGCCCAATGCGGGGCTCGAACTCACAAACTGCGAGATAGTGACCCAAGCTGAAGTTGGACGCTTAATGGACTGAGCCACCCGGACGCCCCTGCTTTTTTTTTTTTTTTTTTAATGTTAATTTATTTTGAGAGAGAGAGAAGGAATGAGCAGTTGAGAGGCAGAGAGAGAGGGTAAGAGAGAATCCCAATCAGGCTCCACCCTGTCAGCACTGACCCCAACCTGGGGCTTGAACTGATGAAATAGTGAGATCATGACCTGAAATCAAGAGTCAGATGCTTAACTGACTAAGCCACCCAGGTACCCCCTTAGGAAGGTTTTTGAATATTTGAGAGTAGTGAATTTCCAAAGATGGAATGGTTAATTATTTTAGTGTATCTGGTGGTGGTGGGGGGAATTAGGCTAATTTTCAGCATGATCCACTTCTTATCATTATTCTCAGAAGGTTTTCTGAGATAACACCACCGTCACAGTTGCTAATAGGCTTATATCTACTATATCTACTAAGTTGTTGGCATTTTATTTTGATACATTGATAGAATAAGATTCAAGAATACTTAACAGAGTGCAGTAGCCTCCAGCTGCTGAATGCTGGATTTAATTATTTGTTAGGACCAATGAGAGTGTTTAGACCTACTGCTTGAAGTACTGTGCATAAGCATTATAAAATTGAAATGAGGGATCCATTCACTCTCCATATAGATAGTGAGAAAGCCAATATTTGGGAACCTTAGAGATGGCTTATTTCACTCCTTACAAAAAAAAAAAAAAAGAAAGAAAATTAAGACTCCAGGAAAAGGAAATGTGTTATACAGAGTTACAGAGCAGTTTTGAGGCAGAAACACAACATAATCTCAGCTCTCCTGGACTATATTTTTTTTCCAATTTTTTATCTTTGTGTTTTTCCTATTTTTGCCATTGTAATCGTATCAAGATCTTATCCTTAACCCTCATATTTAAATTTCTTACCATTACTATCTCTTTATAAGGGAAAATATGAATTGTTATTGGAAGAAAAACCTGTGCTGCTTGTCTTGTGTGTATCTCCTTTACTATCGCACTCAGGACATTTCTGACCCCAGATGAATGGGGTTTTTCCCCCCAATACCAAACAATTCTCTGACACTAGCTGGGTGTCCTACAGTTTAACTCAATTCTAACACTCTGTACCTAGAGATGGTGTCAGATCCCACAGGTTAAGAGCTCAGTCCCACAAGACTGCCCTCCCTGCTCTTGGGATGCAGTCACAAACCCTAGGTGTTAATTGTGCGCTGAACAGTTGGCTATTGGCTATGAGTCAGACGTTCCTATGGCTCCCCTCCAGATTCGATTATTTCCTAAAATAACTCCTAAAACTCAGGGAAACACTTAAATTTACCATCTTATTAAGTAATAAAAGCTATGATAATTGATACAGATGAACAGCCAGATGAAGAGCTACATTGGATGAGCTCTGGGAGGGTCTCAAGTGCTAGGGTTTGTACTTCACTCCCTTTTACTCAAATTCTATATTATTATTATTATTATTATTTCTACAGTTTTCTCTATGGTAATGAAATGTGAGGCCAAGGGATTATCTCCCATACAATTGATACTACTTATGGCTGCTGAGTAGCTACCTATCAAGCTCCTCTCCTGTATCTAGGATCTAGCCAGCTTTGCTGAGTTACAATGGATTGCCTAAGTACTAAATGCAAAGTTACCGATGCATGTAGAAAGCCATTTGTATTAATATAATTAAGAGACCCTACCCAACCCTGATGAAAAATTACTTGAAAGTAACAGAGGACAGAGTCCTGATTTTAAAGTAAATGAACTATTGGGAGAAATTACGATTAGTTCAACCCTAATTAGATCTAATGAGACTGAGTAGAAACAAATTAGACATAATTGGAAGTTAGGCAAAAGTCAATTAAATCGTTATAATTTTAACTTTATAAAAGTTATTGAATTAAATGACCAGGATCAATTAATAAAGGAAAGACAGCCATAAAGTACATTTCCAGGAAACTGGTACTTTTTTGAGGGGAAAAGTATTGTTTCATTTAATGATAAGAATTCATTAAAAATCACTTGAATCGGTTTTGCAGCCTTACAAGTTTAACTTCAAATGAAGTAATTATGCAAATTTTAGTTTTACCTGCAAAGTGCTGCAGAAGTTGTTTTAAGGAATCAAGGAGTAGAAGAATTTGATAGAACAATACAGCACATTCATAAAACTCACTGAATTCTCAGGATTTGGAGTTGACATATGGTTGTTCTTAACTGCAAGGCTGTGTTAGCTGTCTGAGAGAGGCTTGTGGGCCCTGTAGACATTGTGTGATTGAAAATACAGTCACCACCTTGCTCTGTGTAAACCTGCTCTGGGCCTTAGTTCTGCATCCTCCAGAACTACTGTCATCCCCAACTCCCACCACGCTAAAAGCCCCTCGTCGGTTTTTATTTGGTAGCGTAAGTGGAGTTCTGTGCAACTGGTCACCTAGGAACTCAATGCTAACAGACTGTGGTTACCAACACCGTCTCATTCGATGATAGCCAAGGGCAGTTAGAGTGTTGGGTTTTCTTCTTCCTGGGTGTGCAAGGAAATTTATAACATCACTCACTCGGTGGTGCTTAATGACCTCCGAAAGGAGCTCTAAGCATGTACTGACTTCGAAATGTGATGGAATAAGATTGCAGTTTTGATTCACTGCTGAACTATAACTCTCTAATGATGACAAAAATATTAATTCTGCAGTGATGGCAACAAAGGTAAGAACAGTAGCAAATCGGGCTGAGGAAGTAAATCTATATGACATGCGCAGATGCAACACAGGTTTATAGACCCTATCCTTTAAATACATTATGTCTGAAATAAAACCAGTTCCATATACTCTGTAGGCATGGAAATTTTTTTTTGCCGAAGCACATTCTCTGCAGTTCTTTTTTTAAAAGATAGGTGCATATTTAATCAGTTTCAAGTCAATGGAATTATGGCATTACCAATGCAGTGAGATTTTGTGCAAAGTTAGGAAGAATCTCAGATGTGAACCCAGGTAACACAACGTCATCCCTGACAAAGAAGGCCTGCTGATCATTTGCATCTCAGGAAAAAGATGGGGAGACAAGACTCAGGACAAGGGCTGCTGCTGTTGTGATGGTATGTGCATGCATTTGCTGAATGCATGTAGATGCCATGTGGAAGGTGATGAATTTTGTAAAAACGTGTTTCAAGTCAAATGGTAGAAATAACTATCATGGATCTCCTGATCTTTTAGGGCTTCAGTTATTTCTCTGTGTGAGATGATAGAAGCTATGTTGAAAGTCAGAGCAGGGGACACTTCGATAGGAGCCAGAGTGAGAGAAAAGGAGGAACCAAGAAAGACGCAACATAGAAAATCAGCACCTACCAATGAGGTCTGGCCCCATGTAATAGGGGTCAGAAGATCATCTTGAGCCCCATTTTCCAGATCTTAACAGTCTTCTGTGATTCCCATCCTTTTCTGTTCTATCGCTTTGAGTCTGAATGGAAGAGAGGAAAGCCGTATCTAGCTCAGAGAGCAGAGCCATAGACATGGGGGTGGGGGTGGAAGATTGAAACGTTGAAGGATGAGATAGAATAGAGTTTGAACTTAAGCTATTACTGCTGTAGTTCTTTTCCTGAAATTTATTTTTACTAGAAATGTAGATTGAGGGCTTCTTGTATACATGATAGTTTGCTCAGATTTGATAAACTTTGGATGATGTGAGTCAAAAGGGGGAGGATTAAAGGACTGGTTATCTTATTTATTTTTACATTTATATGATTTATTTATTACCTATTTTTTTGAGAGCGTGTGAGCAGGGGAGGGGCTGAGAGAGGGGGGACAGAGGATCCAAAGCAGGCTTTTCCCTGACAGGGTGACAGCAGTGAACCTGATGTGGGGCCTGAACTCACAAACTGCGAGATTATGACCTGAGCCAAAGTTGGCTGCTTAACTGATGAGCCACCCAGGAAGCCCTAAAGGACTGATAATTTAGTAGTCTGGTCCTTGATCAGTAGGGATTCTAGGCCACAGTTCTTGTGCTCTGTGCTGAGCGTGACTGGTCAGCTAGTCTGCCTACCAGTTGTCAGCATGAATTTCAACTCAAAATTTCAGTGAGATCCAGATCAAATTCCAGTTCCAGCTGTGTGATGTTTTATAAACTGCTCAACCTTTTTGACTCTCAGATTTCTCCCCTATGAAGTACATAGAATATTTATTTTATAGGTTTGAAGAATAGACAAAAACATTTATCAAGTGTTTAGTAAAAATCTTGGAGGAGATTAAATACTTGATAAAACACAGGTATTGTAATCTTGAATAATTTGATCTCAATTTGGATTTTAACTTGGAGATGGATTTCAGTAAGGTTATACAAATAATGTTCCATCATAAAACTCGTTTGCGAATTACTATGCTTCAGGTATGACTGACAGTTTGACTACTTACAGAAGGGCTGGTTTATACTTTTTGCCCTTCGAATGTTTGTATTCTTCCCTCCACTGTTAGTGTCCTTGGGACCTGTCTGAGTAGGTTTGGAGTTTGGAATTCACCTATACAACTATAGAAGCTCAGCGTTTTATTTCTTGACTTAAATGGTAGTCAGGAGAGGGGAGTGATGAAATCTTTTTAATTGTTGGTTAAACTTGTATAGAGGCTATTCTGTCATCCAGGTTTTCGGCCTAGTCTCCAGTATGGTACTTTGGTAGGAAGGCATCCACTTTATCCAGGTTTTCACTTTGATTACTATGAAATCATTCATATTATAATCTTTTACATCTCTGCTATGTCTACAGGCATATCCTGCATTTCAGTCTTTTTTGAGATGTTCTCATTTAAAAATTTTTTCAAAAAAGTTTTAAATTAAATTCCAGTTAGTTCCAGTGAGTTAACATACAGTGTAACACTGGTTTCAGGTGTACAATATAGTGATTCAACACTTTGACATGATACCCAGTGCTCATCAAAAGTGCACTCCTTAATCACCTGTTTAGCCCATCTCACACACCCTCTTTCCTCTGGAATGTATGCGCGCGCGCACACACACACACACACACACACACACACACACACGTTCATTTTGTATTCTCTATTCTCTTCTCGATTGATCTGTTTTAAAGGGGACTTATAATCTCATTAATCTTTTGAAAGAAATAACATTGGGTTTTGTTGATCCTTTCCACTGAATTTTGCCCCATTTAATTACTATTTGCTCTTATATTATTTCCTTTCTTCCTCTTTCTTTAGATCTACTTTGTCTTTTCCCCCTTATAGGTGCTTAATTTGTTAATTTTTTTTAACGAGGTAAGAAGAGGAAAAGTTAAGACAGTAATGTTTAGGTTAACTATAAGTGCATAGTATAGTAGTGTTAATAGATGTACAATAGTGTACAACAAATCCCTAGAACTCTTTCATCTGGGAAAACTGCAAGTCTATACCCATGTTACAAAAGCTCTTTTCTTCTTCTCCCGGCTCCTGGCAACTATATTTCTATTTTGTATTTCTAAGAGTTTGACTACTTAGATACCTCATATAAGTGGAATCATGTAGTATTTTTTGTGAATGACATTTCACTTAGCATAATGTTCTCAAGGCTCATCCGTGTGGTAGCATATGACAGGATTTCCTTTTTTAAATACTGAATACTGTTCCATTGTGTACATATTTCCTATTTTATCTATCCATTTATCTGTTGATGTACATTTAAGTTGCTTCTGCCTTTAGAATCCTGTGAATAATGCTGCAGTGAACATAGGTATGCAAACACCTCTCCAAAATCCTGATTATAAGTCTTTTGGATATATATCCAGAGTAGAAATGCTGGATCATTTAATGCATTCATTTTCTGTTTGTTTTAGCTTTATTGCAGTCTACTTGACAAATAAAACTGTAAGATACTTAGGTGTACAACATGATGATTGAATATGCATATACATTGTGAATGGATTCCCCGCATTGAGGTAATTAACACATCAGTCACCTAACATATTTATCTTTTTAAAAACTATTTTTGTGAGAATATTTAAGTTCTACTGTTAGCAAATTTAAGTTATACGATACAGTGTTAGCAACTATAGTCATCAAGTTATACATTTGATCCTCAGACTTCAGTCATTCTATAACTGAAAGTTACTATCCTTTACCAACTTCATCCTATTTCCCCCATTCCCTGGCAACTACTTTTGTATTTTAGAAGAGTTTGACTTTATAAAAACATTTACTAAGTTTTTCTTTTCAAAATTTTTTCATGTTTATTTTTGAGAGACAGAGCGAGCGAGTGAGCAAGCAGGGGAAGGGCAGAGAGAGGGAATCCAAAGCAAGCTCCAGGCTCTGAGATGTCAGCATAGAGGCTGAACTCACTCAGCCCTGTGGCTGGAACTCACAAACAGCATGATCATGAGCTGAGCTGAAGTCAGACGCTTAACTGACTGAGCCACCTAGGTGCCCCTCTTTTCTTTAATTTACTTTACTTTTTTCTATTTCTTTTATTAAGTAGGCTTGGCACCCAGAGTGGAGCCCAAGGTAGGGTTTGAACTCACAACCTTGAGATAAAGACCTGAGCTGAGATGAAGAGTAGACGTTTAACCAACTGAGCCACCTGGGCACCCTTTAAGTTTTTTATTTTAATTCCAGTGGAGTTAACATACATTATTAGTTTAGTTTCAAGTGTGCTATGCAGTTATTGAACAATATATTACTCAGTGTCATCATGATGAATGTACTCGTAATCCCCTTATCTTTTCCCCATTCCCTTACATACCTCTCCTCTGTTAACCATTAGTTCTCTATAGTTAAGAGTCTGTTTTTGTTTGCCCCTTTTTTCCTTTGTTTTGTTTCTTAAATTCCACATGAGTGAAATTGTACGGTATTTGTCTTTCTCTCACTGACTTATTTCACTTAGCATTATACTCTGTAGATCCATACATTTGTTGTTGCAAATGGCAAGGTTTCATTCTTTTTTATGGCTGAGTAATACTCCATTGTATATTATATATATGTGTGTGTGTGTGTGTGTGTATGTATACATACATTGTGTATATATGTGTATATGTATATATATATTATATGCACGCACATGTACACACATGTGCACATATCCCACATCTTCTTCATCCATTCAAATAATGATGGGAAGTTGGGTTGCTACCATAATTTGGCTATGGTAAATAATGCTACAATACATATAGGGGTGCTTATATCTTTTTAAATTAGTACTTTTGAATTCTATGGATGAAGACTCAGTAAGGAATTACTAGATCATAGGGTAGTTCTATTTTTAATTTTTTAAGGAAACTCCATACTGTTTTCCACAGTGGCTGTACTAGTTTGCATTCCCATTAGCTGCGCACAAGGGTTCCATTTTCTCTACATCCTCACCAGTAGTTGTTTGTGTTTTTTATTTTAGCCATTCTGACAGGTGTGAGGTGAAATCTCAGTGTGGTTTTAATTTGTATTTCCTTGATGATGAATAACATTGAGCCTCTTTTCATGTGTCTCTTGGCCTTTTGTATGCCTTTAGAGAAAATGTCTATTCATGTCTTCTGCCCATTTTAATAGATTATTTTCGTTGTTGTTGAGTTGTATAAGTTCGTTATATATTTTGGATACTAACCCTTTATTGGCTATTGTATTTGCAAATACCTTGTCCTATTCAGTAGGCTGTGTTTTAGTTTTGTTGGTTGTTTGCTTTATTGTGCAATAGCTTTTTATTTTGATAAAGTCCCAATAGTTTGTTTTTATTTTCCTTGCCTCAGGAGGCCTATCTAGAAAAATGTTGCTATGGCTGATACCAGAGAAATTACTGCATGTGTTTTATGGCTTCAGGTCTCAGGTTTAAGTCCTTAATCCATTTTGAGTTTATTTTTGTGTATGGTATAAGGGAGTGGGCTAGTTTCATTCTTCTGCATGTAGCTGTCTGTCTAGTTTTTCCAACACTGTTTGTTGAAGAGACTGTCTTTTTCCCATTGAATATTATTGACTCCTTTGTTGAAAATTAATTGATCATATAATCATGGGTTTGTTTCTGGGCTTTGTGTCTTGTTCAGATGATCTATGTGTGTTTTTTTTTTTGGGGGGGGGGTATGTGTATACCAGTACCATACTGTTCTGATTACTACAGCTTTGTAATATAACTTGAAATGTAGAATTGTGATTGATACCTCCAGCTTTGTTACTCATTTTCAAGATTGCTTTGGCTATTTTCAGTCTTGTGGGTCCATAAAAACTTTATGATTAGTCTAGTTCTGTTAAAAACAAAAACAAAAACAAAAACAAAAACCAAACTTTTTTTTTAAATAGATTGTTCCATTTTTATTTTTTTAATGTTTATTTTTGAGAGAGAGAGCGCATATGCGTGTGCAGGGAGGGGCAGATAGAGGGAGACACAGAATTTGAATCAGTCTTCTGACTATGAGCTGTCAGTGCAGAGCCCAAAGCAGGGCTCAAATCCAGGAACAGTGAAATCATGACCATAGCTGAAGTTGGACACTTAACTGACTGAGCCAGCCAGGCAACCCTAATTCATTCATTTTTAAATTTTAATTTTCTAGTATGGAATTTAGTGATCTGGATTTTCTAGACTTTGCCTACATCCCTAACTTTTGATAGGCAGTTTTCATTATTTTACTAAGTACATTTCTATTATTTCCACTTTTACTCATTAGGTATTTTACATGTTTTAGAATTTGTAAATGTATTGTTATAAATGACCTTTTATTAATTTCTAATGTAATTAAATTTGGTCAGACTATTTTTCTGTATAATACTATTTGAAATTGAGATTTGATAGCTTCTTTTGTAATCACATGCTAAGAAGAATGTGTGTTACTATTGTTGGTGTAAGGTCTTATATATATTCAGTTTGGTTAATTATGTAGCCCAGTTCTTCTGCATTCTTAATAAGTTTTGGTATATTTACCAATTACTAAATGTGGTTGAAAATGTTATGGCTGGATCTGTCCAGTTATTTTCTTAATTCTCTCAAGTTTTATCTTCTGTGTTTTGAAGCTCTACTTTTAGTTGCATAAAGCTTATGATTGGTATGTCTTTTTGCTGCACTGGAGCTTTTTAAAAAAGTTTTTATTTAAATTCCATTATAGATAGCATACAGAGTTCTACCAGTCTGAGGTATACATTATAGTGATTCAGTACTTTCATACAACACCCGGTGCTCATTACAACAAATGCATTCCTTAATCCCCATGAACTATTTTACCCATCCCCCCTACCCATCCACCTCCCCCCTGGTAACCATCAGTTTGTTCTCCACAGCTGAGAGTTTGATCATTTTTATCTCCTATTGCTTTTAACCTTTAATCTATTTTATCAAATACTAACAATGTTATGTCAGTTTTCTTTTGGTTAATATTTATATTTTGTCGGTAACTGCTTTTCTGTCTTTTAATTTTAATATTCATCATGATAATTAAGATAGTGTTATGTTTACAATAAAATGAAAAAAGTGGCACAGAGCTTTCTCATATATTCCCTACCCTCATTCTTGCATAGCCTCCTCTATTATCAATATCAAGTGCTAGAATGGCACTTTGTTTTATTTTATTTTGTTTTTTGTTGTTGTTTTACCAAGAATGAACCCATATGAATAATCAACCAGAGTCCATAGTTTACTTCAGGGTTCACTCATGGTGTTGTATCCTCCATGGGTTTGGACAAAAGTATAATGATGTATATCTATCATTATAGTATTATACAGAGTGTTTTCACTGCCCTAAAAGTCCTCTGTGCTGTTTATTCATCCCTCCACCTCCCTCTTTGCCCAATGAACCATGTTTTCATTGTCTTCACGGTGTTCCCTTTTCCAGAATGTCATAAGTGGGAAT
Organism: Herpailurus yagouaroundi; assembly: GCF_014898765.1. Taxonomy (NCBI): domain Eukaryota; kingdom Metazoa; phylum Chordata; class Mammalia; order Carnivora; family Felidae; genus Herpailurus; species Herpailurus yagouaroundi. The sequence goes on along the minus strand of NW_024412412.1, from coordinate 19,909,545 downwards.
TATACAGTATGTACCCTTTTGTAGATTGATTTCTTTCACTTAGCAATATCCATTTAAGATTCCTCCATGGTTTTTTTTTTTTGTTTTTTTTTTGTTTTTTTTTTTGTGGCTTGCTAGCTTATTTCCTTTTACTGTTGAATAATAGTCTTTTGTCTGGGTGTATCACAGGTTCTTGATTCACCTACTGAAGGACGTCATGATTGTTTCTAAGTTTTGGCAGTTAGGAATAAAGCTGGTATAAACATCGGTGTGCAGGTTTTTGTGTGGTGGATATAATTTATCAACACTTTAGGGTAAATGCCAAGGAGCACCATTGTGGGATCACAATGGGTAAGATTATGTTTAGTTTTGTAAGAAACTGTCAAACGTTAAGTGGCTGTACCATTTTGCATTCCTCCCAGCAGCATGTGAGAGTTCCTGTGGCTCCACTCCCTACCAGATTTTGGTGTTCTCAGTGCTCTTGATTTTGGTCATTCTCATGAGTAGGTAGTGGAATTTTGTCTTAATTTGCATTTGCCTGATGACATATGATGTGGAGCATCTTTTCATATGCTTATTTGCCATCTGGATATCTTCATTGATGAGGTATCTGTTGAAGTCTTTGACTCATTTGTAAATCAAGATGCTTGCTTTTTTATTGTTGAGTTTTAGGAGTTCGTTGTATATATCATCATTTTTAGGTGGGTTCTTTTAAACTGCATATTGCCAGATTCCATCTTGGAGCCTAGTCTTACTACTTGTGTTTAAATGATTAATTCAAACCATTTACATTTATGGTGATTACATTTAAATTTATTATACTTTCTTGTGCCTTAAGTTGTTAAGCTTTTTCACCTTCCTTTCCTCCTAAAGATAGATGAAATTAAAAAAAAAATTATTTTATAGAGAGTGAGCATGACTGGGGGAGAGGGCAGAGGGAGAGAGAATCTTAAGCAGGTTCCATGTTCATTCTGGAACCCCATGCATGGCTCCATCCCACCATCTTGGGACCATGACCTGAGCCAAAATCAAGTCAGAAGCTCAACTGAATGAGCCACTGAGGTGCTCTGGTTCTATGAACTTATAAAAAAATTCTTGACCCCCTTCAACTTTGACATAAAGAAATGTGCTACCATGGGCCAGTGTCAGCATAACCAATAAATAATTTATATGTTTTACAGTTTGCATTTGTGAGTACCTTTTCACCTTTTCTCAATTTGTGGGAAGTCTGAGGCCCCTGTTCTATGTCACTCAAGATAAGTTATATATTTGTTTACTTGAGGTTCCAAAACATTTCCTGGTTGGGATTTCTGTACCTTTCTTTCTTGGCTTAAGTTTTCTTAGCTCCTGCTGAAGTACAAATTCAAAATCCAAATGTGTGTGAGGGTAAGACTATGGTTTTTCATTCTCATGGGAGATTTCCCTGCCCCCCCCCACCTTTCTTAGGTCTCAGACAGAGATGGACATATCTCCCTTTCATCGTTTTACTTTCTTTAGAAGCTTTTCTTCCCTGATTGATGACTTCTGAATTTATGTGGGCATCTCACTTCCAACTCTTTTCTTTGCAAGGGCTCAAAGCCTTGTCCTCTGTCTCCTGCACAGGCTTCAGATACAAGTCCCTAGAGTGTTGGGGTTGGCAAATGTTCGTAGAGCAGTCATAGTGTATGTGCTCATTGACCATCCGGGTTTTCTGCTTTGTCTTATTGTTTCCCCTTGGATATTTTTCTCACTCTATTGGAAGCACAACTATGCATTTAAATGGATGTTTGCTGTATTTTATCTACTATTTCTATGTGTTTTGCAGTAAGGGCTTTTCAGAATATCCAGTTCAACTTATTGCTGGAAGAAGAGGTTTGTTTTAACATACCTTAGAAACATCCAATTCCATTCAAGTAATAGCTTATATAAAAGCCATTCTTCTTGACACATGGGACTCTCAAGTAGTCCTGCTGAGCCACATAGCAATCTATTCCAGGTATATATGTTCTCTTAACACAACTGCACTTCTTTGAATAAGTTTTGTTTGTTCCTTACGGAATATTGGCTTCTACTGCCATCACTATACATTAGTGTGACTCTTGGTGCCAGTTATGTAACATTCAAATCAGCCTTAAATCCATGCTAGTGTAAGGTAAGTCATAGATAAAATTACTAAGACCTTAGTGAGATCCTGTATCCAGTATCCTAAAGTGGCCCTACATTCTGTAGGCAACTTCTGCATGATCTGAATTGGTCAGAATACTTAGTAGAGCAAAATAAGCAAGTTTTGTATGGGTAGTTTAATTGATTACTTATCACTATTTCTGTGGTACAGTGCATTCTCCTTGCTTTTGCGGAAACTACTTACCTTCCTTTGTTACAATCCTAAACCTTTGCCCCTTGTTTAAGTATAGGCACATGACCCTATCAGGACCAATGACAAAACACCCACCGTGGCTACAAGATTGGTCCAAGATTAGGCTGGTGATTCAGTTGGACCAAATACAGAAGGAAGTAAATTGAAAGAACCTTTTCATCTCAGCTTAGAAAGATGCTAGCAGAGAGCCACTGGACTTCTGTTTTCTCCTATGGAGAAGAAGTAGGTTTCATGTTGGAGAGGATAAAGCCAACACCCCCAAAAAAGTGGTAATGTGGCAATGCAAGAACTAGAGAGATGGGGAGCACTGGCCCCTTCTCAGGCCTCGGTCCTCACATGAAGTCCAGCTTTGCCCATAATCATCCTGAAGCTGCCAATTCCTTTTCTGAGATAGCTGGTTTGAGTTGGATAGGTGTCTCTTCTAATCACAAGTCCTGATTCCCTAGCATCTTGATCAAAAAAGTATTTGTAAATACTTTGATAGTTATGGGCATGTTTTTGGTGGTGAACAGTGATTTACATAGATAGAGTCTTTGTATTTTAATGCTTTGCGTTCTAAGAGCTGTAAGTCTGGCACTCTTTCTCTAGCACTGCTAAACTCAATGAATCTTTAATACCCACTTTTGGAGTATATAGTTAAAAATTAATATAGGTGAAAGTCATCCATTTTTCCAGGAGGTTAAGACCTGCTCCATTAGAGTGCTAAGTTACTTTTAGGCGTTAGTGTGTGTAGAGCTCTTGGTCAAGGTTAAACTGTTCCCTTCTCTAACACATAGGAAAATCAATGCATAAAAACTTCTAGTGTAAAAGCTATCCTTCCAGGCCCGTAAGGCACTGGAGATTGGGTTATCTTTTCACTCAGCTGACAATTGATCCATTGTTTGTATTAAATAATCTGGCTTTGTTCAAGCATACCGCTGTTTGTGTTTTTAATTCCAAAGCTTACCTCATTATGAACAATTTTCCACTCTTTCCTTTGGGGAAATGCTAATGCTACTTGTTTATATAGAAAGTAAAGTTAAGGAGTCAGTTTTGACATTTTGGCTTGCTTTCACAGGCAGGAAGGAGTAGTGCTGCATACATATGTTGAAGCTTTTTTCTCTTTCTCCCTCTTTATGTTGGATTGTGCCTTCAGCAATAAGTACCCCAGGTTGCTTCACGTATTGGCCATTAGCCACTGACAGTAATGTCTTTAATGAATATTTTTTTGATTAATTTGTCTCTACTTCTCTTGTTCTAAAGCCTATAGCCAGCAACCATATTTTAAGTGGATATTAGGAATAACCGTAAAGTTCCCTACAGCGTTTCTTTGGCTTACATCAAAACTTATGTAATGTGCTTAGGAACTGGGACAAACAGGTGGGAACTAGTAAGGGTTGTCAAACACCCTTTAGGGAGTTGAGCTAAGGAGACCCATACGGTTAACTGACCAAGTCTGTACCAAACACTCAAGGACACTGCTCATGGGCTACCAAGAGCAGCCACAGACGGTCAGCTTTTGTGTTTTGGAATTAGTCATTGTGTTGTTTTCAATGAGCTGGAACCTTTTCTTTTCCCCTAGATTTTTTTTTTTTCAGTTGTGCTATTGATTGACATTATAGAATTCTATGAAAATAATCAAATGAAACTCACCTTTGCATCTCTTAAAAAGTTGCAGAATCTAGTTTAACGCTGCACAGTAACATCTTGATGAAGAACTAAGGAAAAATTGCTTTCTGGATTCACTATATGAAAAACTTGTGTTTTCTCTAAGCAATTATTTATACTAAATAGACACTATGAATTTTGATACTTTCTTTGAACTGACTACAGAGAATAAAACCAAACTTGTAACTCATCTCTGGCAAATAGAGAGGACTAGTTGCTAGGCATTGTGTGCTGAGTCTTATACCTGGCTTTGTCTCTTCTTTCCCTTTGCCTTACGTTATGCCTCATTTTTTTCTTTGCTTTAAAAAAAGTATTTTATATTGTGATTTTTATATGCATTTTAATGAAATTTGTTTTTACAAAAGAAATGCAAGGCATAAATAGGGTAGACATTGCTTACAAAGTGATGTCTAATCTCACCCAAACTCAGGTATTCACACACTCTTCTATTAGATGTAGTCCTAAGCAGTAAGCAACAAAGCCCTACACAGCCAAAGTGGATGGCTCTAAGTGCCTGCATTAAAATCTCATGCCTGTGGCTTCAAGTAATTCCTTTTAGCACTTATTTCAAAGTTTAATCTTACATTACATACTATTTGAAGAAGCTTCAACATACGTAGGATTTAAAAGCCCACAGTAGATGTAAAACAAGAAAATGAGAAATAGAAAAGCTTCTACACGGGGGCTGCTGACAGCAATCATGAAATAGATGAAAAAACTAAGCAACACAGATAACCTCACATACTTTTACCTGGCTGTATTGTATCTACTATGTATATGTATATAGAATATAAATGATATATATTTTATGGATGGTATTCATAATTATGACTCCGTTATTTAGAACCTTGGCTCTACAGAATTCTCTTATTCCAAGGACTTTAGGATAATGATTTTTATGTAAAGTTTTATCCTATATTTAAAATTGTAATTTATGTGAATTGTGAATTAAACGGAAGGGCCACATATGGAAATACTGGGAATAGTCAATGTTTGAACCTCTCATGGCAACATTGATAAAATAGATTGGAAAACACATGGATGTAGGTTTAATATCATCTAGTTTCACTAGAAAAGTATCATTTAATAGTATGCAAATGATTACATAGATGTCTCTCCAGGGCCTCAGTAGCAAACAGCTTCTGTGACTACCCTAGCATGCAAAAATGCTCCATTTAAAATTTAAGCTGTAACTATGTGTTACTGTATTGTCTATAATTACATTTCTACTTGGTTTAATGTTAGAGTTTTTCAAGTTGCAAGAAATATATGCACATTGTAGATTCAAGTCGTGTTGGTTATATGCAAATATTTATTGATAGGAAGCATTAAAGCCATGTCTTCCATAACTAATAAACTCCTGAACTTACCCTTGGAGAAAAAAAACCAGTTAGCCTCTCCAGGGACCATGGGGCTCCTCCTCTAACCCCTTGTCTGAGTGTCAAGCAATAGCGTACCCATTTTGTGATACTGATAGGTTCACATTTCCTGTAGGTGGAGCCTTGAAGGGATGTAAATCATTGTGTGTTTGGTCTTCCTTCTCACTCTAACCACAAGATCATGGAACAGACGTTTCTCTCCCTTTAGACATTTCTGGGAGGAGGTCCAGTGAGGGTTTCAGGGGCTAGTGCTCTCTTCTCAAGCTGCATGGCACCTTGAGCCTAGGCCATTCCTCTGAGGGGAGAAGGCCTAGGTTAATGCTGGGCTTCAGAGAAAGTGTTCCCCTGTCCTGTTCCTGCTTCTCCTTTCTCTTGCCCTTGTGGGTGTGTTACTGTGAGATTGACATCTCCTTTCAGGAGCAAGGAGTCCTTTTAGGTCTCTACAGAAGGCTGAAAGAATTGTCCAGGTGTTCAGCCTATGGGGTTTGGGCCAAAATCTTACCCATCTGTAATCAATAGTAAGAAATGCTGCTTTTTTTTTTTTTTAATGTTTTGCAATTGTTCCTTGTAGGTGTGTTTTTCTAGAGGATTTCGCAAGGAGGAGTGGTGGCAGGTCCATGGAAAATGAATTACTTGACCTATACCATATATTTCGTTTTAAATTAAAGATTGTAGTTTTAGTAAGAAACTAACACATGTAGTTAAATACTGAAAACATTTTTTAGTGTACATGTTGAAAATCTTCCTCCTCATCTCACACTTGTCCCCCCTTCAGTTTCCATTGCCCACATTGCGTGAGAATACTGTTACTGTTTGTTGTGCATCTTCCCTGAATTTTTTTGTATGCAAAGAAAAACAAATGTGTTCCATTAGCTTCTCATTTTTTTGCATAAAAGATATTATATTAAACACACTGTTCTAAACCTTGCTTTTACTCTAAAAATAATCCATATCGGTCAATATGCAGATTTTTGCCATTAAAAACATTTATTGAGGTAAAATTGAAGTGCCTGGGTGGCTCAGTCAGTGGAGTGTCCAACTTTGTCTCAGATCATGATTTCACTGTTGGTGAGTTCAAGCCCCGCATTAGGCTCACTGCTGTCAGCGCAGAGCCCACTTTGAACTCTCTGTCCCCTTTACTCCCCCTCCAACACCCCTCACATTCTCTCTCTCTCTCTCTCTCTCTCAAAAATAAATAGAATTATGGAGGTATAATCAACATATAACATGTTAGTTTGAGGTGTACAATATAATGATTTGATATATGTACATAGAGGGAAATGATCCCTACAGTAGTTCTAGCTAACAGCTGTCAATATACCTACTTACAGTTACTTTTATTGTGATGAGAACTTCAAGACTTACTCTCTTAGCAACTTTCAAATAGGCAACATGGTATTATTAACCATAGTGACCATGCTATACATCACGTCCCTGTATGTAATTCTTTTATGACTGCATAGCATTACATTGTATAGACATCGATATACTATAATTTACTTAACTAGTCCTCCTTTTGAAAAATGGTAAGGTTAATTTCCAATTGTTTGCTAATAATGCTTCAATGAGTATAGTTGTGCATACATTGTTAGGCACCTATTCAAGTGCTTAGAAATCCAAAAGTAGAATAGCCTTGTCGAAGGTGATATGTATTTGTAACTTTGATAGGTACTATATGCCCACCATAGGGATAGTAAAAATTTTATATTCCCTAGCCCCACGTATGGTATATGTTATAAAACTGACTTTTTGCCAATCTAAAAGGTGACAAATGGTATTTCAGGATAATTTAATTTGCATTTCTCATTTTATAACTGAGGTTGACATCTGTCAAAGAGTTTTCTGAGAACTATCTGTTTATATCTTTGAACATACTGGCTTTTGTTAAATCTTTACATTTTGATTTCTCAAACTTACTATATGTATTTTAATTTTGCTTACCATTTTTGCCATTAGAAACTGTTTGTGTAGTAAATTGTTAATAGTTCACAGATGCTAGCTTTTCAGAAATAGAAAGGCTTAACTCACTACCAGGTTTGAAAGGATTCCATATTATGTTACTTTTATGGTTTTATCTTTATTTATGTTTAAAATTTTTTACTTGGAATTTATTCCAGTATGTAATGTGAAAATGGACCCAATTTGATTTTTTCATATTTCTGCCTAGTTGTCAAAATGCATTTATCAGAATGTCCCATCTTTACTCCACAACTTGCGTTACCATCTTTGTGTCCTTTCCTTGAAGGTGGGGTAGGGGGTGATGCAGGTGAGTGATTCTGGCAAACTACCCTCCTAGGGTGATACCCTAGCTTTTTGCCTGACAGTGCTATTAAAAAGGAGCCCCTATCTTCTTGATCTCCAGATACAGAGTAGGCATTCTGTAATATGTAGCTGAGGAAGGAATGGGAACAGGTTCTAGCTCAAATTCCTAGACTGTCATCATTTTTATGGACATTTAGGAGATATATTTTTAAATAAATAGTTACTGATTTGCTGTATGTCCTTAGGTTAGTTTTCAGATACTTTAAATATTTGTGTTATATAATTTTTTATCAAATGGTTGTTTGACCTGGAGAGGAGTATGCCAAGTTCCTCATGTAGCTATTCTGGAAGGCTGATTAATTTTTTGTGTGTGTGTGAGTGTCCTTTTGCAATGTTTTGATATAATAATTGTTGGTATATGTCACATTTAAATGTGATTGTGTGTGTGTGTGTGTGTGTGTTTATAGAAATTTATTGGTATAATAGTTAGGCCTGGCCTCTTACCTGTATTATTTTAGATTTTATGTGTTGATCAATTTCCAGAAGTTGTTCAGTATGTGATCTTAGTTGTTTATGAAAAATCTTTGTGGTAGTTAAAGGTTTGGATAATTGCTCAGTGGTTATTTTTTAAATAAAAGCATTATGTAATATTGTAAATCATACATTGATTTACAGTGTTTGTTATTCTGCTGTTTGGCTTCGTGTTAAAACTAGGTTTCTTTTTATCTTCGGTCTCCCATCTCTTTCACTTCAGGAATTTAATCAATGACCTTCTCAGTGTTCTAATATTTAGTATCTGCCATTTTGTCTTAATTGTGCTAGAATTTCTAAAATTTGATTTAATACTTTAAATGACATTTAAATGACTCCTGGCTATTACAGGTAAGGTGACTGAGGTAAATCTCCTCAGGACTGGTGCCTGTGTTGCTGCACATTGTCTCTACACAGCTCTAGGAGTTAACATTCATGTTAGAGTCTAGGTGAATGATATTTTCTAGGATTGTGAATTGTACAAACCACGTGGCTGTATGCAGAACTCTTGATTTACTCTCTGTGCTACCTTATTTTCTCTTTGTGTTTTTTTAGCTGTAATATTTGAATGTTCTCTAGTTCTTGTGTATTTAAAACTGCATGAGATCCAAATTTGAAGGCCGGTTTAACTGGATATAAAACCTTCGGTTCAGTTTCTCTGTTAGACCTGTTATATCTTGTACATGATGTTCTGTTGTATTTTGGTGCTAAATGTTGCTGTGAAAAGAATAAAATACCAGACAATTACATTCTTCTTTTTTTTAAATGAAAGGCTTGATCTTTTTTCCTGACAGACTAAGGGATTTTTTTCTGTGGGTTTTTAAGATTTTCTAGGATACTCTTAGAGTTTTCCATTTTGGGGACCGAATTTAATTGTTGAAAAGTTTTCTTGAATCAGTTCTTGAAGTGATTGTGTTGTTGCAATGCTCTGATTTTATTCTTTCAATACCACCCTTTTTTGGTGGGACGGTATCTCAGGTTATTTTTGCTTATTTTCTCTAGCCACTGTTTTCTCTCTAATCCTTTTAAAACTCTTCCTTTATTTCAGTTTCATTTTATTTCTTTCTTTGATTTCTCTCCTCTATATTCTTTGGTGTGTTTTCCATGGTTTCTTTTCATCTCTGTACTTCTTGTATGTTTACCTTCATTTCGATGATGATTATGGTTTCTGTTTTCTCCTGGCTTTTGCCAGCATGCATTTGACCTCTTTTTATTGTCTCACCACTTTTTCCCTGAGTTCCAACATTTCTGCTTCATGGTCTATTTTTGATGTGACGTCGTCACTAAGTTTTATTTCATGACAAAATACTTTGATTAATGTTTCTTCTTGTCTTTGGCAGTGATTTTTGTTGTGTACTTCTTAATCTATACCTGAGTTTTTCTTTTTCTTTTTCATAGTTTATTATAGTGATGTTATATAAATAATGATTTATTATTGAATTAATTAATTTTCTTTGTGGGAAGTTCCTATGCATAACAGGAGAGGGGGCCAAAATTATGGTGCAAGCTTAAGAGCCCAAAGACTATCTTCCGTTACCACAGAAACAGGTGGCTACTGCAAATAGGGCTAATCGCCTTGATTCTTTTTTATGGCACCACCTTTTTAATAGCCTGGATCTAGAAGCAACAATGGCTTTAGGAAATGACATAACATCCTTTTTATCTCATTTCCTAAAGCCATTGTTGCATATAAGGTTTATAAGTTTTGTACCTCAGAGGACCTCTCTGGCCTTCAGAACCTGTGATTTTGCCAGCACAATCTGAAATCGGCCACCGCTGTGCCAAGCTACCATTCTTTGCTTTTCATTTTCTCCTACATGAACTTCCTTGAGTTGCTACACATATTTTTGGAGTCTAGAGTTTGTTTTTTCCTAGTTTTGCTGGAAATGGAATTTGTATTTTATTTATCTTTTTATATTTACTTTCCGGAGAGTACGAGCCGGGGAGGGCCAGAGAGGGGGTTAGAGAGGATCAGAAGTGAGCACTGTGCTGACAGGCTGATGGTGCAAGCCCGATGTGGGGCTTGAAGTCAACAATGGCAAGATCTTGACCGGAGCTGCAGTTGGATGCTCAACTGACTGAACTACTCATATGCCCCTGGAATTTGTATTTTAAAAAATTCTTCTTGCTGCTTTTAATGTTATTTCCAGGAAGAGTGGTGAGAAATGTTGTTAATGTCCCTATGGTCATACCACAGTATTGGCATGTCACCTAATAGTAGTCATATCTCTAGTCACATCTCTAATGGAGCTCCTAGACTTCTCTAAGGCTTAGGAACAATTGAATATATATTTGTAAATTGTTCCTACATTCTTCACTTCATAAGTTTTACATATGATGTGTCAGTAGAAGATGCCAGTATGTGGCAAAAGACTATCCATCCCTCCACTTGATTTTTTCTTGCCTTTATTAGTTGTTGTAGATACTGCTACGATTGGGGCAATTATTTTTGCTTAGAACTCCGTAGTCAGTGCTAGTTAATAGGTTATAATGGGTTAGAGTCAGTGCTTAGGTAGAGCCTGGGTATAGAGTTAACAGACATTATTTTACTCCCAGATGATAGATGGGAAAAATCAAAAGGAAAACTACCACAATCATAGGCTTTGTGCATGAACTGGGATTGCCCTACATCTAATCTTCAGGAAAGTGTGAAGAGTACCAAGCATCCCTCATATTGAGAGTGGAAGTAATTTTGAGAAAAAAATGGCATCAGATCATTTATTTATTAAATTTGACAGGAATTTATAAGGCATCTTTCATATAATGTTGTCATGACCATTGGCTCATATAAAAGAGAATACAAATACACAAAAGAGTATATAAGGGGAAAATGGTAAGTGACATAGGAGGAAGTTACTTCATTTGGGAGAATATCAGGAAAGGTTCCCCACAAGCAGTATTATTTAAAGGTATTTATTACATACTGTGTATTGATTTCGAAACACTAGTATGTTTTCCTTAAAGAATGATTGTTTGAAGAAGAGTCCTTTAACAATATGCAAAATAGAAGAAATGCAGTCAGTTACTTTGGAAAATGACCTTTCACACTGTGGGAGAAAGCATCAAGTACCATTCTAGCTTTAACTTTACTCTTTAGTAGAAAAATACCAGTTGAGTTTTTTCACTAATTATTAGCATCTTCAGGGAAATATTCATATGCACTGGACCTTTTTACAAGCTGAAATTAGAGAATGCTCTGAAATAATTTATTGAAATTGTTTTAATCAACAATCAACTGATGCCCGTGTCAGAGAATGCTCTGAAATAATTTATTGAAATCGTTTGAATCAACAATCAACTGATGCCCATGTCAGGAAAAAGCTGAAAATGAGTAAGAGTTTACATTATGAGGAAAGCCTTCAGGGTGGCACCTAGTTATACTTGTGAACGACAGACACACACACACACAAAGACACATATAAATAGAAAAGACTTGATAATGCTCCTTTATTTAGAGTGAATACAGTGAGTTTGGATTAATGGCTTACATGGTGATCACTCCATTTGTGTGGGGAGCCAATTAGGAGGATTCTCTTGGCGTTTTTCTTGTACCGACAAGCACCAGACAGTGGAGGGAAGCATAGGACTGGAAAGGTCACATCTTCATGTTCTGAAAGCTTGAGTGGTTACAGAGTGCAGAGGTCCCATGCGGAAAGATCGTTACCTGCTGTGTCTCTTGTTTTCAAAATTCTTAATCAGGTTATCAGCTGTAAGAATGCTTTTTTTCCTTTGGTTCCCAAACAGTGGGGCACTTAAAACAGCAGGTCACCAGAGAACAGCATCAGCCAACATTGATAAGTTGAAAGTACCATTGGGATGAGAGAAGAATGGGCAGAACTGCCTGATCTTGTTTATCCTCTGTTGCTTATTTTTTTTCTTCTAGGTTCATTTTCTAGAGAGTCTCTTTTCATTGCTTGTGTGCTTATCTGTGCATATTTAAAATGCCTTGGTGGTGGCAGAGTAATTAATATATACAGCCTGGAAACTCAACTTTTAAATGTTATTAATGAGCTAAGTTGAGTTCCCCTTTATCTTTTAACTGACCCCAAGAGCATTAATGAAAAGTATCTAAATATGAATACAGGTGTAGTAATAAAGGAGAATTATCAGTCACCCTTAATTTAATTGGTGTCACCTTAGCTTTTAGCAGGGTAATAGGGTAGTATTGCCACCTGCAATCATTCAAGACTACCTTTCTCACTAATTAGCTCATTTAATGACCTTTCAAAAGTGAGTAAAATAGAATCTGGTAAGAATTGTTAAATATACACGTATATATTTGTGAAATAGCATTGGCAGAATATTTAATCACAGACACAGAACTTGAGTTTTGAGGGACATTAGTGATTCGTTTTGTGCACCCTCGACCCACAAATCTCTTAAAACACCCTCTTGGTACACAGGCTTTCTAGGACTCTAGTAACTGGAGCTTATTTCATGATGTCTGATACTCCAAGCTCTTTGATCTAGTTTTATTAATTCTCAAAGCCCATGTAAGCAAAATACCATGTAGAGTTAGTATTATGACCTGAAAGGTATTCCATTCTTTTGGCTAAAGGTCCAATTGGATCAATATTTATTGTGTGTGCATTGAACTCTATTATGACTACTTTTGGCAGGTAGAGAAACACAAGACAGGGTTGTGCATCCTCGGAAGAGCTTGTATTCCAGGATTTAGAAAGAGACCTACAAAGAACAACTCCATTAGAAAGTTGCATGTTACATCATACGGTAAAACACATTTGCTAAGAATTATCAGAAACCATGCATAATCAGAAAGGTAGATGTAACTGCATGTCAAGCTAGTGGGCCTCTCTTTCCTCAGGAAATTTTTCGACTAAAGACGTCTTCAAAATGACATTTGTACTTTGGAGACACGAGGTTATTTTCATTTAGGAGACAGAACAGTTCACTAGCCTTGTTTTTTATATGTTCACTGAAATGCTTTAACAAAGCATGTGATTTTGATAGTTATCTGTCGTATCAGAAACGGAACCAAGCAACACTATTGGCTTTTCACTTTAATGACTACAAAGCGATATTTATTAGCAGTCAGTGCCTCTCCTGAGCACTAATCCAAAGCACGTTTTCCCATAATGAAAATGGTTCATTCTCCCTCTCACAGATAGTACATCTCCAACTGAGAGGAAACCCTGTTTAAGGGTCCAGATTATGAGCTACTTATGGGTGCAGTTAATTTTTCTGGGAACAGCTTGATTCTGAGCATTTTTCTAATAGATATTGGAGAGGTCAGTGGCCATTTCAGTAGAGTTGGCTGTATGCATCATGATTGAAAGTTCAGTGATTCAACCTGAACAGTTTGCTATTTCTCTCTAGAAACTTCCTATAATAACTAATAATTAAAGATTACATTTGCTTAGCTCTGATAATTTTTGAGGACTTGTACTAAGAACCTTATATTCATTGATGTCATTTCCGTTTTGCCTCAACACTGAGTTGTATTTTTGTTTCCATTCTGCAGAACAGATATTGAGGCAAGGGGGTGGATTTTCTGATGAAAGACAAAGGGACAATTTAGACTAAGAGTTTTTTGGACTCCAGAGCCGAAAATGGCAGTGGAATTTGTCACCTGGAACATATTTCCAGAATTAATTTCTTGGAACATACTAGTGACTTTCCATTTCTACACATGTGCTTATATTTCCTCCAGACTGGATGCTCGCTACTGCCTATTTAACTTCGCATTTTCAAATGCTTATTTGTGTCTATCTTACTGGGGTGAGGTCGGTAGGAGCTGTTCCAGAATTACAAAAATGGATTTGTGCTATGAAGTATTAGTGTCAAAGACTAGTCCCCTTTTCTTATGTTTGGCATAGTCTTAGTACTTAGAGTTGTAATTTTTTAATGGTTTTTTTTTTTTTTTTTTTTTTTTTTTTTTTTTTTTAAGGGAGAGTGTGAGCAGGTGAGGGGCAGAGAGAGACACACACAGAATCCGAAGCAGGCTCCAGGCTCTGGACCGTCAACACAGAGCCCCATGCGGGGCTCAAACTCAAAAACCGTGAGATCATGAGCTGAAGTCAGACACTTAATAGACTGAGCCACCCAGGCACCCAAGTACTTAAAGTTTTTATATTGGATGAGTAAAGGATTATCCCAGGAATATATTAGATAATCTCAGAAATAGGCCTCGATATTTGAGACCAGATATAAGGGAATCTTCAACCCACAAATAGTCTTTCCTTTGCATTTTGTAAGCTTCATTCTATCCAGATAGCACTTTGGGACTCCTCAACTGAAAGGAACAATAGGATCAAAAGATACCATGTATTTGGGATTTGGAGTCTTTATTTTCATGTTGCTGCTGAAAATACCCATGGACATTGCTTAGGGAAGAGGCCTACTTTGCTTTTTCTACAATGAGTATTTTTTCAGTTATAACTCATTTTTATGTCAGGTTGATGGAAAAAGAATATGGAGATCTGTTTCTTTAATCTGGAGTGTTTTCTGAAATTTACTGAGTGTGTGTGTGTATACATATATATGTGTGTATATGTATATATATGTATATATAGATGTATATATATGTATATATAAGGGTATATATATGTATATGTGTATATGTGTATATATGTATATATGTGTATATATGTATATGTATATATGTGTATGTATATGTATGTACGTATATGTGTATATATGTGTATACACACACATCAGATATTATCTGGTATGAGAATACTCTTTCAAATGCTACTCTGTATCAGAGATACAAGTGCTTATAAGAAAGTACTGTATCCATTCTGTTTGTATTGATGTTGACTTTGCCAAGGGTGAATACTATGTTTCCTATATGATATTGTAGGGCATACTTGGTAGCAAATGCCTGATTGATGAAGTAATTTTATGGAAGTATTGAGCTGGACTGGAAGTCAACTTTCTGCTTAAGTGCTTTCTTTGTTATCTATTAGCTAAAGACCATGGACACAGCTATAACAGCCTTACTCTCCTCACCTGTAAAACCTGTGAGCTCTACATGATGATCTTTAAATGATCTTCCAGCAGTTAAGGTTTAAAAGTGCATGAGATGTCTTGTTCTTCTATCCACTAGATTCTTATTCTTTATAAAGTGGTTCTGTATGGCCTTTCCCATTTCCTGTTGAATTGAAGGGCCATGAAGATGGGAAGTTGGGACCAGGAGTCTGTACAGCAAACCTTACTTGACATTTCTCTTTAGTTTCCACGTATATTTTCCTTCCCACAATTTACTCCCTTGAAGCACAGATACCCCTTTCCTTTGTCTAGTCAGTTATCCACAATTGATCATCCTTTGTTAAAAAGGTATAGAAGCTTACAAGTCTATCCAGTGTTTAAGATTTTCACTTTCCTGTGTGACTCCGATGCATACAAAATTAAAAACATCAATTACATTTGTATGCTTTTTTTTCTTCTGTTGACTTTTCTTGTGTCAGTTTAATTCACAGTGCCTCAGATGCAGAATGTAAGAAGATAGATGAAAAGTTTTTTCCTGCTCTACAGAATGCTTAGGATGAAAACACTTCCTTCTGGTTTATCGATAATGATGAGTTTGTTTTTCTCTCCTCCACCCCTACATTTTGAGGGTTCTGTAGCTTAAGGAGCTTCCAAGCTTATGTGCACTGCAGCACAGCTATCCCTGAAATGCAGCCAGCACTTGAGGATTTGAACACTTATAAGCTACTCATCCTGTTATAAAGTAGGTAAGATAGAAATTACATTGTCTCCTAGCATGCATATATATAGCATGACATGACTTCTCGTTGGCTTTATATCACATCTGTCTTCTGGGTTAATGTTTTGGGAACATTATTATTATTATTGAACATTATTATTATTAATGTTAGGGTCACACAAATAATTCTAGGCACATTAAGAACCATCTCATATGTGCATTACTAAATGGTTCACAAAGGATCCAAATTCTTCCATGTTACTATGGGACAAATACCTTAGGCTTTCCAAGAACATAAAATTATCAGTCTTACAGTAGAAAAGCATTTGGCTCAGAATCAGAAAACCTACCTTTTGGTTCAGGCTGTGGTGCTAATTGCCACATCCCTTAATATCTTTAAGCCACAGTGTCCTGAACTTGAAAACCACAACTTTGACCTAGGTGGTGTCTGAGACCTATCCTGAACATGAAGTTTGCTTTATGCTCTAAGGCCACAATTGAGTTTAAAACTCTGGTAGTAACATAATTGCAGGCGGTAACTTGGAGTAATATTCAATTTTTACAGAATCTCCAGATAACAGGAAAAGAAAAGAAATTGATTTAAACATTGTTGTCCTGAGGATTGGAATGTGTCCCAGATCACGTCATAATTCTTGAAGAATTAGAAAATATAATTGGAGCCTAAAATAATAGGATTAGCCAATAATAAAGACAACAGACCTCTCTCAGAATAGACCAGCTATCTATTTTTAAAACCAAGTGGAGCTTTGCAATCATTTCTGCATATGGGCCAAGATACCTATGAAGGTAGAAATACCATTTATATAAAAACTATTCAATTACTATTCTACATTATGCAACAAATGGAGAAACCTCAGAATGCTCAATTTTAGTCCATTCGTAAGTATGTAAAAATCCTCTGGGCTTGCTGGTCCCTTACTCTTGATTTAGAAAGAAGTCTTGTTTTTACTGAATATGAAGGAGTCTCAGGGAAGTCACATCTCATCTATCAGATTCTTGAGAGCTTTGAAATGTAAATCATACTGTTTGTTCTTACTAACAACTTAATTTGAGACAGGACTGATTGACTAGAGAGTTTGCTCATCAGTTTGAAACAAGACTAGGCTAGGAGCCAATGGAAATTTGCCAGAACCTCCCTTCCAAAGACCAGGTCGACAGCTGGTCTCATTTTGGAAATTCTTTTGCTCATCATCTTATCATTTCGTCCGTTTTGTATGGTCCACATCTCAAATGACAATAGTTATTTGTGAAGGCACTCCAGAGAAAAGAAAAAGCCACATATAACTTAAAATATGGAGTTAACAATTTTTCGAAAATTAAGTTACCTTCCTATAAATTGTATCCCTTCCTACCTCCTCAGCCCCTCCATTTTTTTTTTTTTTGAGTTGCTAGGTATATTGACAATAAGGAATTACTGCTGAGTGTGAGTGGGGGAGGGGCAGAGTAAGGAGGAGAGAGAATCCCAAGCAGTCTTCGGGCTGCCAGTGCAAAGCCTGATGCAGGGCTTGAACTCACGAAACCGTGAGATCATGACCTGAGCTAAAACCGAGAGTCGGACGCTTAACTGACCGAGCCACCCAGGTGACCCAATAAAATCATTTTCAACTGAATGTTAATTTAATTTGGATATAAACTTATAAATAGCATTTTAAGATTTCCTCTGATATTTCTGGTAATGCATGGAGATTTTACAAGTAACTGAAATTCTATGTAATCCAAATGCTAGTTCATACACTCTTTTGGTATATCTTTGTCATCTTCATTAATAATCAGTTCATCTGAAGCTTCATATGAAAATCTGCTGAATGTGATAGTTTAAAAAAATTTTAACGTTTATTTATTATTGAGAGACAGAGCGTGAACATGGGAGGGACCCAGAGACAGGAGACACAGAATCTGAAGCAGGCTCCAGGCTCTGAGCTGTCAGCACAGAGCCCTACGCGGGGCTCGAACTCACAAACCGAGAGATGACCTGAACTGAAGTTGGTCTCTTAACCGACTGAGCCCCTGAGTGTGACGGTTTTTAATTTAATTCCTATTTCTAAGCCTGTGGCTCTTTGTAATGTTGCAGCAAGTTTTGAAACTGGAGATTCTAAACCTGTTGAAGAGTTCGGGTGACTCCTTTATATGCTCTACTGCAATATTCATGTGTATGCCTTTATAACAATTTATTGACTGGTTTGCTGCTGAAAGTCAACAGTTCCTGTCCCACTGCTGAGCAGTGGGTTAATTCTTGTGCAGACACTGCAGGACAGGCTCCCAAAGGAAGGGCAAATGGTTTCCCTTTGCGGTTCAAGGAGCTGCCTCCATGCAGAACTCTTTCTTTCTCCTGGGGCCCCTATCACTTTTGCTGCTACCTCTGTAGTTGGAACTGCCATTATGGGATGCCTGTCTTGAGTGTGGTGCCCAGGACTGCCCTGAGACATGTGTGAGACCAACTGCATTGTGAGTGTGCTGCCCTTCTCTGCCCGCAGGCTTGATCTTATGCATATACAGCCTATCACTGGACCACCACACCCATCTGCTCTGTAACCTGATTCGTCTCTGCCCATTAATGTGCTCCATTGTCCCATCAACTTAGACAAAATGATTTCAACGATAAAACTAAGAATTCCAAGATGCAGGGGCACCTGGGTGGCTCAGTCACTTGAGCATCCGACTTTGGCTTAGGTCATGATCTCACAGTTGGATGAGTTTGAGTCCCACATTAGACTCCATGCTGTTAGCACAGAGCTTGCTTTGGACCCTCTGTCCCCATCTCTCTGCCCCTCCCCCACTTGCACGCATGCTCGCAGGCTCTCTCTCTCTCTCTCTCTCTCTGTCCCTCCCAAAAATAAAACCATTAAAAAAAAATCAAGATGAAGATAGCAATATTTTAAGCCAATCACAGGGCCCTTCTGAGTATAGAGCCCTGTGTAATTGCACAGGTCACAGGTCAATAAAGATGGCCCTGTCACTCCCAGTGGATTTCTGTGGACACCAACACCCTGCTCTTTCCAAAGGTCATTCATGTTTGCCTGAGGCCACTTTAAAGCCTCCAACTTGTCCTCTCCAATCCTTGTTTTCAGTTGATGACCTTGGGCCATATTTCGCTGAAAAAATACAAAAGTACTAAGATGAGCGTTTCTTCAGACTACTGCTCCCCCCCTCAACACAAGGATCTATCTCTGTGTGCAAACACCCTGACTTCTCCCCCGTTACTCTGTGGGTTACTTACGTTGGAGCGCTGAGTCTCAACATGTCTTTCCAATTCTAGCAATTCTCCAGCTGCCTCCTGCAGCACTGAGTTGTACCTCTCTACAACAGTGTTCATGCCAAAACATAACCATCCCTGATCTTCTGTTTCCTCCAGGTACCAACCCCATTTCTGTTTTCTTCAGAATGGAATTCTTTGAAAGTGTTTTCATAATTCCTGTCTCCATTGCTCAATTTCCCTCCCAAACTCACTCCAATCAGGTGTTGGCTTTGACCACTTCAAAGAAACTTCTCATTTCAGGGGTACTAAAAACTTGCATGTTGTTAAATCCAGTGGTCCATTCTGAGTTCTCTGACTTGACCATTAAAAGCATTTACACAACTAGTCATTTTCTTTATTGAAACACTTTCTCACTTGGATTTGTGACGCCATACCCCTTCCTCACCGGTGCTCTGCACCCTCTGCTTGGCTGGTTTCTTCTCTTCATCCTGATGTCTCCACACTGGAGCTCCCTCCTCTGACATCTCTGCCTTCCCGTACCCCCGCAGGATGCTCACATGCTCTCTTAGCTTTCAGCACCATATTTATATACTGATGACTCCAGATTGAAATTTTAGCCTGGACCCTGTCCCTGAGCTCCACATTTGTATATCCAACTGTGTTGGAGACAGTACTTGGACTCTCTGTCCCATGCACTAAACTCCATGTGTTGGCAAATTCCGTGGCACCACTTTGACATCCTGGTGACTTCTCATTACCAACCCAGATGCACCTTGGTCCAAATCACTGTCAACTTAGACTTGCATTATTGCAATAGTCTCTTACCTGGTCTCCTTCTTCTATTTGTGCTGCTTGGCAGCCTATTCCCTATATAGGGGTCCTTTTAAAAAGTAGGTCTGGTGATAACAGTCTTTTGTACAAAACCTCCAGTGGCTTCCACCCAATTCAGTAAAAACCAAAGACCCCATTACAGCATTTAAAGCTCACACTACCTGGGTGCCACCACCCCCCCTTCTTCCTACACCTCCGATATTCTTCTCTTGTTCACCCTGTTCCATCAATCTTAATACTCTTCAAACTTGTGAGGTTATGCTCTTTCCTCTGGGCCTCTGCTTGGAATATTACTTCTCCAGATATCCTTGCAGATTACTCCCTCACTTCCTTATGTGTTGCTCATCTGGCTTCTTCTAAGTGAGACCTTCCCTGATCACCATGTTTTAAATGGAAAGCTGACTCTCCTTGTCTCCATACTGCTTTATTTTTCTGCCTGAGGTTGGGTATTTTTGTTTTATATACTGCTTTGTGTTAGAGCCTGGAAGTACTTACATGTAGTAGCATTCAGTACAGATTGGTTGATTGAGTAAATAGTGTTTTTGAATCAGAAAAGGGCGTAAGATCTATCCCTAGGATTTTGTGATGAATAAATTCTGTTAAAAACAGCAGAAATTTGTGGTTCTTGGTAACATGCCTTAAGATCTTTCTGGGCGCTTGACTGGCTCAGTCAGTTGAGTGTCCAACTCTTGGTTTCAGCTCATATCATGATCCTAGGGTTGTGGGATCAAGCCCTGTGTCAGGCTCCACTCTGAGCATGGAGCCTCCTTAAGATTCTTTGTGTCTCCCTCTACCCCTCTCCCCTCTTCATGTTCTCTCTGTCTCTCTCTCTGTCTCTCTCTGTCTCTCTCTCAAAAAATACTAAGAATCTTTCCAAGGAGTTTTCACACTGTGAAAGGTGTCACTTCATACTGATAATGTGCTGACCTAATAATCTTGCGTTAATTAGCATATCATGATATAACCAAAAGATATGAAAGAAAAAAGATTACTGTCATTGTGACTCCAATAGTCAAGGTTCGTATTGGACATGACTGCATGAGCCATCAGGCCTGGAGCGTATGAGCATTTCTGCGCGAAGCCTGATCAACTCTTTCACATAACTGTGATGGTATTTGTGGTAAAGAAATAGCAAATATGCTTCATGCAGTGCTTGAAAGAGCACCAAGGGCTTTAGGGTAGAAAACTATCCCGCTTGTTCCTAGCAGAGCATGAAATCACCCTATTCCCTTTTACCAGGTTACTTAGATAAAGGGATCGTGCCTATTAATAAAACATCATGCATTCTTGTTTCTTCAAGGGACATGATAACAAAACTGTTATTTCCCTGTTGCTGCCTACTTCTCCAAAAGTGGGGTCACTTTGCTGTCTGCAGTATGTTTAGTGAGGGTTACCAAGAGGGTTTGATTGTTTGTATGGATGACTTGGAAGTGGATTTTCATGTAGTTAGACTTTGTTCTAATTCTGCTCTGTAGGATCTTTGTTCTCTGAATAATCCATATCCCAACCTGGACAGAAGGGAATGAAAATACTGTGATACACATCACAGTTGTCATGCCTTCATTTTGGTGAATGATATTCTATATGGTTTTCACTTTCCTGGGATAGGATTTGTTTTAATTGATGCTTTATTTTTCTGTCAGGTTGTGCTTGTCTCCTGGCTGAGTCACACCTACTCAGTGATTTCATTCTAATTTCTGCCCTTCTGCTCAGTTGGTGAAAGCTTTTCCACACCCATTTTATTACCAGCCAATTTGAATGTCCATTTAATGTCTGACACTCAATTTTTAAACAGAATTTTGTTCAGGACTTCTACACAGCTGCTCATGTAGGCATTAATTATAGTAAAATAATAGCTGCCTGTAAGGAAGGTTGCCTTGACAAAGTAATCCAACATGCCCTAATGGTTATATGAAAATTCCTGAAAATAACATAGGAGCTCAGAAATGGGAATACTATGCCACAAGGAATGGTGTTACCCAAATGTTTGGGCCCAAATCCATATTTTTGATGTGTCTGTGCAGTTTAACATAGACAACCCCAATAACTTATTTTATTTATTTATTTATGAAAAGACATGGTTGAATTTTACTTATTTTTTTTAATATATGTACATTGTTACCTAAGTTACCTTAAATATAATTTATTGTCAAGTTGGCTAACATAAAGTGTATACAGTGTGCTCTTGGTTTTGGGGGTAGATTCCTGGGGTTCATAACTTAAATAAAACACCCAGTGGTCATCCCAACAAGTGCCCTCCTCAGTGCCCATCACCCATTTTCCTCTGTCTACCATCCCCTCCTCAACTCTCACTTTGTTCTCTGTGTTTAAGAGTCTCTTATGGTTTGCCTCCCTGTAAGTATTTTTTCTCCATCCCTTCTCCTATAATCTTCTGTTAAGTTTTTCAAGTTCCTTGTATGAGTGAAAACATATGGTATCTGTCTTTCTCTGCCTGACTTACTTCACTTAGCATAATACCTTCCAGTTCCATCCATGTTCCTGCAAATAGCCAGATTTCATTCTCTCTCATGGCCAAGTAGTATTCCATTGTATATATAAATGACGTCTTCTGTATCCATTCATTGGTTGATGGACATTTAGGCTCTTTACATAATTTGGCTATTGTTGAAAGACAAATGCTATAAACATTGGGGTACATGTGCTATGAATCAGCACTCCTGTATCCTTTGGATAAATTCCTATTAGTGCTATTGCTGGGTCATAGGGTAGATCTATTTTTAACTTTTTGAGGAACCTCTACACTGTTTACCAGAGTGGCTGCATCAGTTTGCATTCCCACCAACAGTGCAAGAGGGTTCCCCTTTCTCCACATTCTTGCCAATATCTGTTGTTTCCTGAGTTGTTCATTTTAGGTACTGTGATCGGTGTGAGGTGGTATCTCAGTGTAGTTTGATTTGTATTTCCCTGAGGATGAGTGACGTTGAGCATCTTTTCATGTGTTTGTTGGCCATCTGGACATCTTCTTTGGTAAAATGTCTGTTATTTTGCTCATTTCTTCACTGGATTATTTGTTTTTCGGGTGTTGAGTTTCATAAGAACTTTATAGATTTTGGATACTAACCCTTTATCCGATATGTCATTTACAATTATCATTTCCCATTCCTTTGGTTGCCTTTTAATTTTGTTGATTGTTTCCTTTGCAGTGCAGAAGCTTTTTATCTTCATGATGTCCCAGTAGTTCATTTTTGCTTTCAATTCTCTTGCCTTTGGAGATGTGTTGAGCAAGACATTGCTGTGGCCAAGGTCAAAGTGGTTGTTGTCTGTTTTCTCCTCTAGGGTTTTGATGGTTTCCTGTCTCATTTTTAGGTCTTTCATCCATTTTGAGTTTATTTTTATGTATGTTGTAAGAAGGTGGTCCAATTTCATTCTTTTGCATGTAGCTAACCAGTTTTCCCAACACCATGTATTGAAGAGACTGTCTTTTTCCATTGGATACTCTTCCCTGCTTTGTCAAAGATTAGTTGGCCATAGTTTTGTGGTTCCAATTCTAGGTTCTCTATTCTGTTACATTGGTCTATATGTCTGTTTTTGTGCCAATACCATACTGTCTCGATGATTACAGCTTTGTAGTAGAGGCTCAAGTCTGGGATTATGATGCCTTCCACTTAGCTTTTCTTTTTCAATATTACTTTGGCTATTCAGGGTCTTTTCTGGTTCCATACAAATTTTAGGATTGTTTGTTCTAGCTTTGAAGAGAATGTCAGTGCAATTTTGATTGGACAACCCCAATATATTTAAAAAGTCCCACCTAAAATGTATTTTTGGGAGTCAAATTTCAGTTAAATAAGTGTTTTTAGTTTTCAACTTAGGACATGAGATGTTCATCACCATTATTTATGATAGTGAACAACAGACATTTAACAAAATACATAGCGAAGTGTGGCAGATCCATACAATAGAATATTATACAACATTTAACACTATGCTTAAAAGGGTTTTTAATGACATCAAATACTCTAAAAGAGCAAGGAAAGATAACAGGGTATTGTACTTGTATTCCATATATGATCATAACTCTCTAATAGTAAGCATAAGAAAAATGCGTTAACATGTTGAGGGCTGCCACTATGTAGTGGGATTGGATGATTTTTTTGCACTTACATTTTCACAGATGCAGAGAATTTTCTTTATAAAAAAATTTTTTTTAATGTTTACTTATTTTTGACAGAGAAAGAGAGCATGAGTGGAGGAGGGGCAGAGAGAAAGGGAGACACAGAATCCAAAGCAGGCTCCAGGCTCTGAGCTGTCAGCACAGAGCCTGACGCAGGGCTTGAACTCACAGACTGAGAGATCATGACCTGAGCCAAAGCCAGACGCTCAACCGACTGAGCCACCCAGGCACCCCCAGAGAATGTTATCCTTGTGGATCTGGAGAGATTTGAAGGTCATCTTGATAAGAGAAGTCAGTGTCTCAGAACCTGTTGATTGAGGCAGGTGACATGAATGAGGCAGGTGAGCTGTGAGTCTTGGAGGGCAAGAAGTCTGCAGAAAGGCTAAGGGATTCTTAGTCCCATCTGATTGTTGGATTACAAGTCTTTCATAATCTGTTCTAGCAGTTGTCTTCAAGTTTCAAGAACAACTGGAAATTTAGATTTTTACAGAAAACTGTTTAGATTTAACTGGTGGTGGTATGTGTGTATGCATTCATTTATTCTTTCTCTCATTCGTTCATTTATTTATTGGAAGGCAACAAATAGACCAAACAAAACATATCTTAAAGGCAAATCTATTTACAACACATTGAATAACAAACACAGGTCAACTTTATCTCACAATTTTATCCCAGGATGTATTTGAAAAATTTTAATAAGTATAGCTCAATATTGGCTGTGAACCTGGTAGGCATTGAGTACCAGTGGTCCTTAGAATGCACACCCCTATGCATAGTCAGTCGTGTTTCCTGTATTTCCTTTATCTGTCTTCTTTGCTTTTTTCCTCCCCCCCCCCTTTTATTTTTTTTAGTCCTTCTTTCTTTCCTGTACTGGCTTTATAAAATAAGGGATGAAGTTTTGATGAATGTTAGGTGATTTAAAGGTCCCCCAGAGGTATTAAACAGATACACACAGAGAACTGTAAGGATCAGTGGTTCTTAAACTGTTTGGTCTCAGAATTCCTTTACAATCTTTAAAAATTGTTAAGGGCCTGTAGCTTCTGGCTGGGTCAGTCAGTAGAGGGCATGACTCTTGATCTTGGTGTCAAGTTCAAGACCCATGTTGGAAGAAGAGTTTAAAAAAAAAACCGAAAAACCAGATTGGTCAGAAGGAGCTGGAGTCATTTAAAAAAATTATTGAGGGCTTCAAAGAGCTTTGTTTATATAGCATATAAATTGATAAAGATGAAAAATACATATAAATAAATTTCTACAATTATAGACACGTGTGTAAATACTTATGTAATTATCACTTAAAATGGAGTAATTTTGAAAATCTTAATCAACATATGTAAAATAAACATTTTTTGTTAAAAATTAAGTTTAAAATTTTAGTTGAAATTTATTCATAATTTGCTTTAAAATTTTATTCAATTGTTACTTTTAAATTAAAAAAAATTTTTTTTTTCCAACGTTTATTTATTTTTGGGACAGAGAGAGACAGAGCGTGAACGGGCGAGGGGCAGAGAGAGAGGGAGACACAGAATCGGAAACAGGCTCCAGGCTCTGAGCCATCAGCCCAGAGCCCGACGCGGGGCTCGAACTCACGGACCGCGAGATCGTGACCTGGCTGAAGTCGGACGCTTAACTGACTGCGCCACCCAGGCGCCCCGACTTTTAAATTTTTTATTAAACATTTTTTTTAAATACCAAAATGAAAAATTTTGAAAAAAGAACTGTACACTTTTCCATAACTCTTTATCTCCAAATCTCCTTAACATGTGGCAATAGGTGTCTGGATTCTCCTCCTTTGGCATTTGATCTGTCGTGACACTCCCCATTATAAGCCTTGGGAAAACACTACTGTGTTTCTGAAAGAATGAGGGTAACAGTGGCAAATGGTTTCTCATTATTATAAAAGTAGTTTTGACCTCATGTCATCACTGACAGTCTCAGGGTCTCTGAAAGTCCCTGTCCACACATGAGCCATGTTCTAGGTCCCTCCTGATCTAAGCTAGCCCGGTCAGCAAGCATCGTGAGCTTGAGCACCGGCCCCTCCCTACCCTCTCCTCTTTTTCTTTAGCCTCAAACAATTCATCCTTTTGAATTTAAAGCATTGTTTTCTATCAAAGTGCAAATATCAATGGGAGAGACAGCACATTAAGCTGTTAACAGCTATGACTTACTTAGTGTGAAAAAATTTAATTCTTTGCAATCGAAGAGTCGATGGGAATGCAGGAGAGAGAAGAGCCAGGAATGCAATATGTATGGAAAGGCCCCTCTCCCCAGCTCAGCTTACTCTGTTTCACACCAGGGACTGGCCTGGGAGCAGACTGGTTTCTGGATACTTTGGGCAATGACTTTTTTTCAGAGCTGTGAGCAATCTATTTCAATTGGTTATCCTCAAAAGCTACCTGAATTACAGAACAAGTGCGGTTGCTAGCATCTCATTTGGGACTCATTGATCCAGGAAATGGGAAGAGTTAAAATTACTAAGAAAAACCCAGTCGAAACAAAACCTACTGATTTCTATGAGAAGTATTTTTATTGATAACCATGCAGGAAGCTCTTTATTAATGTAGTTTCATCCTGTTTTCTCACTCAACTTCCTTTAAACTTAGAAATGCCTTATGCTGCATTAGTCCCTTGTACCTTTTCTTCAATATTTTTTTTTCTCTCGTTATGACTTTCTTATCCCTAGGGACACGCATTGCTATTTCTTCATTTCTAAGAAAGTAACCATTCCTTTTGAGCATCTGTGCTGAGACATCCTTGAAAATTCTATCTTAGAATACCATGTTGGATAATGATAATTCAGCATAGTGGTAGTTTCTACAGATGGAATTACAGACATAGTTAATTAGGGAGAAAAATCCAATAAATTTGAGTCACTGATATTTGTGTCTTCTCTTTGCAAATGTTGATTTCTTCCCATGCTGGCTACCACAAGTGGATTCAGAGAAAAGGGCTGGTCCCTGAACTATGAGGGTTCTGCTGAGATAAGGTCTTTCTAGGGGTGAGCTCAAATTATGGTTTTGGTAGAATGTGTGAGTTTAGTCAGGAGAAGTAATTTATGCTGATGGGGAGGGAGTGCAAGGGGTCAAAGATAGATGGAGAAATTAGGTGCACAGAAGTCGGAGGCAAAGTCACTTATGATGCAGGACCTGAGGGAACCTGAGAGTGATGATGGAGTGCAGACTGGGGTGGCTGTTGGTGGCGAAGGGCCAGATTCTGGGTCCAGGAGGGCAGTGTTTAGCAAACTGATGAGGCAGTGTTTTGTGCCCTGGGAGAACCAACTGTTGTGGGTGGCCAATTAGTGCCCTGACTCAGCTGTGCAAAATATTTGCCATGTTGCTGTGCTTGAATAGATGTCTATTTGCTGATGACTGTTGTATCAACAATACCTCTGGATTACTCATCATTTTAAAATATAGGGTACAAAATAATTTTGGAAAAATGCCTCTCTGCCAGGAATATAAGCCAAGGATACATGGCCAGTCAGGAAAAAAAATACCTATGAAATCGTTTGTCTGTGGTTTCTCTGATTGTTAAGAAAAATCTACCAATAACTGCTAATATTTATTGAGTAATCATTTGTGTAAATAGTTTCACCACCACAGGCAAGGCATTTCCTTTCAGCCTTGCAATAAACCTTTCACTTGCAATAAACCTCATATGCTTTATCAGCCTTGTACTTTCTGGGGGTGCCTCTTCAGAGGAGCCCCTGAACCCCTGGGATCAGAGCCACTGCTTCTGACAGAGTTCTTGTCTTGACAGCCTGTGCTTAGAACCTATCGGGACAGACTTTCTCTCTTATAGAAGATGATTTTTTTTTTTTTGAAGGAGGGTTTGTGAAAAAAATGCATACCTGCTCCAAGAATTTTGGGACCAAGCAAGTGCTCATGGATTTTCTCCTTGCAGAAATCTCTATGGACTGCTTGCTGTTAGTGGGAAGAGAGTCTTTTTTTGTATGTGCTGCATTGTCTGCCTCTTAACACACACTTAGGGCCATCTTCATCTTTGCCTTCTGGTCACATGGGTCCTCTTGTAGATAGAGTCGTACCTTATCCCCTCCTGCCTGAGGGGATGCCAGTAGTGTCCCCTCTGCCAGGGATTTCTCCTCATGTACTCAATTTTCCCTTCTCACTCACAAATCCTTTCCTCCAGAATCCTCCCCTTACTCTCCAAACTATACTGTATTCCATTAGCAGTCTGTTCCCTATTGACACAGGGTATGCCTCAGTTGCTATGTTAGATGGTGTAGTTGATGTGATTATTTGTGTAATTTTTTCTAGACTGAGAGCAAGTCTTGTGTCTTTTTAATTTTTGGCTATTGTTTCATCCTCAGGACCTCCACAGTGTTTGACACCAATGCAAAGATGATCGAATGAGCAAATGAGACTTCATTGAGTGACTCCATGTTTCCAGACACTGCTAAGGGATGAAAATATGTAAATAGGATTCTTGGGGTTATTTGTTACACAGCTATAGGAACAGGAACAATGGATATGTAACACTTGAGCTAGACCTGGAAAGATAATTTTTTTTTTTCAGGCAAAACTGTTAAGAAAAGGCATGACTTTTGAGAAGGCTGAGTTCAGTGTGATTAAGAAAATTAGGTCGTGGGAGAGAATAAGGAGATGAGACATGATTCAGTGAGAAAGCGTGCTGGATGGTTTAGTGAAAACCATAATGCACTTGTTCAGTAGTATAGGTAGTTTTCTTCCAGACCACTGCCTTAAAAATGTATTGTTTTAAATGAGAAAGCTTATGTCATAGAATTTCTGGAAGCTTTCTAAAAGTGTGATTGGGCATGAAACAAGACTTCAGAATATTTCAAATTTCTTGGAATTCTTCATTAGTTTGCTCTACTCTCCAAACTCAACTAAAATGAAACTTGTCTTAAATTACAAGCTGTAGTTTAACTAATGAGTAATTTTGATTGTTGAAAAAACACTAATTCCTCCTGAGTACTGACATCTAGTTTTAGCATGACTTTTTGGGGCAGGGGATGGGGTGAGAACAGAGTTGGGAAGGAGAAGTGTCTCATCAGAGTATCCTGGGTACTAATACATTGTGTATATGATCTTCCTCAGAGGTATTGATTTTAATCAGCTTTCAAGATAAAGCACCACATTCGTCAAAGCAGAAGACCCAAACGTGCAATTTTTTTTGTTAGTGGAAAACTGGCCATAATGAATGTGCTAAAATACATTAGTTATTTATTAATCTCAACATGTAAGAAAGCAGTAGGTCTTTAGCTTGTCTCATGAACAAACAGAGGCTGCAGCCGGACCCAGAGTAGGGGAATGCCGAATCAGCAGAACGAGTGGCCTGTGAAGATGGCACTTTGTGAGAAATGCCTGGCTGAGTGGGAAGCAGGGATACTATTAAATGAATGCATATGATGCATAGCATAATTATACCACTTATGGCAGGAAAGCATCACCGTTTGATCAAATGATGAGCTGTGTACATCAGAATTCACGGTATCAACCACCCCTGGGATTCTGTGTGAGTTTTGCAGTCCTGGAAGGGTTTCAAGTCAACTTTTGATTAATTTTTGGTGGTGCTATTTGGTTATTGAAGTGTAGCTTGATTGTGTGTTTTCCCCCCCCGCCTTTTCTTTTAAGCTCTGACAATCTTGATTAAATTTCCCCTTGAGGAGTGGGAAGAAAACAGCAAAGTAACTGTCACAACTTCTTTGAGATGACTGGCTTTAAGTAGTTTGAACATATCTTCCCAGAGTAACCTCTCTGGAAGATGAGTGGAAGGCAGCCACACTACGGAGATTATGGTACCTGCTAGCCGTGGATTTGTTTTTAATTGATTGTAACAGTTTGCTCCTTAAGGCTCAGATGCAGGGTTTATTTCTATTTCTCTCACACTGTTTCTTGCCACATAATCAGACACTGCCATACTCAACAACTGGGTTCAGTGTTTGGTATTTAATTGCGTGGGGGCGGGGTTCAGGTTTTTGTGATGCTGTTCTAAATTTTTATTGTAGGAAACATAAACCAAGTTCTGGAGTAGTCATTGCGGGTTTAGCCCAAAGCTAAACAAGTATGGAAAAGAGAGATACTTATGGCCCATTCCCATGTTGTGGACTGTGATGAATAGAATTTCACTTGGAATTGCCAAAGAGAAGTCTACATGGTCTTGGAATGATTGATTTACCTACAATCCTATGTATGTACGGATGGACTCGTGTTAACTAGGAGGACAGTCTGGAGTTACTTCTTATAGGATGTTGTAATAGACAAGCACTTGATTTACTTCACAGTTTTCAAGATCGATTTGATAAGTACTTGTTGAACACCAATTATGTCCCAGGACCAATGTTGCACACTGGACTCAAGGAAGCATAAGAATTGCTTGTGAGGATTCTCACAAACCATCACTATAGAAATATATGAAAATAGGGAATCCAGAGCAGGGAAGAACCAACAATGTGCAGGTTCCAGCGATGAGGCATTGGATTAAAGGCTGATAACTAAAAGTGTAGTTACTTGTCTTTATATATGAAAGTTCTTTATGGGAGAATAAAATCTTTTGGATGGAAAGACATTTGAATTTTAGCATATTGGCCACCAATTTTCTTTGCATTTATAAACATGATTGTGGAATGTTAGCGGGATTAAGAAGAATTGCAGAGGAGAGGCCTTGCTTATTAGGCCCCAAATGACTGACACATAGGGGAAGACACAAGATGTAGCTTAATTTTTAGGCTATATTTAAAATTAAGCAAGTTATAGAAAACAATGGGGTGGAAGAATCTTTTCTAGGAGAATATTACATATGTTTAGTCCAGAGACCAAGAATGTGAAGTGGTAAAGTTGAATTACCCTGAATTATATTAATGTGTACTAGTCTGACAGATACACAGAAATGTGCCTGTGTATACCTGTGAACACACACACAGATGCACACACACAGTTCTCTAGGGCTGCAGTTACAAATTACCTTCAACTTGAGGGCTTAAAGTAACAAGTTTATTCTCTCACTGTTCTGGAAGCTAGAAGTCTGAAATCGAGCTGTTAGCAGGGCTGTGCTCTCTCTGAAGGCTCCTGCCTCTTCCAGCTTCTGCTGGGTCTAAACATTCCCTGGTTTGTGGCTGCATGACGCCCTCTCAGTTTCCATTAATCTCTGCCCCCATCTTCACATGGCCTCTTCATCTGTGCCTCAAGTCTCTCTCTGCCTTTGTCTTATAAGGAAACATGTCATCTGGTTTAAGACCCATCTGGATTATCCAGTATGATCTTGAGATCCTTAACTTAGTTATATCTGAAAAGGCCTTTTTGTTTTTTCAAGTAAAGTCAGTCACGAGACCTGGGTAGGCATATTTGAAGGGAGTGGGCAACAGTTAACTTGCTGTACACATACAAGCATGCATGCACATGTCTATTATATATACATGTGATACATATACACATCTAAATATATTTATGATTCTTAAGTATATAGGTATATGTAAAACATTAAAAAGTACATACGTGAGTATATATACATACATATGTATGTATACATATCAAATATATTAATCATTAATAAAAAAGATGGGCATTTCTATAGAAAAAGTAACCAAATAGAAGATCAGATAGTTTGCTAAAAAAGAAACACTAAATAGTTAATTAAAAATGAAAACTAGATTCAAAAGCATGAGTAATGGAAAATATGTAAATAAATTCACAAGTTACCAAGATTTTTACCTACTGAGTTGGTAGAGATTAAAAAAAAAAACAAAACCCACAGTTGTGGAGGGTACATTGGGATACGTGTTTTTCAAACACCTGTGGTGAGGTTGCCACCTGGAACAGCCTTTCTGCAAGCAGTGTGGCAGAAGGCCACAAAAATTTTAAGTAAGTGTATAGTTTTTTATCTTGAAATTGTCTTTGTAGGATTCAAGATAACCAGACAGGTAGATAAAGGGTGATGTGTTTTGATTACAGCATACTAATTAACATATTATTTGCACTACCAATTACAATAGTGGAAGGACACATTCTGCAACCAAATATTATACAGCCATCAGAATCATGTTTTGGAAGAACATGATTTGGAAGAACATGTTTGGAACATGAAAAATGTTGATGTGAAAAAATGTTCACCGTGTACTGTACAATCAATACAAATATCAAGCTGGATATGGAGTATGATCCCATTTTTGTGAAAATAATCAATATATACTTAAATAAACAATCCAGAGACTAGAAAAAAGTCATTAAAATATTACCAGCAGTAAATCTTAAGGTGACAGAATCATAGATGATTTTAATTTTCTTTATTATTTACTGAGTCTTGCAATTTATTTTTATAATAGGCAAAATGATCTTGAAAATATTTACTTGTTCAATCCTTTAGTGGGAAATTGGAAGAGGTACCTTTAATTGTTTCATATTTGAGTAAGTTATGTCAAGAATAGTTTGCATTTGATATGATTATGAATGAGATCTGCCTTACAGTCTGAGATGATTAAGTAATAGAATCATGGGTTTTTACAGTTGGATGGGAGCCTTAGAAGGTTCTGGTCCAGTCTCTTTTATCAATGAGGAAAATGTTCTACAAAGGGACTGTCTTTCTTGACCAAAAAAAGTACATCTCTATTGGAGTTCATGGAAAGCTGCCTGTATTAGTTATCATGTATTGTGTAACAAATCACCACAACTCAGGTGCTTGAAACAACACCCATCTCTGTGGCTGGGAATTTGGGTACTGCTTGCCTGGGTCATCTTTTTCAGAGTCTCTTACAAGGTTTCAGTGAAGGTGTAGACCAGGCCTGGGGTCTTATTTGAAAGACTGGTTTGAGGAAAGATCTACTTTGAATCTCAAAAGGTTTTGGGCAGGATTCAGTTACGTGTGGGCTGTTGGACTGAGGACCTCAATTCCAAGCTGGCTATTACTTGGAGTCGGTTTTCAGTTCTTGGCCACATGGACCTCTCTTACATGGCATCTGATTTCATCAAAGCCAGTGAGAGAGGTTGACTGGCAAGATGGAGGCCACAATCTTATGTAGCCTCATCACTGAAGTGATAGCTCAGCCACCTTTGACATATCATACTAGATGGTAACAAGTCACTTAGCCAGCAACACTTAAGGGAGGGGATTCCACAAGGGCATGGGTCCCAGGAGATAGATGGGGAGTATTGAAAGCATCTTAAAGTCTGTCTACCACACGGGCTCTCCTAACAGTCTTACAAGGTTAGGGCCAGATGTGAGTATGTGAGTAATGTACCCTTTTGGAAACGAAAGATTATAGGCAAGAAACTTGTTATATCTGTTTATAGTCGGTGCTTATTACATAGTGATGCATAATATATGCTTGCTTGTTAAATTTTGTCATTCATTTAACAAATATTTGTCTTGTGCTGAGCAGGTGTTAGATCTCCAGCACCTAAAAATGTACCTGTCAGTTAACAAAACAAAGCCTCCCTTTCTTGGGGCTTATAGTCTAATGGAAGGAGACAGTGCACTTCATCAACAAGTAAATATATGTTCTGATATGTAGAAGAAACAGAGCAGAGAAAGGTAGGTAGGAAGTGGTAGAAGGACAATGAATGTGAGGGGGTCGCAATTTACATGCAGTAGTAAGGGAAGTAAGTACCCATTAAGGGGATATCTTAGCAGAAACTGAAGGAAGTACAGGAACCAGTCATGAGAACCTCTAGAGAAAGAGAGGTGTGGGGGCCCTAAGAATGTGCTTCTCCTGTCTCTGATGGCCTGCTAGGGGTGTCATTGACTGACAGCCATTTCTGCTCTGAAATCTATCACCGTTCGTCAGTGACTAAGTATAGCAGGGGTGCAAAGGCAGACACATTGTGGGGAGATGGAGGACCCCTCCGTTATCTCCACTAACAGATCTTGCAGAAAGTCTTAGAACTGCACTACCTTTCGCGGTACCTGGGTGGCTCAGTTGGTTGAGTGTCTCTTGGTCTTGCCTCAAGTCATGATCTCATGTTGATGGCATTGAGCCCTGCCTCAGGCTGTGCACTGACAGTGCAGAGCCTGCTTGGAGTTTTCTCTCTCCCTCCCTCTCTCTTTCTCTCTGCCCCTCATCCGCTTGCATACTCTCTCTCTCTCTCAAAACAAATAAACTTAAAAAACATATTTTTGAAAGGATCGCACCACCTTTTAAATCTTTTCCTGCACAAACTTCCTTCTCTTCTTCATGAGGATCAGACCTGCGTTGTGCTTTGACAGCTCTCCCAGACCTTGTCCAGCCCCCCTCCTGATTTTCCCTCAGAGGCATTTTTCCCATTGTATATCTTGCATGTCGAATACCATTTCGGTGTCTGCTGCTCTGAGGATCCAGACTTGAAGTGTTCTAGGCCCTAAGGAGGTTGGCATTTTCAGGAGCATCAAGGACAAGGACGTCAGTTTGGTTTTCTTCAAGTGAAGAGGGGAGAAAGATGTAGGAGATGATGTCAGAAATACATCTGAAGTCCCGGCAGAAGAAAAGTAGCTGGCTCAGTTAATAGAAAATCCTTTTGAAAGAGAGAGGTAAAAAAATGTTAAATAATATCATGTATGTCAATTACAGAATTTAAAGGAAGGGCATTAGAGACGCAGTATCTGATAATCTTCTCATTACCAATACTCAGCATCTGTCTAGGTGCTAAATGTAAGTGGCCGAGTTCTGGGCCATTAAAATTTTGATGTAACCCATTAAGGCAACTTATGGGCTTAGTTCAAAGGGTGTTGCCATTGTGTCTGTGAGTGCCAGCGGTAGAACATATTTTATGCAAATTTAATAGATTTGTAATGAATGATCCTGCTTAATAAGCTAGTTAGACCATTTGAGCATTTACTTGAGAGTGATCATGAATGTCTTTTCCTAAAGCTATTTTACAGTGCTAATCATTTAACTGTAATAGCAATTAATACCTAACACACAGCAAGCACTAAGTTTATTTTGTTACTGATGAAGATGATGGTGATGGTGTCAGTCAGCCACACAGAGGAACTACCAAATGCTACTGAATGATCCAGATGAAAAGAAAGCAGAAACTTTATTTTTGGAGATGTGTGGTTTGAAGCCCTGTTTCACTCACAGACTGTAATCTTGACCTAGGTTGGACTTACTGGCACTTTGCATAAAAGCACTTAAATATTTTTACTTACTCTCTTTTGCCTCCATAACCTATGACAGGTCCTCTGCTTAGCTTCTGAGAAGCAAAAGATTGGAAAGTACTTTTCAACTCCAGAAAAGAGCAATGCTCAGTCAAGCGATAAGAGCTTCAGAAATTAGTCTTGAATATTATCACTGTGTATCAATTGAAGCCAGATGAAGAGCTCTACATTCATCTAAAGTTCTTTTTCATACTAATTAGATAATCTTCAAAGGTGCAATTACCATTTAAAAATTACTTTGAAGTGCAGGGTAGACAATAGATTCTTAATATATTTTAATGTCTTTCTGTGTTTCTCATACTCAGTGGCATTTTCTTACTTCACCAATGAATCATAGGACTTTGAAGTTCTTCCACCCCCCCCACCCCCACAAGTTAAAAATCTAAACAGAAATTCAGCTGCCATGAAAAACTAGATTCAATTACAAGGAAAAGTCTATAATAATTAAAAATGTGATTGCATGGATTGTCAATCTGCCCCTTAATCTTCCTTTTTCCACCACCTTGAGCAGAGAACTATTTCAGGTCCCTGAGATGAGCTGCCTTGCACACAAAGGGAGATCAAATACAAACTTTGGCAATTAGCGCATCATAACAATTTGTGGCACAGCTGAGGTTCAGGATGTACTTGAGAAGCCTAGACTCCTTGCCTTAAACCATGACCTGTTTCTTCTTTTCTTGTACTATTTCAGAAGGGTAAGAATGTCATAGAAGAGATTTCTATTTGTAAGCATCCTACTTTTCCATGGTTGGAGTGAGCTTTCCAGAAAACAGCAAACTTTTTCCCTGAGTGGGTTGTTGGCTCAAGTCTAACCGTGACCGCTAACCCTGGAAATAAGCTTCTGGCCTACACATCTTCAGTGTCTTGACACATCTCTTTATTTATTTATTTATTTATTTATTTATTTATTTATTTATTTAATGTTTGTTTATTTTGAGAGAGAGTGAGTGAGTGCAGGGGAGGGGGAGAGGTAGAGAAACGGGGAGAGCGGGAGAGAGAATGAGAATACCAAGCACTGCACAGAGCCCGAGTCAGGACTCGAACTCGTGAACCATGAGATCATAACCCAAGCAGAAATCAAGATTCTGTGTCTTAACTGGCTGAGCCACCCAGGTGCTCCTTGACCAGTCTCTTTAGATGAAGCAGATTCCTCAGTGATCTCCAGGCCCTGTGTGATCTGCCCCTGCCTGTTTCATCTAGTCTCTACTTTAGCTCCTCTGCTCCACTTAGAAATGTCTTCCTTCCATCGTTTATAGTTTCTTTGCTTCTTCCTGCTATAGAGACCTTGGCACATTCTAGGCACTGCCTGGAACACTCTGCCTTCTTCTCTTTATCTTCATGACTCCAATTCCTGCAGATTGCGTCTGAAGCACGTTGCTCCTGGGGGAAGTGCTCCCTGCCCTCTGCCTGTCTGAGGGTCTCCTGCCAGCTGGGACCTCTCCCTCAGTGTGTGCATCACGGTTGTATGTTTCTATCTGTTCATGTGAATATCTGATTACAGTTTATTCTTCCCCCCACCTTTCACTACAGGTCCCTCCTGAAGACAGGCAGGCACTGTGTCTGGTATTGCTCCCTGGTGTTATCTCCAGAAGATAGCACAGTGAGAAGGGGGAAAATATTCAGTGAACATGAGTTGACCTTCTGCCTGAGAAAATGTTTGAGAAGTCTTACCCTGTTCCTCACCTCACTGGAGGCCAACGTTGAGAGCACTCTGCTGTTCTCAAGGTTCTAGTTGTTCATCTCTAAGTGCCTCAGTGAGTGGCCGAATGATGCTCCAAAGAGCATCCTTACCAAAGATTGAAGTGCCCTGCAATTCTTTCCTAGTTCTGCTACTAATGAGCTTTCAGACTTCGGGAAAATCATTTAATATCTTTTTTGTCTCCCCATATGTGAAATGGGGTTGCCAGTATCTACTTTATTTACCCTACCAAGTTAACCTTTTATGCCAAGAACATTGAAGGTCCAGGCCAGCATAGTGGGATCCAGACATTATCAGGTAAAGGGGATTGGTTGTAAGCAGTGCCTTATTCCATACACTGGATTCCTACAAATGTGTTTGAAAGTTGAATGGCACATAATTAAAAGAATTACATTTTCAGATAACTAAAAATACATTTTGAAATTCCTAATAATGGTTCATTATGTACGGAGTCTCTCAGATTCAGATATCCTTTGAGGTGGGTGAGAACTTGACATGTGTCCAGCATAGCTGTCCCTGGAGATGGGAAAGGTGACCAGAATATCTGCCTTCGCTAGGCAGGCTGCCCTTTCTGCCCTTTGTCGCAGCAGCCAGGGCATTCACTACTCTTAAAGAAGTTTGGGGTAGCTAAAATCAGGTATAGGAAAAAAGGGTTTTATCTTTTTGCCACCTGATAGATTGCAGAATTGACCTTAATTCTTCATTCTTCCTTACATCTGTAGCCTGGCCGTGTAATTTCATGAAGCCTTCCCAGTTTGACTTTAGGCTTAACCATGTGTATTTGTTAAGATTCTCTGGGAAAACAGATGGGTTTAATATAAGGAACTGGCTTATGTGATTAAGGAGGCTGCTGAGTTCCAAGATCTGCCCTTGGCAAGCTGGAGACCCAGGCAAGTGAGCTGATGGGGTGTGTGTAGTTTCAGTCCTAGTCCAAAGACCTGAGAACCAGGAGAGCTGATAGTGTAGTTCCAGTTGGAATACCAGCAGAGTTGAGACCCAGGATGAGTTCGTGTTTCACTTTGAGTTTGGAAGGTAGGAAAAAAAAAATTCCTATCCCAACTCAAAGGCAGTCAAGTGGGGGTGAGTTCGCCTTCCTTACTCAGGGGTGTGTCAGCCTTTTTCTTCAATTCAGATCTTCAACTGTTTGGATGAGGCCCACCCAAGTTAGGGAACGTCATGTGCTTTATTCATTCTACCAATTAAAATTTTTTTTTTCAACGTTAATTTATTTTTTGGGGACAGAGAGAGACAGAGCATGAACGGGGGAGGGGCAGAGAGAGAGGGAGACACAGAATCAGAAACAGGCTCCAGGCTCTGAGCCATCAGCTCAGAGCCTGACTCGGGGCTCGAACTCACGGACCGTGAGATCGTGACCTGGCTGAAGTCGGACGCTTAACCGACTGCGCCACCCAGGCGCCCCTCATTCTACCAATTTAAATGTGACTCTCCTCCAGAATATCCTCACAAACACATCCAGAATAATTTTTTTTTTTAATTCAAGTTAATGTACAGTGTAGTATTGGTTTCAGGAGTGGAACCTAGTGATTCATCACTTACATATGACACCCAGTGCTCATCATGACAGTGCCCTCCTTATTGCCCATCACCCATTTAGCTCATTCTCCCACCTGCCTTCCCTCTTGGAATCCTCAGTTCTCTGTATTTAAGAATCTCTTAGGGTTTGCCTCCCTCTCTGTTTTTATTTTTCCTTTCCTTCCCCTATGTTCATCTGTTGGGTTTCTTATATTTCACATATGAATGAAATCATATATTTGTCTTGCTCTGAGTGACTCATCTCACTTTGCTTATTAATACACTCTAGTTCCATCTACATTGTTGCAAATGGCAAGATTTCATTCTTTTTGATTGCCGAGTAATACTCCATTGTATATACATACCACATCTTCTTTATCCATTCATCCATCAGTGGACATTTGGGCTCTTTCCATAATTTGGCTGTTGTTGATAACACTGCTATGAACATTGGAGTTCAGAATAATTTTTGGCTAAATACCTGGACATTCTGTGGCCCAGTTAAGTTGACAGAATTAACTATCATACCATATGATTTGCTTTGACTAGTGGAATGTTAGGAAATGTGATAAAAGCAGAGCCTGGAAAGATCCTTGGACTCTTGGTATAATTTGCTTTTAGAGCCTCTGATGGCACTATGAGAACATCCCCAAGGTAGCATGCTGGCTGAGAGACCTATGGAACAGAGCTAAGTCATTCCAGTTGCCTCAGCTGAGGTCACCCTAAATTATCTGGCAGTGAGTCAACCCCCAGGCCAGGCAGGTTAAGGAGAACTGCTTAGCTAATCATCCAGATACATTAACAAGGAAAGCTCATTGTCAAAATACACTGAGGGTCTGTGATTGTTTGTTACACAGCATTACTTTAGCAGGAAATAACTGATACTTGATAAAAGCCTATGTGAGTGAAAACCAAACACATACACATGTATTTTTCAAAACTCTCCCAGTCACTCCCTGTTCACAGATTCATGGCAAATATTCTGCAGGTGGGAGACAAGGAAAGCCTGGAGTACATCCACAAGAGTGGGGCCCAGGGAGGATAATTTCTTTTGGAGAGAGAAATTAAACTATTTCACTCACATAATTTAAAGTGTAAGACCATAGAAGCAAACTTTCCTTGGTAGGTAGACCCTCCTGCCACTTTGGCCAAGGCCAGGGTTTTGATGTTGGTGGTTACAGATGGCAGGTGGTTTCATCAGTGGTGATGATGTCTGAGATACTGAAGCTGACCTCTGAAAGGTGGCTTAGGGGTGTTTGAGTATAATAAGTATGAATGTGCTAATTGTATGAAAGTCTAACGCATAGGTAGGTGGAATAAAAGGCTACCACTTCCCCTTCCCCTAGATGCAAATTGAGGATAAGTGCCCTTGGCCAAGGGGTAAAGTGAGTCTTCACTCAGATGGCAGCTTGAGAGGGTCCTTATTTCTTAAAAAAATGTTTTTTAAATTTATTTTTGAGAGAGAGAGAGAGCAAGAGTGTAGGAGGGGCAGAGAGAGAGAGAGGGAGACACAGAATCTGAAGCAGGATTCAGGCTCTGAGCTGTCGGCAGAGCCTGATCCAGGTCTTGAATCTAGAAACCTACCTGAGCCAAAGTCGGACATTTAACTGGCTGAGCCACCCAGCCACCCTGAGAGGGTCCTTCTTATTTCCTAGAAGTAGGCAGCCAAACCCTATTCTGCATGATAAGGTAACTCTGAATCCAGAGAAAAATAAGCAGCCATGCGAGCTAGGAGGTGGAAGAAGGATTTGATTGCTCATTAAGGGGTTATTTGGTATGGCCCCTGAGAATGCATGTTTTCTTTGGAAGATATGATTAGGTACTTGTCGCACCAAGTGGGACAGATAAATAAATAGGTGGGCACATATCCGAAGAAGATGGGAACCCTGACTGCAGATTCTCTGTCTCCTGGACAGCCTGGCAACAAAGGCCCTTGGCCTAGTTCATCCTTCAGTGTTGGATATAATTGTGGCATCACTTAACATCCTGAGATTGTACCAACTCATCCTCAGCCCTGATCAGAGCAAACCCGAGGTACAAATCTTGAAACACGGGGAATGCAATCTTAAAACATGAATGGAAGAGAAATGGAGTATTTGTGGATCACCCCGATGGCTCACACACTTCGTTAACACTGTATTCCAGCACACTACCTGTTCTGGCCTCACACTTCCCTCGGTCTAGGATCTTAGTTTGCCACACCTGGCACAACAAGGCTATGGTTATGTTGGGAGTGGTGGCTCCTTTACTCTGCTACCTTGCTTTTTCTTGTAAACTGAAAATCGTGTGATACTTACTTGCTTTTGGTGTTCTGCAAAATGGGGTAGGAAGGATATTACTTGTCATCCTTTAAAAAGTGAAAAGCTAAGATACAGAGATAACCTCGCTCTAATACCCCATGGCTATCCAGTCCTAGATCAGTCTGAAAACACAGATCCTACACTGTCATCTTGACTAAACCATGGTGCCAAGAAGTTAATGTTTCTTTTTAATTAGAATAGAAAAATATTCAGACTCCCAGTGGCTAATGACCTGACAACCAAGTTTTTTTTTTCTTTTTTGTTCTAGATCAGGTGAGATAGCTCTAGTAAATACTGAATTATTTTTTTGAAACAAAAATTCATGATACAAAACTATGACTGCATATGCTTTGAATCTGTGAATCTGAGAAATCTGTGCCTTTGATTTTGAGTCTAGGGGTAGTTTGGGGGGAAAACTCCAAAACCCCAAACTTGTACAGACTTATTACAGAACCCCTATCTCACTAGGGACCTTAGAACCCCTCCGGGCACAACATTCCATCAACAGCACGTTGCCAGTAACAGTAAAGGCAAAAGAAGTGTGCTCTCAAATATTCAGCAATGCTTCATGTGTGTGCAATTCCTTCCTTCAGCCTGGGTGGTTGTCTGTGTTGTCCGGTGAGCATGCTTCTTGACATTAAAGATAACACTAGGGGTGGTTTGGGCCCTGCAACCTGGCCTCTTCTTAACTCCTGTAGCTCAGCTTATGCTGCTGGA
Organism: Herpailurus yagouaroundi; assembly: GCF_014898765.1. NCBI lineage: Eukaryota > Metazoa > Chordata > Mammalia > Carnivora > Felidae > Herpailurus > Herpailurus yagouaroundi. Next base: position 19,868,187 of record NW_024412412.1, on the reverse strand, counting down.
GAGTCCCCCACAGTCCTAGCATCTGGTTTCCTTCTGGGAGACATCTGCCCTGCCCAAAGAACAGGAGGCTGGGGAAAGAATAGATAACAATAGGATCTGCAGGGTGCTAATTCTTAGGGGAAAATCAACATGACCTTGACCAGATAGTTCTGTTCATGAGAGGCTTAAGTAGAGACCCTGTTGCTTTGTATAAGAAGTTTGGATGAACTGTGATGATGTTGGAGAAAAACCTTCTGAACACTGGAAATCCAGATCATAAACAAAAGAAGCCTTTTGTATGCTTTGTTCGTCCCCTACCAAGTGCACTCGATAAATAACTACATGCTGTTCTGCTCTCTGAAAAATGAAATGACTGGACTTTTTAATACCATTTCTGGGATTTCGTACAAAAATGGATGTACACTTTCTAGTATGTTCAAAATACCATTTTTCTCTAATTGTTTGCAATATTTCTTTGTATTGTTAGCTTCTTTCAGAAAAGCATTGGCAGATTGTTTTCCCTGAAGGGAATAGAGGAGTCTAAAATGCCATGGTTTAATCTTTTAAAAGATGAGGAGGAAAAAGAAATTCAAAAATAACCAAATTCATTGGTGGCTTTCTGTAGTTCATACATGTTAAGTGAATATGTAAATAATGTCCCAAAGTATGTGGCCTTAAGTTTACAAAATTTAGGTCACAAATAAAACAAAATAAAGATTCTCATAAATACTTGATTTGGAATTTCTGGTCTTACTCCAAACAGAGTTTCCAAATTATTAGAGAAACAAAAAATAAGGCTGCTAAATCTGGTAAAGTAAAAATATTCAGGGGAAGTTGTAACATGACTTATGAGGAATATATGAAGATTTTGGGTGTCAGGAGCACTTAACATTTATTTATTGAATGCCTTAGATTTGATCCTATTATAGATTGAAAGTTTGTGTTTCTCCAAAATTCACATGTTGAAGCCCTACCCCTCAATGTGATGGTATTTGGAGTTAGACTTGGGGAGGTCATCAGGTCTACATTTGATTATGAGGGTGGTGCTCCCATCATGGCATTAGTGCCCTTCTATGAAGGGGAAAAGACATGAATGCTTTCCTGTTCACATGAACACATAGGGAGTTGGCAGCTGTCTTCAAGCCAGAAAGCAGCCTTTCAGCAGGAATCAAATTTGCCCACAAGTTGATTTTTAGATTTCCCAGACTCCAGAACTGTGAGGAATGAACATTCTTGAAGCCGCACAGTCGAGATTTTGCCATAGCCCTTGGAGCTACAGCAAATTCTGGAGATAATTTCCACTGATTTCATTTTAGCCCTTCTTCTGAACCTGGGACTTCACTGTCAAAGTCCTAAACATTCCAGAATTAGTCACCTATTCCCTGGGCCCTTACTAGACCTTTGTTCATTCTAATAGAGATTGCAATTTTTGTTTGCATCACTCTTGATATCTTGATTTTAAAAGATGATACTTAGAAGAATATAGTGAAAGGGGAAACTTTTTGATAGTAACTTTTCTCTGATGCCTCAAACATTTCAAGATAATTACATGGAGTATCTCTTGATCTACTTGGTTACAAATGTGGGACTCAACACTGAGTTGTGCTATTAGCCACATTTTTTCTGAGTTTGTATGAAAGCTATTCACCTTCACAAGCAATGTTAGCTTTGTCGGGTTGGGCTCAAACAAAGATGCCCGTGATAATTCTTGTGGGTTGTTTCTGTCAGTTAAGTAGCCAGGGTCCTCTCTTCCTCTTTTTGTTCTCGTTCACAGGTTTCTTTATTTCCAGCTTCCTTTTTGTCAGCTTTCCAGGTGACTTCTTTTCAGTTGGGTCTTAAGAGGTGGCTGCTCATGGATCTTTTTTGCTTCATCAGGGGATCATGGCAGCCTCTCAGGGCCTTGTGAATCAAGACCTTAGTTCTTGTTTGCTGTAATGCCCTTCACCTGTCTTTGCCAGGTGGTCTTGCTTCCCTGTGTACCCCTGGTCTTCAAATCATGCCCTCGGCTTTTGGTTCCTGTGTTTAAAGCCAGGCAGTGTGTGTTGGTAGAACATGCATTGGTGTGGGAAGCAGGACAACCTGTTTCTAGTCTCAGCTTGTAACATACCAGGCTGTACTGCTTTAGAAAGGTGCCTTAAGCTCTTTGGGTTAGGGGTGATTTTTAGCAGTTATGATAAAGGGATTTTAGATCAGTCAACAAAAGCTCTTGGTTCTAACAAAAGCTCTTGGTTCTGAGTATGAACATGAAGTGGGAACTGGATTTATAGAGCCTCAAAGCTTACCTCCTTCAGGGAACTTTTCATACCCCCATCCCCCAAGGAAGGAAGTATTACAGTCCTCTGTTTTCTGGTCTGGCTGCTGGTGTCAGTGGTTGTGGTGGTGGTTGCCAAACGAATTCTCCATATGTAATGCAGATACCCACTGGGATTTCCCTGTTACTGTGATCTAGATAAGAGAGGCTTAACAAATAGGCCACTTCCTATAGATGGGTAGTTTATGGTGTGTATCACTTTCTTATATGTGCTAATCGTGTTCCACATGGCATTGACCCAGATAGAAAATTCTACCTTTTCCTTGATTTCCACATAAAAGTATACTTTTCCAAAGCAAGATGCAGGGAGGTTTAAAGGAGACATAAGGAGTGATTACATTGCAAAAAGGCAAACAACTTCTAGGTGAATATTAGACGCTGCTATTCTTAAATGCCCCTCCCCTTACAACCACCACCACTTTGTCCTTTCCAGGCTATATGTCCATAAACGTAGTCTAGAACTCGAAAAAGGAGCTATTTTTTTTTTCTATAAATGGAGTACATAAAAGGGATTTTGACATTTTAAAATATTTCCTAAGAAACATTTATTTTAGGAAACTCATTTCTTGATTCACTCTAGATTTCCTTACCTTGGTCGCTACAGAAGGAATTGTGATAACAATTCAGTATTGTCACCTTCTTTCCCACCCCTCAAATACACAAATGAAGGAATTCCCCAAATAACTAAAGCCAGAGGTTTTTGCATGTGAATGATCTAATTTCATAGTTGGCCAGTACCACTGAGTATGGTTTTTGTAGAGAGGGAAAGTAGCTGGTAAATGAAGAAAAGCCAAACCACATAAAACAAATCTTACAGCTTATATGAATGTTCCCAAGCTCTGCAAGATGGGCTTTGAGTTTCCCAATAAATGCTATTGAAACCTATAAACAGAAGTAAGGAACACCAGAAAGAGCCTTCAAAACCTGGAAAACAGGCCACTTTCTGCCAGTCAACATTTCTGAGGTAGGATCTCAGCACCTGGAATATTGCTTGCAAATGTGTGGCTTAGGTAATTCTTGGAACAGCCTAGACCAGTTAGTGAGTAGGACATAAACTAGGATATACACACAAAAACCTGACCCTTTTTATGTGTTTGCTTGTTTAGTTAACCAACCTTTTACAGTTCTGGTCACCAATTCTGATGTGTGGGGCTTTTTCCCTTAACCATCTAAGCAATGCTCAGACACCGCCTGGGTGTTCTACAATTTACCTAAAGGCTGACCCTGAGATAGCCTCAGATCCCACAGGTTAAGGGCTCAGTTCCACAACACTGCCCCCACTTGAGATGTAAACCATAAGTACAGGTTGTCACCTATTCGCACTGAATGGTTATAAATAAGATTCCCATCACTGTCTCCCTGAGTTCAATTAATTTGCTAGAGTGGCTCATGGAACTCAGGAAAACCATTGGACTCGTTAGATGATGTGTTTACTGCAAAGGATAGAACTTGGTAACAGCCAGATGGAAAAGATGCATAGGGGGTAAGGTACGGGGCAAGGGTGTGGAGTCTCTGTGCTCTCTGAATCTGTATAGGTTTATCATTCTGGAGGCTTTTGGAACCCTCTCCTTTGGACTTGTATGGAGGCTTCATTACATAGGCATCCTTGATTCAATCATTGGCCTTTGTCAATTGTTCAAACTCCAGCCTCCACTGCTCCCCAGAGGTTAGAGGGTGAGACTGAAAGTTCTAAAGCTCTAATCTCATAGTTGGCTCTCCGGGCAACCAAGCACCATCCTTAGGTGTCATTAACAGGACACAAGTCACCTTTATCACTCTGATAGTTTAGGAAATTCCAAAGGTTTTAGGAGTTCTCTGTTCCAGAAAAGGGGATGAAGACCACAATTACATCCTTAATAAAATCATAGTATCATACCCTTTATAACACTGTTAGATATCTTAACCCTTAATAACATGCTATAATATTTGTTGATCATTTGTTATATGCCAAGCACTGAGCTAGGTGCTGAATATAAAAAGTTAACTTTGTAACAATTCCCCCCAAAACCTACTGTAATTTACTCTGAACTTGATCCCTCCTGTTGAAGTATATCTGACGTTTTGGTAAATATTCATCTCCATTAAATTACTGTGTAGATAGTTATGTAGGAAGGTCTTAACACAGGGATTGGCCCTGCCTGTAGTCAGTATACAATGTGAAGAATGATTTTTCCCAGGAATCTGTCTACTTTGGTTTAATTGGAATGGGAAATTACTTTTCCAATCTGTTTTTAGGACATTGGTGAGCAGAGACAAGTGTTGGGGGATGCAACACTACATTTACCTACCCCACCATCATCTTTGGAGCCAAATTCTGGCTCTTTGCTTAGGATTTTATCCTGTACTGTTTTTCTACCATTCATTGATAGACCTTCCAGGTGTGTGAAGAGTTCAAACTTTCTTCTCTTTCTGGTCTTTTTTGTCCATGCCATTTCTTGACCTTCAACTTTGTCCCTCCTGGAGTTTCATTGAACTCCTCATGCTTTAGATTTGAACTTGGGGAAGGCTTTCCTGATTCCCCCTACCATTCTCTGTCAACCTTCTTTTTGTTTTCTACATAGCATTTTTTGGCCAGTATTTATTTATTATTGGTCTATTCACTGCTTATTTTTGTTTTTACTTTGTTATCCCCATTAGAAAACAAGTCATAAGAGGGTAGAGCTGGGTCTTGTTTATTCACTATTGTATCTCTAAAATTGCATCTGGTAGGTAGTTAATAAATATGACTAAAAAAATATTAGGGGTGCCGGGGTGGCTCAGTTGGTTGAGAATTGGACTTCCCTCAGATCATGATCTCATGGCTCCAGAGTTTGAGCCTTCTATGTGGTTCTCTGCTTCGGATCCTGTACCCCCTTTCTCTGTCCCTACCCCACTCATTCACTCTCTCTCTCAAAAATAAAGCACCATTAAATATTAGGGGTGCATGGATGGCTCAGTTGGTTAAGCATTTGGCTTTGGTCAGGTCATGATCACATGGTTTGTGATCGAGCCCCAAGTGGTGCTCTGTGCTTAGGGCTCAGAGCCTGGATCCTGCTTCAGATTCTCTGTCTCCCCACCCCACCCCCCCGTTCCTCCCCTGAATGCACATGCTGTCTGTCTCTCTCAAAAATAAGTAAATAAAACATTAAAAATATTAAATATTATGAATTGCAACATATTTAGTTTCATATAGTTTTCAATACAAAATCAGTGTGTGTGAGAGAGAGTGACTGAATTTGGGTTATTTTTTCACAGCATTATCCATGAGATGAATAATTTGGTGAGTATATTGCTCACGGTCTCCAGAGAAAGAGAACCAATAGGATGGATATTGCTATCGCTCTGTCTCTGTCATTCTGTCTATCTCTGTCACTCTGTCTCTGTCTCTGTTTCTATCTCATCTCTATCATCTATACGCGTGCGTGCGCGCACACACACACACACACACACACACACACACGAACTTGAAAATCGTGGGTGGGCCAGCAGACTGGAGACCCAGGAAAGAGCTGATGTTGCAGTTCGAGTCGCAAGGCTGTCTGCTGGCAGAATTCCTTCTTGTATGGAAGGAAGTTATGCTTTGTTCCATTCATAGCATCGGCGATTGGATGGCATCCACTCAAAGTAAGGAGGCCTATCAGCTTTACTCAAAGTCGGCTGATTCAAATGTTAATCTCATCCAAAAACACTCTGAGAGAAACGTCTAGGATGATGTTTGATCACATAAACTGGGCACCATGACTCAGCCAAGTTGACACACAAACTTAACCATCACAGTAGATCTGAAACTTTAATGTTGACAGAATGGTCCTCGAATCAGAGCACATAATTGATCAGGTGGGATTAGACGCTTGTCCTGTTTCTGCAGGTTCTGTGACTTTGAACAGTACCAAAACCTCTGGGATTTAGGTCACTTACTTATAAGGAGATGAGTTTAAATCAGGAGTTGACAAACTAAAGCCTCAGAGCCAAATCTAGGCACTACCTATGTATGTGTCATGGCCCAACCTATGAATGGCTTTTACCGATGAACATTTGCAATCGATTTGATTATAGATGTTGAAATAGTTTTCTAAGACCAAGGTAGAACTGCTCTTGCCCAGAATGCCACATCAACAAACAGAAACTTAAATAAGTTTCACATCCCAGTAAATACTCTACCAAAACACATCATATCCAATCAGCCAATCCCCAAATGCCAAGCCAGTTTGGGATCTACCTTTATTTGCTTACATCATCTTTAACCCAAAGAAGGTTGACTATATGCCCCATCCAATCAGATATTTTCTATTTTTCTCTTTGTTGTTGTTTATTCTTTATCCTGTGAAAGCTTCCTGCCTTCCACACCATTCTGCAGTTTTCTGAATGGAGACTTACTTCACGAAGTATAAAATAAAGTTTGCTAGTATCACCTGAATTGTTCTCTTTAATCGTTTTTAACATAGGGAACTCACTTTGAACCTCAGTTAAGGAAAATGTCATCTCCTTCCCAAAGAATTCCATTTACCTCATTTGTAGACCTGTGTTATTAAAAATATATATATGTGTGTGTGTGTGTGTGTATATATATATATATATACACACACACACAAACACACACAAACATACATACATACACTAAATGGTTATGCTGTATTTTAAATATTACCAATAAAAAGTTTATGGAAATACATTTTATCTCTTCTTACATTAGTATTTATATAATATGTTTGATTTTTCCTCTTGGTCCACAGAGTCTTGGCCACAAAACTTTGTAGATATTGTACTGAAAGAACAGCTTCCTAGATTATGAGTTTTGAGCGAGTCTAGCAGGTAAAGTCACGGGGAAACGAGGACAGGCTGGCCATGGAACTGCAGAAAGTGTTGGCAGTATGTCTGCATGGAGCTTGTACCTTTGAGCTTCTGAAAAAAGACAGGTGGAGGAAGTCACAGTGATGTTCTCAGCCCACTTCAGTTTGTTTCCAACCTGTCCTGGTGATGCTGTAATTTCTACTGGTGCTCAGTTTTGGATTCAACTGCTATTTGTAGGAATGTCTCTTTCTTTGGACTTGATACTGTTCTTTGATTTCTTTGGCTTTGACACAGCCTTACTTATGACATGACTTGGATGCAGCCGCTCTGTTTGTGTGTGTGCTTCACTCCTCCCTGCCCAAGTTCTAGCTCTTGGATGGCCTGCTCAGCACCCTTGACCATGCAGTATGGGAGGACTCCTCCTTGGATATATGTCAGCACGTATGTTATCTACCAAATACTTAACACAGAGGAAGCTGAAAGGAAGGCATAGTGAGCCTCTCATTTGAATATGTGCTTTTCTAGGGCAAGCTGTCCTTTTTCCCTACTATGTTTACCATATAAAGAAGAGAAGTAAGTGCCTGTATTTTGCCAGGTACTGTGTTAAGTGTGTTATACAGATCAGCTGAGTTGGTTTCTCTCTTCCGAGATTAATAGCTGATTTTCATAACTATGAAGCTGTTTGACATTTTGATACTAAACGCCCATAGAGACAATATTTGGAGTCAATGAAAAGGGAATTTTTGCAAATATCTTAGAAGATAAATTAGGTACAATGAAAGACATCCATTGTACTTCACTTTCTGTTGTGGGCTTTCACTAACTTGATTCCATTATAGTGTTGAATTAGGAAATAAGCCTGAGGCACAAGTAGCTGTGCAAAAGTTTTGTTGAGTGTTTAGGGATTTGGATGCTTAACAAGAGTTTACAAAATTGTGTGACATTTACTTTTTTTTTCTTTAATTTCATTTACCTTGTCTTGTTTTTCATGTCTTTATTGGGTTTTATTTTCAACCCTGCACTTCAGACCACCCAGCTCTATTTCCATGACTCAATAAAAGACGTTTGTTTCTCCTACCCTGGGGACGCTACTCTTGTCCTGTACACCCACCATGCACAGTGAGGCACCTTCGGTGCCCACACCTCCAGACAGCCCCCTTCTAGCCCTGGGTCATGTTAGGAATAAGGAATAAAGCCAACAGCAGAAGAAAGCAGAAAAACTGTAGGCCTGGACCCACCCAAACTGGAAAAAATCCAAGAAAGGTGGGTGGCATTTGGAGGTGATGGAAAAGGAAGAATCTGAAAGAGTCTCCTGGGGTTCTCCAAAGCTCCAAGTATTGGGGCATGGATTGAGCTACACACATTTGAGCTAATTATGTAAACAGAAATGTTTTGCTGCAGGAGAGGCCTGAGGACTAGTGTGGTTTTCTGCTTCCCAAGTAGATTGGGACCATTGCTGTTCTTTTCAATTGTAAACAGTTTCTTTCTCTGAATGCTGATATTCACTTAGATTTTTAATTCTTGTATATATTTACAAAAGAGGATAAATAAACCCCCATATTAAAAATACTATCTGTAATTCAGTTAAATGTAGATTAGAGTAATCGAAAATTCTGAAAGGGATAGCAGTGTTTACTTCACTTATGTTTGAACTCTTTCTATGTGAATTGATCCTAAATTGATTGTAAGTGACAGTCACATCCTGAATTTGATCTTACTCTTGGCAAGGCACCTGGTTTCTTGCCTCAGTTCACATTGATTTGCCCAAATCCTTTTTGTCTTCCCTGTTAAATGTGCTCTCACCCAACTACTTTATTTTTTTCATTGATGCCATTATTCTTAGTTACCTAGATTCAAAATTTAAGCTATTTTTGATTCCTTTTTACTCTCTTCCACATCCTTGTGTTTCCACATCTCATTAATTTATCCTTTGTGCTCTGCCTGTTTCCATTTCCATTTCCATGAAACCACTCTTGCTACCCTGTTTTCGATTGATTGCTAGCTACCCCACCATACCACGTGTTTTGGTGTTTATTTTTCTGTCACATATTTTAGAAAATATCCACATAACTTTATTACCCTATAAACTATTTTTTTTTTTTTATTTTTATGAGGTTTTGGAGTGATGGTGGGGTTTAGAGCTGATGGCCAAGGAAGAATTCTTAAAGATGTCTTCGGTGCAAAAAGTTGATTTCATTAAAGCATGGGGACAGGACCCATGGGCAGGAAGAACTGCACTGAGGGTGTTAAGAGTAACTGGTTATGTACTGTGGAATTTGGGGAGGTAAAGTCAAAAGGGAGATCTTAAAAAGGACTGTGATATGCTAAGGAGTACTCCTAAGATACTTGAGGCCTTGCTCTTGCCCAGCTAAAGTTGTTTTCCCTCTAGTAAGGCATTAACATTTTCTGGAAGTTATACTCGGTATTTGCCTCAAGTATTGTCAGTGGGCTATAGGTTATAAAAAAATTTAATTTTACCTGCCGTTTCCTTCTTGACTTTTTTCCCCATATCACTATGGAGGGGTGATGTTGGGGTGATGAGTCCATAGGTTTTTGGAGATTAGGCTATTGATAAAGATTCCCTTTTTCTTTTAATTGACTAATATATTTGTAAACTGATGGAGACTCATGTCCTGCCTGACTGTGATCTCTATCAGCCACTTGTTTTCTTCCTTTTCCTTTGTTCTTGGGCAGCCAGGAGTGCCAGAGGAATGTCACACATAACTCACTTGGGCAGGGGTGTATGCTAGCTTGTACTTTGCCCTCAGTTTGCCTTAAGCTCCCTCATAATTTTACAGATGAATAAACTGAGATGCAGGATATAATGGATTTGTTCAAATTCACACAGATGGTTAAGTACTGGAACTAGGACTAGTACCCAGTGTTGAAATATAAATTGAGACTTGTTAAAAATACCGAGTTTATCTGAACAAAATAAATTCAAATCAGGTAGCATCTACTCTAGTAAATGTAAAGGAGTTCTGAGGAGTTGTGCAAGATGAAAGAATTTTATAGGCATATGGGATTAGGAACAAGGAACTTCTAGGCAAAAATGGGTTGGTTATTTCAAAGTTAATTTCCTTTAGGGGATTGCAGGGGCCTATCTGGCAGATATCCCCACTTGTGCTGGTCGAGTGATTACTTACTGCTTGCTTTAAGATTCCATTTCTGGGAGAGTCAACTAAAAGTCCAGTCTTGGTTTGGTTATATGGGGTTTGGCATTAGTGACTCCATTTTGAGCCTGTTTTCTTGTTTCTAATACCAGTTCTTGTGAAAGTAAACTGCTAGTTGTCTTGTTGTCAGTTTGTTCTTTTCAGTTGGTGCATACCCTTCATATTCTTCACTGCTTATAGCCGGGGGCTATGAACAAAGATATTTATAACCTAATGGGAAAAGCCAAAGCTCCTTGGCATTAAATATCCTTTCCAATCATTCTAATTTACTTATCTGGGTGTGTCTCACTCTTTTCACTTACCAGAAAACTCTGCTTCAGCCAGACCTATCTAATTTTTGGTCCTTAATCTTGTGTCCTCTCCACAAGCTCCTGTATGCTTTTGTTTATATGGTTCCCTCTGCTTTAAGTGACTTTGTTCCTCCTGCTCAGTTTCATATTTTTTTCACACAGCCTTCCCTGTCTGCCTTTTTGGATCATCTGCTGCTTTGTAATACCTATGGCAGAGACTACTAAATACTCTTTGCTGCTTCTTGGAAACATGCAAAGGCTACATGTTTTAGCCTCCTCGATGGCTTTGTTGGGAGCATATGACTGTATTCTGGGTAATGATACATGGATGGAATTGATATCTGCCATCTCCAGCATTGACCATAAAAATAACACTCTCCATTCCTTCTTTGGTGACCTAGGAAATCGCCTATGTGAGATGGCAAAGTTATAACTTCCAAAAGTTACAATGGTTTTACATGGCACAGTTAAAACATATAAGCAGCTCATCAGATCTATGAGTCATCACTTGGATGAGAGCCACTGAGGACACTATAACTTGCATGAAAAAGACAAACTTTTATTGTTCTGTTTGTTACAGCAGCTACTAAGCATTGTGCTGACTAATTCAGCATGCCTACTGTCACTGACATAGGGATATCTTGAAATTTCCACTAGATTTTAGAATTGACATTAAGGATGCCACATATTTCTTCACCTTTTTTCCATTCACTATTACTTTCCTCCTTCCCTTCCCTCCCTACTTTTTTTCATTTTTCCATTTAATGTTAATTGAGATTCTAACAGACTCTGGTGATTAGAGAGACTTAATCTGGTCTGGACTCTAAAGAAAGTAACTGTTTGGTAAGACTCTTACAGTCTAGTAGTTGCTTATATTTTAACCTTTTGATTTCACCATAAAAGTTAATGAGTTCTCTAGGCATAACAACAATGCTCAGTGATGAGTCACTAAATGCATATTGAGACTTCATGGGTTCTCAAGACTTCTGTGGTCTTAAATGATACTGTAAGAATGATGAATTGAGGTCAAACTTTACTTTATCCTCAAATAGCCCCAGATGGTCATTGGTTGGGTACTATGGTTAAACTTCTACAGCCTCACTGTCTGCAAAGCAGAGATGACAGATCATCCTGTTTTAGAAAGTAGACTTGGAACTGTACTGTATATTATTTGCATAGCAAAGGACCATTCTGGGGCTTCTGACTTTGTGCTCCATGAACTCCTCATTTTCTGGCCATCAGATGGTACATATACTCCTGTTTTCATCAATTGCCAGTTGTATTCTTCCAAGATGCTGTGTGATTCTGTATTAGGCCATTATTTTAGTTTGCATACTTTTGCCCTGGAATGATGTTTCATCATTATGATGTCAGCCTCCATTTTTATGCTCATGATACAGTTATATCTGTCTTTGATTTTTGACATCTTTTCTCTTTCTTGGTCTGGCAGGCATTAAATCATTAACGTCTCAAAATTACATACAGCTGCAACTTTGTAAAAGAGAATATGTAGTGAAGAGCTCCTTAAAATTACAGAGACAATCCAGTTCTCTCTCTTTTTGGCCTTTGCTGACCTCCAATTTCACTTCAAACAGGTATCAAGGGGGTTATTTTTGATTGATAATTGTTTTTCCTGATCTCATATGTATGGAAACCTGTCTTTTATCATGGAAAACTTGCTAGAATGTAGGCATTTCTCTCCGTTATTGATGCAGGGAGCTTCTCAGTCATGATTTATATCTTTCGGATTAAATTACTGGCCTTTCTTAAAGGCTGGTTATCTTCACGGCAAAAATAGTCCTGAGTTTGCTACTTCATTTTTGACACTCAAAATATATCACAGCATTGCTTGCTTGCTAATTAGCAGATGCTTCCATAGTCTTGTTTTTCCACGATGGGGACTTTTCTTTGAAGTCAGGCTTCCATCTTACCAAGCATCCTAACTGCTGAAGACAGTGTATCTTTCACTGAGGATGCACTGCTGAAAATCCCACAAGAATATCAGAGTGGATATCAATTTAGAGTCTGTCTGAAAAAAAAAAAAAAAGGAAATGGGGAAAAAAATCTAACCATCATGAGATGATAAATACTAGGTGATACGATGTTGTCCTTGGATTATCCTATTTCTTACTATAACAGTGTGAGCTAAAATCAAATGAGAAAACTGGTTAAGAAGTTAGAAACTAAATAATTTGCTCATAGCTAAAAAGCAGCAGATCAGGAATCACACCCTTATGTGTCTGAATCTGAAACCCTGGTTTTGGTCACTATAAAAGAGTTCTAATGTGAACACTAACACAAATTCTAATACTAACACAAATATTCATTGAAACAATGGAAATAATACAGCAAACTAATAACAAGGAAAATGCAGATGTAACTTATGTGATATCACAGATTTGGGAAGCTATTCCTGATAGTATCTTATTTACCTTGAGTATAAGATCTGTATGAATATAAGCATATTATTATTTATTGTTACACAAAGAATAATGGATAATTTAGCTGGCTTGGGTCTAACCAGTCTTTGAGGCTGTGCCAAACCTGTGTCTGGTGGCAGGTGGTCAGGAATCTAAAAACTGTGCTAATCAGGGAGGGAGGGAAGGAGAAAAGAGGGGAAGAGGGGGAGAGAGAGAGGGAGAGAAACAGAAGGAAGGAGGGAGAGGGAGAAAGAAAGAAGGGTAGAGAAAAGGAAAGAAAAGAAAGATACGTGCTACTTGTTTTGCCCTCCTACTCTGCTGGTCCTCTGGGAGCTGGGCAGAAAAGGGAAGTAGAACTGTCCTCAGAAGAACACCAGGTAAAGAAAGAAATACCATAATTCCTGCTGATGGTAGGTGTAAAGGCATCACCAGTCCTGCATAGGAAATAGCACTTCATTATGGGAGTGGGTCCTCATGAATGGATATTTTGCATCCTTTTCCAGTTTAGGACAATAAATATAGCTTCTCAATGGCTTTCTCTTAATTCTACCTATCATTTTTAATCTCTTGAGTCACAATACATGTCACTTCCCTTCCTAGTATCCACTCTTCCTAGCCCCCCCACCTATTGCCAATCGGGGGCCCTTGGTTAAGTCATTAAAGTGTGTTGGTACCTTTTTCTTATTTATAGGAATATAACATAAAATAGGCATGTAAGGTAATTATTCTCACACACACTGGCACACATAACATTAAATATGAAAAACACCTTGACTTTGTAAATGAAGATCTCTTTACTAGGATACAGAAGTTGCTCAGTTAAACAGTTTAGATGCCCATACCATTTTGGGTGACTTCTTTTTCTGATTGTGTCTTAGCTAAAAGTGCTGATGCTTTTGAAAAATCATTTTTGATTGACATTTTAAAACTGTATTATATACTTGTCTGCCTTAGTAAACAGAGGGTGATCCAAAATTTTCTTGATGATCTACCATTATTATTTATTCTCCTGTAAATTTAGACCTTGATTTATGGCTGTGCTTGCTATAATGTCTTCCTTTAAATAACTTCTGGATTCGTTTCATTTACCTTTTTCTCATAAAAGTGGAATTTAAAATGAGCGGCTGCAGGATTTCGTGGGCACTTTAATAGAACCTTTTTAGCTACGGTAACAATTATGTATTCAAATGGGAAGTAGTCTTTTTTTTTTCTCCCCTAAGTTTATTATTTATTTATTACTATTTTTTGGAGAACGAGAAAGAGAGTGGGGGGGGGAGAGGCAGAGAGAGAGGGAGACAGAATCCCAAGCAGGCTCCGTGCTGTCACCACAGAGCCCAATGCAGGGCTCCAGCCCACAAACCATGAGGTCATGATTAGAGCCAAAATCCAAGAGCTGGATGCTTAACTGACTGAGCCACCCAGGTGTCCCTGGGAAGTAGTCTTCTAAATTGTCTCCTTGTGCTCAATCCTGTAATGTTCCCATCTCTATTAGAATTAACCGTATTTGGACAGCCTTCATAACCCTTTCTCATTTCAGCATTACTATTTTCACAGTGCTCAGTTATTTGCCTTAATTCCATCTTTTACCTCTCCTTTGGCTATTGTTTCTTTTCTCAATATTATTTAAATGTATTTCTGTTCCTCCTCTTTGATTCTATTTTTCTCGATGTTTATATTCATAGACATACTTGATGGCAAATTCTGAATAAAATTGATCCTCAAGCCTTCTCTTTTGAGCCCATATATTCTTTTTTCTTTTTCTATTTTTATTTATGAATATTTATGATGAGGAATTTCTGTTGGAGCCATAATCAGTATTTTTGTCTTATATAGTACAATCTTTATTTACGGATGAAATGCTAGCCCTCTGTAATTTCTTTGAGATCACAATTTGCTTGTAGGATCTGGCTATCTAGCAGCTGACTTCAAACATTGGGAGTCAGAGGATCTTTTTGGTCTTCCTATTATCTCATTGTCTTTACTCAATTGAAAATTTTTGGGGTCCAAGAGACTGAAAAGAGAATGTTTTTTTTTTTTTTAAATTTTGAGTCCCTTCACTAATTATCCAGTTTTGCTTTGGCTACAACCCTTTTTCCTAATTGATAGGAGTTGATAAAAGCTGTGTTAGTACTTATCTGAGTGTGTGGCCTTAGACATTACTTTTATGGGAGTTTGTGAAGTAGCCATTTCTTAGAGGTAAACACAGTGTTGTATTAAATATACAGACCACTTGATACTAGAAGAGTTTTTGCAATTTAATTCTTGGAATGCTGTGCTCCATTGGGGAGTAGTTAATTTAACCATTGGTAGAGACATAGCAATCTCACAAGACAGTTTATATGTATGTTACCTCTCATAGAATCAGGACTAGACTGAAGCTTTCAACAACTCGGTTGTGTCACTTGTTGCTGAAAAACATTTTTGAGGCTGTGATATCTTTAGTGCTCCATAATCTACTCATACACCCCCTATGATTTCCCTTGAGAAAAACTTTCTATGACTTTGTTCTCGAAGATGCTGAGCTACAAAGCGTACCTTTCCTGTAGAGTAATTGACCACAACAGTCATTGCCAGGCCTCCTGAGAGCCTGGGGAGAACACTCTTTATCTGCTTTTCATACAGACACTTTGCAAAAGAAGTTAAGTTGAGTCTCCCTTCTCATTTTTAAGCTGATTGCAAAAAGAAGGGCCAAATGACAGAATGGACCATCAAACCCTGCTATAAGTTCTTTCATTCTTGTTCTTTACTAAATGTTTCTGTGCACAGGGAAAAAAGGGCTCTGAGGCAGATTAATGCAGCAAGAAGCTCACCATGCTTACCAGGACTGATTGCTTCCTGGTGTTCTGTTTGGCTGTGGGAAGCATCTTTTTTTTTCAGATTCCCCTATAATGATGAAGTCTCAAGTTTGAAAGGTAGCAGCTCTGTGTCTGTGTCCACCACCTGGCTTTCTCTGGAGTAACGCATATTGTTACTGTTGGGATGACATATTTCAAACCTTCGTTTTAATTTTCTTTCTCCTTTTATTGCCAAGGCATTAAAAGTGTGTGTGTGTGTGAGTGTCTGTGAAGGGGGTGTATGTGGAGGGGCAGTGGGGCAGGAGAAGGAAGCCAAGACACCAAATGCACATTGCTGACTTAGAATTTAGGACTAAAAGAATGGTTTGGTTTCTTTTTTTTTTTTTTCTTTTTTTGCCAAAGCAAATATTCGATTGTTTCCAGTTCTTTTAAAATACTCTATTTTCTTCTTGTTTAAGTATCTACAATAGTTTTGGACTTTATTTGCAGCAAAAGAACATGAGTCCAATTAGCATGGCTTAGAGCTATAGATGTTCTAGCTTGGGGGAAGAAAAAAATAATGTACGAAATTAACTGGAGTGTGCTTTTAATTCATCAATATTTACTATCAAACTAAATACCCAATTAGCAAATTAACCATGTTGAAGCTATTTTAATATGTTACAGAATGATCATGCCCAAAAGTATAGGTGATGCCTTAGATGTGCTAGTTAATTCTCTTATATTGTTGGTCAGCTATGTAATTGATTTTCATTGTATGTATAGCTTTATAGAACTAAAACATTTCTCTGAGGTACAAAAGCATGGCAAAGACAATATTCCTATGCAGGATTGGACTAAATCTCCAGTTTTATTGAGACATAATTAACATACATTATTGTAGAAATTTAAGGCATATAGCATGAAGGTTTGATTTACATATATTGGGAAGTGATTATCACAGTAGGTTTAGCTAACATGTATTTTCTCATTGAGACAATAAAAAGAAAAAAAAGAAAAGGTTTTGTTACGATGAATACTTTTAGAATTTACTCTAAATAGCTTTCCTATGTATGGTACAGAGGTGTTAGCTGTAGTTCTCCTGTTGTCAATTACCTCCCTAGTATTTTTGTTACAATTGGATGTTTGTATCTTTTGACCAAGTTCCTCCAAATTCCCCCTCCCCTTACCCTGTCTTGCCAATCACTACAAGTCTGATCTCTTTTTCTATGAGTTTTTAAATTTCACATGTGAGATCATATAGTATTTGTCTTTGACTTATTTGCTTAGCATAACGCCTTTAAGTTCCATTCACATTGTTGCAAAGGGTAAGATTTCCTCATCTTTTATGGATGAATAATATACCACAACTTCTTAATCCATTTTTCCACCAATGGGCACTTAGGTTGTTTCCATGTCTTGGCTATTGTTAATAATGTAACTGTGAACATGGAGATGCAGATATCTTTTTGCATTAAGTGTTCTCATTTCCTTTAGGTAAATATCCAGAGGTGTAATTGCTGCGTCTTAGGGGAGTTGTAGTTGTAATTTTTTGAGGAGCCCCAACACTGTTTTCGCTAGTGGCTGTAACAACTCCCAATCCTACCAACAGTGTCCCTAGGTTCTCTTTTCTCCATATTCTTGCCAGCATTTATTATCTCTTGTCTTTTTAGTGATGGCCATCCTAACAAGTGTGAGGTGATAACTCATTGTGGTTTTGATTTGAATTTCTCTAATGGTTGGTGATATTGAACATCTTTTCATTGGCTTGTTGGCCTTTTGTATGTCTTTTTTGGAGCAATGTCTATTCAGGTCCTTCACCCTCTTTTAAGTTGGGTCATTCATTGACTCATTCATTTACTTCATGTTGTTGAGTTGCAGGGACTCTTTATATAGTTTGGATATTAACCCCTTTATCAGATGTATGGTTTGCAAATATTTTGTGCCTTTTCATAGAGTTTCTTACACTTTGTTGATTGTTTCTTTAGCTGTGCAAAAGCTTTTTAGTTCTATTTAGTCATACTTGTTACTTGCAGGTTTGATGCTTGAGCTTTAGGGGTCATATCCAAAGAAATCATTAAGACCCATGTCAAAGAGCTTTATCTCTATTTTTTCTTTGAGGAATTACATGTTTTTAAGTCTTATATTTAAGTCCTTAATCCATGCTGAGTTAATTTTTATGAATGATATAAGATAGGGGTTAAGTCTCAAGCTTTTACATGTGACTATCCAATTATCTCAGCACTATTTATTGAAAGAATTTTTTCCTTCCGGAGTATTTTTGACTCTCATGTCAAATATCAGTTGACTATATATGCTTGGGTTAATTTCTAGACTCTCCATTTTGTGCCATTAGTTTATTTTCTGTTTTTATGCCAGAATCAGGCAGTTTTCATGACAATAGCCTTATAGTAAAACTTGCAGTCTGGAAGTGTGATGCCTCTTGTTTTGTTCCTTTCTTAGTATTTCTGTGGCTAATCAGGGTCTTTGTGGTTCTACATAAATTTTAGAAGTGCTTTTTCTACTTTTGTAAAAAAAACTGCCCCTGGAGTATTGATAGGGATTGCATTGTAGATATACCTTTTGATAGTATTGATCTTTTAACAATATTTGTTCCACAATTCCATGATTACAGGATATCTTTCCATTTATTCTTCATTGATTTCCTTCATCAATGCCTTAGAGTTTTCAGAAAAGAAATATTTCATCTCCTTGGTTAAATTTATCCCCTTTTTCTTTTATCCTATTGTAAATGGGTCAATTTCTTTATATCTTTTTCAGAAAATTTGTTACTGTTTAGAAATGCAACTGATTTTTCTGTTATTTTGTATCCTACAATATGACTAAACATATCTGGCTATATCTAACAGTTTTTTGGTTGAGTCTTTAGGATTTTGTAGATCTAAAATCTTGGCATCTCTAATAGAGACAATTTTATTTCTTTTCTAATTCTGATACCTTCTACTTCTTTTTCTTGCCTGTTTGCTCTAGCTAGGAGTTCTAGTAGTATTTTGAATAGGAATTGTGAGAGTGGGCCTTCTTGTCTTGTACCTGATCTTAGAGGAAAAGCTTTCAACCTTTCACCATTGAGTATGATGTTAGGTATGTTCTTGTCATATGTAGCCTTTATTATGTTGAGATATGTTCCTTCTATGCTTAATTTGTTGAGTTTTTATCATAAGTGGATGCTGAGTTTTATCAAAAGCTTTTCCTGTGTCTATTGAGTTGATAATATAATTATTTTCTTTCTGTTAATTATCACATTTATGCATATGTTGAAATATATGAAAGATATGTTGAAATATCTTTGCATCTCAGGGATAAATCCTACTTGATCAGAGTAAATGTTCATTTTAATGTGCTGTTGAATTTGGTTTGATAAAATGTTACTGAGAGTCTTGCATCTATACTCAGCTAGGAAATTGGCCTGTAGTTATTTATTTAATTGAACATTTTTAAGGTTACTTATTTATCTTCGAGAGAGAGAGAGAGAGAGCTGGATAGGGGCAGAGAGAGAATTCCAAGCACTGTTAGCACAGAGCCCAACATGGGGCTCAAACTCATGAACTGTGAAATCATTAGCTGAGCCAAAAGCAAGAGTTGGACCCTTAACCCACTGAGCCACCCAGGTGTGTGTGTGTGTGTGTGTGTGTGTGTGTGTGTGTGTGTGTGTGTGTGTGTTTCTAGTAGCATCCTTTTCTGGTTTTGGTAACCCTATAAAATGAGTTTGGGAGTATTTTCTCTTCAAATTTTTGGCAGTTTTTGAAAAAAGATTGGTGTAAATTGTTTAAATATTTGTAAAACTTACCAATGAAGCATCTGGTCCTGGGCATTCTTTTGTTGCGAGATTTTTGATTACCCATTCCATCTCATTACTAGAACTTGGCTCAGATATGCTAGTTCTTTCCTGATTTAGTTTTGGTAAACTGTATGTTTCTAAGTATTTTTCCATTTTTTTCTTGGTTGTCCATTTTGTTAGCATATGTTGCTGACGGTAGCCTCTTACCATCCTTTGAATCTCTGTGGTATCCATTGCAACGTCTTCTTTGTTTAAAATTTTGTTGTCTTTTATCTTTTTTCCATGATTAGCTAAGGGTTCATCAATTTGTTCATCCTTCCAAAAACCAACTTTAATTTTGGTTAAACTTCTTTGTTCTTTTTTCTTTTCTTCTTTCTTTCTTTCTTTCTTTCTTTCTTTCTTTCTTTCTTTCTTTTTACTATTATCTCTTATTTCTGTTCTAATCTTTATCAGAAAATCTTCATTAAGAAATTCCTCTAAATTTGGGCTCAGTTCTTCTTCTTTATTTTTTTCTGGTTCTTTAAGGACCTATAGTGTATTATATTTAGAACTAGATGGGGCTGTGAATTATCTTCCCTGCCCTTGCAGGGCAGCAGGACAGGACCTAGGACCTATATAGCTCATTGTTTGGAGACCTGAATTAGAGTAAGACCACTGGGTTTGCTCTTCAGGTCGGGCAATCTTGGGGCTGTGCTCTGTGCTTAAGTGCCACTGTATGTAGGGCTGTTGAATTGGGCTTTGCAACTTCCCTTGTGCTCTGGTTAGCTTCCAGTCAGTCAGGCTGAAGCAATGAGTGGGGCTACATATTAAATTCCCTGTTAGGGTTCAGTGATGGAAGCAGCTCTTTGTGGTCTTAACTCATGCCAATACATACTCCAAGTTTCTTGTTGGAACAAGGTCACTGGCTTTGGTCTGTCAAGTATCAGTTCTTCTTGCCTGCTTCTTGGCTTGAGTGCAGCTGGGCCGCACAGCTTCTGGGAGTTGACACAGCTTCTGGTCAGATGGAGCTGAAATACACTCTCAGCAGTGAGTGGGGCTGTATAGCAGCTCCCTTGCATGAAAAGGACAGGGAGGGGCTACTCCAGGTTACTCTCAACTTCCCAAACAGGCTCTCTGGTCTGAAGGGGCCAGGGACTGCCATCAAACTTGATTAGAAATTAATCCCCCTGCCAGTATATAGCACAGGAAACTTCTTTGCCGGTACTGGCTTTGCTCAGGTGGTCATCTGCTCTGCTTGCCTGCTTCTTGGTTCAAGCTTGCTGGGTCACACAGCAACAGGAGTTGTCACCAGCCCTTCTGGTCAGATGGGGCCAGAAGATTCTCTCAACAGGGGTGGGGTTATGATTCATCTCCTTGCCTGGGTGTGGGAAAAACTCATCATTTGGGGCTTGGAATAAGGCAAATGTTCACCCTGTGGAGTTCCCTGATTAGAGTGTGCCTCTGACTTGGTTCTATAGATGAGCAAAGCCACTGGTGTGGATTATTACTTGGGCATTACAGGTATGAATGCTGTCAGCCAAGATCTGTGTGCTGGTTGTTGCAAGACTTTCCCCACTTCTCCATCAAAGTCAGATACCCAGTGGTTGAACCCTGCAGGTTTTCCTATAATCCCTGACATATGAGATCTGAATAGGAGTTTCTGCAAAGTGACCCACAATGGTGGGCTGGACTTGTCTCCACTGGGCTTTCTTTTTCCACTGGAAGAACTGGAGGCTCAGGGGAGATCTTTTTGTATGGTGCTGTGGTGGCCTTGGAGGTGGGCAATGTGATCAGTCTCTAGCCCATTTCCTATCCTTCTAATGCAGTCTGTCTTGATCTCTGTGGTCCAGGGGATGCCTCAGCATCATCCCCATGTTTTAGGATTCTCTCACTGCTGTCTTGCTTTTGAATAGTTGTTTTTTTTTTTTAACCTAATTTTTTAAGTTTATTTATTTATTGTGAAAGAGGGGGGCGGGGCAGACAGAGAAGGAGAGAGGGAATGCCAACCAAGCAGGCTCCTTGCTGTCAGTACAGAGCCCCATATGGGGCTCTATATCATGAACCGTGAGATCATGACCTGAGCAGAAATCAAGAGTTGGTTGCTTAACCAACTGAACCACCCAGGCACACCCCTAGATTTTCTTATAATGGGAAGTAAAGTAAAAAAGTGACCTATGTTGCCATCCTCGTGATGTCACTCCTCATTTTTTAAAATTAAAACTGACAATGTAATTTCTTATGAAACTATATAAACATGACAACCAGTAATTAAATCCCTTTAAATGTGCAAATTTTAGAACTAAAAGGAAACTTCCAGATCTTTGTGAAACTAAGTTCATTTTAAAGGTGACAATAATAGAAACACTTTTATAGCATTAAATATTCTGTCAGTGTTTTGTATGTATTAACTCATTTACTTGTGACTTGGTGAGGTAGTATTACCTGATTTTACAGGGAGAAACTTCTGTCTGAAGAAGGTCATTGATCTCACATAGTCAAAGAGTCAGAGGCGGAGGAGGAAAACTTCAGTCTCTCTGGCTCTGGCAGTCACGTTCTTAACTAGCACCATTCTCAACACATGGACGTGACGTGACTTGCCAAAGCCAAACAGCTAGTTGGTGGCAGCAATCATATTAAAAATGTGTAAAGAGCAAAATTTAAACAAACACACAGTTTCGTAGAGGTTCTTTTTCTCTTAGGTAAATTCTCAACATATTAGATTCTTACATGAATCTTACATACACACTTTCCATCGGAATATTCCCTTGTAATTAGATCATATTCTTTTTAACTTAGATTAAAATCCTTTCATGTTTCTGCTTTTGGTTAGACTCTCCCTGGATAGTTTTGTTGGTCTTTTTGGTAGCAATTCTCTTATTTCTGTTTTACAAAGGACACAAAAGAACGCAGAGGTCAAATTTCTGTGTGCTTTGTGAGCCTCCCTTGCTGTTTTTCTAGTCAGAAGGGGACTTTGTTTCTCTGAAATTCCTAAATTAAAAAGTGGTCCAGTTCCCAATAGGAGCTGGCCTTGACACCACTTAGAAGTAATTTGCATACGAAGGCCTCTTCAGTACCCAGCTATTTTACAGCTTCTGTTATATAAACTACATTTGCTGAGATCTAGTATTCTTTCAGAACTGTGATTTTTTTAAGGAAGACCTTCACCTTTATTTTGGATTATTAAATTAATTCATGTTAAATTGTAAAGGAGTTGGTAGAAGATAGAAGACACAAAGTAAAAACTCTTACTGTCATTAACACTTAGGCCTGTTTCCTCCAGAATGTTTTATTGTACATATTTTAAAACAGAATTGGAATCATTACATATATGTACACACACACACACACACACACACACACACACACACACACTTGTATCTTTTCTACCTTAACATGATATTTTGAAAAATTTTTGTGTTGCTAAATATTCATCAAAACCGACATTGTAAATTGTCACCTAGTATTTCATCCCGGGCTGGGCCATAATTGATACAACCATTCTATTTTTCAGTATTGAGGTTGTTTTCAAATTTTGCTATTACAAAAAATGTTGACACATCTGTATTGTCTTGGCTTGAGTTTGTTTAGACTGGATTTCTAAAAGTAAGAACACTGAGTTCAAAGTTAAATTTCCAGTCTTGATTTTTATTTCCAAGGTTTTCATGGAATGGTTTTCCCAATATACCAGTTGAGAGTAAGAATGAGTATTTTAGTACACCACAGTCAGTATTAGCCATTATCATTAAAAAACAAATAAACCACAAGCATTCAATAATTTGGTAAGTATTTCGAAATGTACTCTAATCTGAGCTTCTATAATGGTTGTGAGATGAATTTTTGTTTTTCTGACAGTTTTTAGTTGAATTTCTTTGTTAAATCTTTGTTTTGTCTCCATGTTTTTTTAATCTTATGTATCACCAATATTAACTCACATTCTACTTCAGTCTGCACTTATAAGATACTCTCCTCCTATTTCCCTATTCCCTGACTCATGATTGAGAGGTCGCCTGCACGCTTTCTTTGCTGAAGTCTTGCCCTTTAGAAGGAGGTATAGGAACATCTCCAGGACTATCTGATGGCCTCATGCAGATCCTGGATTATTATAATGGTAGGCTTAGCAAGTGGGAGGTAGGAACTTATTTAAATTTTCTCACACAGCTGCCAATTGTCCTGGTTTCCTTTACCCATTCCCTCTGTGTGTTCCTATGCTGCTGTCATCTTCTTTGAGAACTTGCACTTGATGTACAAAAAAATATTAGAATATGAAGTTTATAGCCTCTTGGGGAGAAAAGATGATCAATCTGTATGTGAATATATATATATATACACACATATACATGTGTGTATATGTATATATATATACACACACACATATACACACATAAACATGATTGTGTATGTGTAATAGACATATAAATATAAAAAATATAAATATTAAACATATATATTTGCCAATCTCAATAAATTTTTAATTACCATATAATATATAACATATTAGTCATAATCTATAATAAAATCATATAAAACATAAAAATGAATAAATTTAACACTATATTAATATACAACTGTATGTTAGACATATATAAATTCATAAGTATACATAAGTACATAACATATATAAATGTATTTAATCTCCATATTACTGCATATATTGTCCTATATACATAGACACACGATAGATCATGACATATGTTATGATCCACAGGAATAGTGCTGATGTGTGCCACACGTGTTGAGGAGAGAGTACACTGAGGGCTGTGGATACTTTACCAAGTACAAGGGACTTAAATTTAGCACTGAGGAATGAGAAGTTCCCAATTGTGAAAGAGTCCGAAGGATGTTCCTGAAAAGAAGTTCAGCCATGCTGTTTCTGAGTTTTTTTTTTTCTCTCAGCAAAAATCTGAGTTTGTAATGAATACAGCATGTTATAAAGAGAAGAGCAGAGTAGTTTGGAATAGAGGGTTAATTTAGGGAACAAGTGGCAAAATTTTGGAAATAATGAGTTGTATTTTTAAGTGTTGTAAGTTTTGACCAGTTAAATATTATAATCTTTGGCAGTTGGGAGCCATTGGAATTTTTTTCTGTAAGAGAATGACCTTACCCACATGCTCTTTGGGAAAGAGGATTACATTACAAGCAGTGGATGGATTGAGTGAGTAAAAATGTGAGATGGGGAAGCCAAATGAGCATTGTAGCCCTGGTCTGGGTGAAGTGTGGTGAAGGTAGAAAGGTGGTGTGGAGACATTCCTAGAGAAGGGTTGGGGAGCTGATGGCATGTTGGAATTGGATGTGGAAGAGTCAGACGTTACACTGCTTTAAATAATCGTGTAATTGGCAGAAATAGGAGAGTGAAGAAGGAAACTTGGTTTTGAGGAAAATGAATGATCTGTTCTTGGTGGTAAAGGAAAGAATCAGGTGAGAAGCCTATCACCTTACTTTAACGTGGAAATAAGTCAAAATCTGTCAGGGACAAGGATGTAAGATGGTAAGATAAATCATTATTACAGGGCTTCAGGTATCTGTGTTCCTTTTTTCCCTTTAAATCCTGAAATCTAGAGAGGCTGTGTTCAGAATTACAGAGAAGCATGAATTCTCTCAGGCCATTATTTAGAATGTACAGCAGTATTTTTCCACTTGGAAAAAGTTGAGTTCCTTCTTTCTGTGTCTTTCCTTTTCTTTCTGCTTTTTGAAAATTGGTACTGGTTAACTAATACCTAAAATATCTTACTTAGAATTCTGTCAACATGTTAATATTGGAAGCAGAATATACTTTAGAGGAGAGTGCATTCCATTCTAATTCTGAGGTTCTGAGGGTAAACACTATTTGAAAGTCCATACCCTTAGTCAGAAAAGGTTTGTGCCATTTCAGTTTCTAACACAGATTTTCTCCTTGTCTGTGTTGTCAATATTAGTTGAGGAATTCTGATAGTTGTATATTAATAAAGAAACTATTGATAGATTTGGAGGTGTAATCCTACAGAACTTGCATCAGAAATACCTTCTAAAGGGTGACAATGCTTTTCGGAGGTGCTGTTGAATGTTAGAAACTCTGGCCAAGACCCCTGAATATTTACTCTGGGTTGCAGAGTTTCTTCAGTTATTCCTACTGATGGATGGAGGTGGTTTAAATAATGAAACTCCTGCATCTGGTCTCATGGTTGATTGTAAAGTCATATCTAAAGAGAAAATATTTTGGTTTTATTTACTAGAATAAAATATCAAATAATAGAATTGTAAAAGGGATTCACTTTACCTCCACCCTCAATCACAACCTTCTTAATATGGCAAGATATAATAAAGTAAAAGTAATATTTTAATTTCACGTTTCAGGTTGATACTATACAAAGTTAGAAATGTCTACTACTGGAAATCTCTATTTCCATGTCCTGGAAACATGTAATAAGGGAAAACCCCCAAAACTTGGAGTGATATTTCAAATGTATGTAATTCTTAACCACCACCATAATCAAGATATGGAACATTTCCATCACCCCGACAATTTCCCCTGTGCCTCTTGGCAATCCGTATACTCCCTGATATCCAGCCCTAGGCAACCACTAATCTGCGTTCTCTTCCTAGTTTTGCCTTTCCAAAATGGCTTATAAATGAAATCATACGCTTTGTGCGTTTTTGACTTTAGTTTCTTTCGCTTAGCGTAGTGTTTTTGATATCATCCATGTTGTGTACTAGTAGTTTGTTCCTTTCTATTGCTGAGTAATATTCAGTTGTATGAATGTACCACAGTTTATTCACCAGTTGATAGAATTTGGCTCCCCCCTCCCCATTTTGGTGATTATGCAGAAAGCTGCTATAATATTTGCATGCAAGTGTATATATGTATATATATTTTCGTTTCTGTTGGGTAAATAACAGGAGTGTGGTTGCTGAGTTTTATGGTAACAATATGTTAAACTTGATAAGAAACTGACAAACTGTTTTCAAAAGTGGTTACACCATTTTGTACTTCTTCCAGCAGTTTATGAGACTTGCACTCACTCCTTAGGCTCATTAGCATTTAGTATTTTCAGTGCATTATAGACGTAAATATTCTATAACTTTTTCAGATATTGTAAACAGTCTTATAGGTTCTGCCCAGGTGCAAAGAGTTATTGTGGCATTCCAGATCTTCTCTAGTTCAATTTTCATTACAGTTTGAAGGAGAGGTTATGATTATGTAAACGATAATTTGCTTCTGCTTAGAGCTAAGATGTTAGGGTTCCCATCAGAAATTTCTTCCTTTTACTAAACCAGTATTTATTGATTGCCCATTATGTGGCAAATTAAGATAACACATGATTCCTACCTTTCAGGAATTCATGTTCCTGTAGGGGAGGGAGGTGGATCAATAATCAGAAAGTTGTAATATAATATGGTCAATACTGAATCTCAGAGGAGGAATAGCTGATCAGTTTAGCATAGAAACTTTTGGCTTTTGATCATATTTCTCATGTCTAAAAGCAGAATGAACTCTGAAATGGAATTGCTAAAGTTCATGTAGCTGAGAGGTTTTTTTTTTTTTCTTCTGACGTTGAAAATGTGGTGTCCTTTTCACACCAATTCTCCAGTTCTCTGACACCAACAGAGAGTCTAACAATTCAATTCATTTCTGACACTAACTCCCAGAGCTTGTGTCAGACTTTACAGAAGGGCTCAGTATCAAAAGACTGTCTTCACTTCAGATGCCAGCCCCACGGGGGCTGCTCAGACTACCCACATTTCTGCCCTGACTATAAAACTGGGGATTCCCATGAATGCCAGTTAAAGTAATTTGCTAGACCTATAGAACTCAGGAAAATACTTCACTCATGATGACTGATTTATTATATAGGTATAACTCAGGAAGAGCCAGAAGAAATGCATTGGACAACGTGTGAAATGGGGGTCAAGTGGGGCTTCTATGCCCTCTCTGGGCTTACCACCCTCCCTGCCTCTTGATGTATTCAACAACCCACAAGTTCTCTGAGACCTTTTGTTTAGGAGTATTTATAGAGGGTTCATTGTGTTAGCATGATAGATGACATCATTGGTGACTAAACTTAACCCCTAGCATGTCTCACCTTCCAGAAATCAATGTGGGGAAGGCTGAGATTTCCAGCCCTCTAATCACGTGGTTGATGCCTCTGGCAACCAGCCCCCATCCTGAAGATACCTAGGGACCCAGCTCTAATCATCTCGCTATCAGTAAAGTCAAGTGTTGTTGAAGGGGTTTATAACCAAAAATGAAAGAAACTCCTATCACTCAGGAAATTCCAAGGGTTGTAGGAGCTCTGTGCTATGAACTAGGAAAAAAAAAATCGCAAATACACTTATTACACTGCAGTGGTCCAGCTTATTTGATCCAAGATTTATGGATATTTGGCCAGAGCCCATTTTACCATGAGATGCTAAGTGTCTACTGGAAATGAATGGGTTGGTTTCTAGTTTGATCACCAATTCTGTAAACATATGCACAGCATTGATAAAATTTATAAATGACTTGAACTTATCTTCTCTAATGTGACTATGGCATAGACCAGCATCTCCGGCTTCTGGGTGCCCATAGATCTTTGTTACAGTTCAAACGTAATTATATGTAACTATAGTATTGGAATAGTTATAGGGGTGCCTGGGTGGCTCAGTTGGTTAAGCGTCCAACTTTGGCTCAGGTGATGATCTCGTGGTTTGTGACCTCGAGCCCTAAGTCCTGGAGCCTGCTTCAGATTCTGTGTCTCTCTCTCTGCCCCTCCCCCACTTGTGCTCTGTCTCTCTCTCAAAAATAAGCATTAAAAAAAGAAAAAAAAGTATAGTTACAGAACTGTTCATGTTTTTTTTTTAATCTTTTTTTCAACATTTATTTATTTTTGGGACAGAGACAGAGCATGAATGGGGGAGGGGCAGAGAGAGAGGGAGACACAGAATCGGAAACAGGCTCCAGGCTCTGAGCCATCAGCCCAGAGCCCGACGCGGGGCTCGAACTCACGGACCGCGAGATCGTGACCTGGCTGAAGTCGGACACTTAACCGACTGCGCCACCCAGGCGCCCCAAACTGTTCATGTTTTTACATGAAAATCTGTATGTTTGTCTGAATTCCTTGTGGGTGGGGACTAAATCACATTTATATTTTTATCTTCCATATTAGTAAAGTTGCCACCTTAAAACACTGTATATTAATTTTAAGAGAAAATGCACAAATTACCCTATTTCTAAAAAAAAAAACAAAAACCTGATGAGATATATTAACAGGGATTAAAATCGTTTAAATGAGTCAAAAAACTTCATTGCAGGGGCACCTGAGTGGTTCAGTTGCTTAAGTGCCCGACTCTTGATTTTAGCTAAGGTGAAGATGTCACCGTTCTGACTGAGCCCTGTGCATTGGGCTCTGTGCTGGGTGTGGATCCTGCTTAAGGTTCTCCCTCCCTCTCTCTCTCCTCCTCTCTCTCTCTCTCTCTCTCTCTCTCTCTCTCTCTCTCTCTTTATGTCTTCCTCCACCCCCCCTCCTCCATGTGCATGCTTGTGTGCTCACACGTGCTCTCTCTCTCTCAGAAAAACAACAAAAAACAAACTTGAGTACATAGAAGGCAAGTCTACATAACCATAGCAAAGCAAAAGTTTGAAACACTTAATCAGATAATTAAGGCAAAATATCTGCTTCCATCCGAACAATCTCAATTTTCCACTTTGTTAGGATGTGAAAAGTCATTGAACAAAGAGACAATCTTCATTAGGACAATATTACAAAGGAAAAATAGAGCCATGAGCATTTTTGTTCTTCAGAAAATAGTTTGTAACTTGAGGGCAAATCTGTTGGATCTATGGATGCTCTTGAAACACTGTCTTCAATGCAACCATTTTAATACTTATGTGTAATAGAAAATATTTTCCTGAGCTATTGGCCACTGATGGCAATTCCATTTCATTCGATTCAGCATAATTAGTAGAGTTCTTACAATTGTAGTAGGTGTGCTCATCACAGGGCCAACCTATGCCTATCTAGTAGTTTTAATTTTTTTAATTTATTAAAAAAGATTTTTTTTTTAATTCAAGTAAGTTAGTACTGGTTTCAGAAAAACCCAGTGATTCATCAGTTATTTAACACCCAGTGCTTATTCCAAGAAGTGCCCTCCTTAATGCCCATCACTCATTTAGCCCATCCCCCCACCCACCAAGCCTCCAGCAACCCTCAGTTCTCTGTATTTAAGAGTCTCTTATGATTTGCCTTCCTCCTTCATTTTATTTTTCCTTCCCTTCCCCTATGTTCATCTGTTTTGTTTCTTAAAGTCCACATGAGTAGAATCATATGATAGATGTCTTTCTCTGACTTATTTCACCTAACATAATATCCTCTAGTTCCATCCATGTTGTTGCAAATGGCAAGATTTCATTTTTTTTAACTGCTCAGTAATATTCCGTTGTGTATATATACAACATTTTCTCAATAGATTTGTCAGTCGATGGACATTTGGACTCTTTCCATATTTTGGCTATTGTTGATAGTGCTGTTAAGAACATTGGAGTGCATGTGCCCCTTCAAAACAGCATCCCTGTATGCCTTGGATAAATTCCTAGTAGTGCAATTGCTGGGTCATAGGGTAGTTCTATTTTTAATGTTTTGAGGAAATGCCATACTGATTTCCAGAGTGGCTGCACCAGTTTGCATTTTCATGAACAATGCAAAAGTGTTCCCCTTTCTCTGCATCCGTGCCAACATCTGTTAATGTTAGCCATTTTGACAGGTATGAGGTAGTAGCTCATTGTGGTTTTAATTTGTATTTCCCTAATGAAGAGTAATGTTGAGCATCTTTTCATGTGTCAGCCAACTGGACGTCTTTGGAGTTGTGTCTACTCCTGTCTTCTGCCCATTTTTTCACTGGATTATTTGTATTTTGAGTGTTCTTGATAAGTTTGGTAAGTTCTTGATAGATCTTGGATACTAATCCTTTATCTGATAGGTCATTTGCAAATATCTTCTCCCATTCCATCAAATGCCCTTTAGGTTTGCTGATTGTTTCCTTCGCTGTGCAGAAGTTTTTATCTTGATGACGTCCCTGTAGTTCATTTTTGCTTTTGTTTTCCTTGCCTCCTGAGATGTGACGAGTAAGAAGTGTCAGTGACCGAGGCCAAAGAGGTTGTTTCCTGTTTTCTCCTCAAGGATTTTGATGGTTTCCTGTCTCACGTTTACGTCTTTCATCCATTTTGAATTTATTTTTGTGTAGGGTGTAAGAAAGTGGTCCAGTTTCATTATTCTGCATGTAGTGTCTAGTTTTCCCAATACTGTTTGCTGAAGAGACTGTCTTTTCCATTGGATATTCTTTACTGCTTGGTTGAAGATTAGTTGGCCCTATATTTAGAAAATAAAATCTACAATTGTTTGTCTAGCTCTGTGAAGAATGCTGGTATTATATTGATAGGGATTGCATTGAATCTGTATATTGCTTTGGGTATTACGACATTTTAACAATATTTGTTCTTCCAATCCACAAGCATAGATTGTTTTTCCATTTCTTCATGTCTTCTTTAATTGCTTTCATAGTTTTCTGTAGTTGTCAGTGTACAGATCTTTTACCTCTTCGGTTAGATTTAATCCTAGGTATCTTACGGTTTTTGGTGCAATTGCAAATGGTATTAATTCCTTGATTTCTCTTTTTGCTGTTTCATTATTGATATATAGAAATGTGACCCATGTTTGTGCATTGATTTCATATCCTGTGACTTTTCTGAATTCATGCATCAGTTCTAGTAGCATTTTTTGATGGAGTCTTTCGGGTTTTCCATGTAGAGTATCCTATCATCTGTGAAAAGTGAAAGTTTGACTTCTTCCTTTCCATTTTGTATGCCTTTTATTTGTTTTTGTTGTCTGATTATTGAGGCTGGGATCTCTAGTACTATGTTGAACAACAGTGGTTACAGTGGACGTCCCTTTTGTATTACCACATGAGGAGGAAAGCTCATGTGGATGGTATTAGCTGTGTGTCTTTCATATATGGCCTTTACAATGTTGAGGAATGTTCCTTCTATCCTGACTTTCTTGCGGGTTTTATCAAGAAAGCATGCTGTATTTTGTCAAAAGTTTTTTCTGCATCCATTGAGAGGATAATGTAGTTCTTTTAAAATTGTGGTGTATCATGTTGATTGATATGCTAATATTGAACCAGTAGAGTAATAAATGATCCTGGTAAATATTTGTTTTAACGTATTTTGAATCTGCTTTGCTAGTACCTTGTTGACAATTTTTGCATCCATGTTTATCAGAAAAATTGGTCTCTATAGTCTTTTTTTATTGGGGTCTTTGTCTCATTTTGGAATTAAGCCAATGCTGGGCTTATAGAATGAGTTTGGAAGTTTTCCTTGTATTTCTAATTTTGGGAATAGCTTCAAAAGAATAAGTGTTTACTCTTCTTAAAATGTCTGGTAGAATTCCCCTGGGAAGCCATCAGGCCCAGTACTGTTGTTTGTTGGGAGATTTTTGATAGCTGATTCAATTTCTTTGCTGGATGTGGGCCATTCAAATTTTCTATTTCTTCCTGTTGCAGTTTTGGTAGTGCATGAGTTTCTAGGAATTTGTCCATTTTTTCGAGATTTCCCAGTTTGTTGGCATATACCTTTTCTCAGTATTCTCTTTTAATGGTTTGTATTTCTGTGGTGTTGGTTGTGATTGCTCCTCTTTCACTCATGATTTTATCTATTTGGGTCCTCTCTCTTTCCTTTATAATAAGTCTGGGTAGGGGTTTATACCAATTTTTTAGATTCTTACAAAGAACCAGCATTTAGTTTCATTGATTTGTTCTATTATTTTTTTTGTTTTTTGTTACTATACTGTTTATTTCTGCTGTAATCTTTATTGTTTTCCTTCTTCTGGGTTTAGGCTTTATTTGCTGCTCCTTTTCTAGCTCCTTTAGATAGAAAAATAGGTTGTATATTTGAGACATTTCTTGCTTCTTGAGATAGTGCTGAACGGCAATGCAATTTCCTCTTAGGTCTGATTTTGCTACATCCTAAAGGGTTTAGACTGTCATGTTTTCATTTTCATGTACTTCGATCTGTTTTTGAGTTCTTTAATTTCCTAGTTAACCCATTCATTCTTTAGTAGGATGTTTTTTTAACCTCCATGTATTTGAGGGCTTTCCAATTTTTTTTTCTTGTGGTTGATTGCAAGTTTCATAGTATTGTGATCTGAAAAAAAAATGCATCATACCTTTTTTTTTTTTTTTTTTGTACCTGTTATGGGCAGATTGGTAACGCAGTTTTTGTGATCTATTCTGGAGAATGTTCACTGTGTACTAGAGAAGAATGTGTACTCTGCTGCTTTAGGATGAAATGTTCTGAATATAGCCATTATGTTCATCTGGTCCAGTGTGTCATTTAAAGCTACTGTTTGCTTGTTGACTTTCTGCTCAGATAATCTGTCCTTTGCTGTAATTAAAGTATTAAAGCATCCTACTATTATGGTATTACTATCAATGAGTTTCTCTATGTTTGTTATTAATTTATTTATTTGGGTTCTGTCAAGTTTGGGGCATAATATTTACAATTGTTGGATCTTCCTGATGGATAGATGCCTTAATTATGATGTAATGACCTTCTTCATTTCCCATCACAGTTTTGGTTTTAAAATCCAGTTTGTCTGATACAAGCATGGCTACTGCAGCATTCTTTTGTTGACCATTAGCATGATAGATGGTTCTCCATCCCCTTATTTTCAGTCTGCAAGTATCTTTAGGTCTAAAATGAGTATTTTGTAGGCAGACATAGATGGATTTTTTTTTTAATCCGTTCTCATACCCTAGGTCTTTAGATTGGAGCCTTTAGTTCATTTACATTCAGAGTGATTATTGAAAAGTATGAATTTAGTGCCTTTGTGTTACCTATAGAGTTGGTGTTTCTGGTGATGTTCTCTGGTCCTTTGTAGTCTGTGTTGTGTTGGTCTTTGTTTTCCTTCACTCAGAGTCCCCCTTAAACTTGTTTGCTGGCTGGTTTAAGCAGACTCCTTTAGGTTTTTTTTTTTCCTTTTTGGGAAACTCTTTATCTCTTCTTCTTATTGACAGCCTTGCTGGATAAAGAATTCCTGGCTGCATATTTTTCCCATTTAGCACATTGAATATTCCTAGTCACTCCCTTCTGGTCTGCCAGGTTTCAGTGGACAGACGTGTTGCTAACCTTATGTGTCTACCTTTGTAGGTTAGGGTCCTATTATCCCTAACTGTTTTCCGAAATCTCTTTACTTTTGTAATTTTCAAGTTTCACTACGATATGACATGGTGTTGACTGGATTTTGTAGATTTTGATGGGTGTTATCTGTGCTTCTTGGACTTGGATGCCAGTTTCCTTCCCCATATTAGGGAAGTTCTCAGCTATAATGTCTTCAAAATGACCTTTTCTCCCTTCTTCTCATTCTTCTTCTTCTGGGACTCCTATGATACGGATATTGTTTCTTTTCATGGAAACACTAAGCTCTCTAAGGCTCTCATCATGATCTTACAATTTCCTTTCCCTCTTTTTATCAGCTTCGTTATTTTCCATAATTGTATGTTCTGTATCACCTGTTGTCTCCTCTGCTTCTTCAGTCCTCATTGTGACTGTATCCAGTTGGTTTTGCATCTCAGTTAGAGCATTTTTTATTTCATCCTGACTAGTCTTAGGTTTTTTATCTCCACAGCAAGCGTTTCTCTGGTGTCTTCTATGCCTTTATTTAATCCATGATAATAGTCTTATGACTGTTGTTCTAAATTCTTGTTCAGATATATTGTTTATATCTGTTTTGAACAAGTACTTGGCTGTGATTTCCTCTTGACATTTCTTTTGGGGAGAATTCCTCTGTCTTGTCGTTTTGGCCAAGTTTCTGCCTTTTGCATATTTCAAAAGCTTGTTACGTTTCCCCACCTGAGAGTACTGCTATAGTAAAAAGGTGTGGTGCAATATCTAGGGCCTGGCTTCAGGAAGTGTTTCTGGTATATGTTGTGTGCACTCTACTGTTGTGTTTTGGCTGCTCTTCCCCACTGGTCAGTCCTCTGCAGAGCTCCTCCTTGATTGTAGTGGGGAGTGTTTGGATCTTTAACTAGTTGTGCTTTGATTTTTTTGTTCAAGTAGTCCTGGAAAAAAGAGGTGAAAAAAGCCTGATGCCAAAAAAAGAGAAAAGGACAAGGAACAACAACAAAAAACCTGCCAGATAATCAAAAAAACTATGTTGATTCCGAAGAAAGAGAGAGGGAAGAAGGAGGAGGAGCTGGAGGGGGAGCTGGAGGTGGGGTGGGGGGAAGTGGGAGGAGGGGAGGAGGGAGCGGGCGTGGGGGAGAGGAGGGGGGAAGAGTAAGCGGGGGAAGAGGAGAAAAGAGACAGGAAAAGAACAAAAAGCATGATTAAAAAAAAGAGAGAAAAGGAAATGAAAAAGGCAAATAAGAAACTATAAGCCTGATTCCAAAAGATAAAAAGAAGAAAGCAAAGAGGACAAAAGAAAAGAACTGCATGTGTGATTTTGTAGCACTCAGTTTTCAGTACACTGGATGTATACGGGGGCGGGGCTGGCTCTTTTGGTCTTCTGGAGATGTCTTCTGCTTTGGCTCAGAGACGGTCTTCCTCCAGTAAATAAGCAGTTGCCAGGTATGGGAGTAGGGGTTGGGTGTCAGTGGGTTCTGCCTCTGCTGGGGGCTGCTGTGATGCTCCCTGAAGTACAACCTTGTTGGTGTTGGGGGGAAATGGTGCCACCCCAGACTCTCATCCCTGGACTAGGGATGTCACACCCCATGCTGTTGAGGCAGCTGTCACAGAATAGTGAGGGCAGTCAGCTCACCCTGCGCCACAGCTCTCTTGCATTTTTTCTTTGGCACGTGTCTGGGATTCAAAGCAGGAAGGCCTGCCTTCCTCCTTCTGAGTGGAGTCTCTCCACACTGTGTCTGAAGACCTCTGTCCCTGAAAACAGTCCTCCGCTTGCACAGTGTACAGAATCTATGGTTCAGCACTGTTAAAAGCTGCAAAGGTTATATTCCCTCTGAGTGCACCTCTGTCCCCTGCTGATGAAAGGCCTTTGGCTGGTGCCTGCCATATCTTTGGCCCTTGGGGAGGCAATATACCCTCTTGCAAAAGTTCTCCAGGAAGGGCAATGTTCTCTCCCAGTGTGCCCCAGAGATCTCTACACCATGACATGCATTCCGGGGCCAGCTCCCTCCTCCCAAGGAGCGCACACCACAGCTCCCCTCTGGGAAAGTCCTGCCCTTACAGAACCTCAGAGTTTGAGCTCCAAACACTACCAAGCTCTGTCCCTCCAACTGAGGAGATCACTGGGCCCTTCTGCAGATCGATTTCCTGGGTGTTCCAAGAGATAAGACGTCAGTATAGCTGTGTTTGAGGGATGAGGAAAGTCCAGGGTCCCCCTACTACTCTGCCATCTTAACTCCTCCCTATATAGTAGTTTTTAGTAAAATGAATAGTGAATATTTACTGCAACATTCTGCCCCCTCACCGCCACCTTTATTTTCCGGCGATATGTGTTTCACTTTCTTCCAGAAGTTTGTCAAGTATTGTTTTCAGATTTTTTTAAACTTAAGAGACTTAATTTAGATGATTTTACTTGCTTATCTGTATTATCTTGTTTGATTGTGGTTAAATACTAAGAATGTGAATGGATTTTCAGGGATTTATTTTGGGATTTATCTTTTAAGCCCACTGATACTTGGTGTTTTTTCGTCCTCTTAAATTTACATGAAGTTTTTTCTTAGCTTTGGACTATTTTGTACTCATTCACCTTATAGACAACACATTTATTGTTTTCCAGGTGAAATATTTTACTTTCTTTTTCCCCATTGATATGTTGTTTTCTTTGTACTACTTAAATCGAAGGTTGAAATTCTGGAAAGAATCTGTAAATTATTCCAGTTCAAAAGAAAGGAGGGTGGTTTTGCGGCTATACATATGAGGCCACAGTTGAGAGACCATGGGAAATGTTTGAAGCTTTAAGAATTAGACAACTATAACATTTTATCGCTTATGATATTTCATTTTGTATTTACAAGATATGCCCCAAGGGACTCTGATCTGCTTTGCCATATGGAAAGTTTATAAATGTTAGAGTACAGAGCCAGAAGCAAAGTGGGAAAAAGAAAGAATTTAAAGGTGGATTAGGTGCTCAAGAGCAGTGGCCTTTTCTTCTGTCGAGACAAACATCTGTTGCTTTCAGGGAAGGGAAGCACAGTATTTTCCTCCTGTTCCTTTGGGGTCTGGTAACAGTATCAGAGAATAAACATAGCCACCATCTATTTTATTTTCTGTCATCTGCTAAAGGTGACTTTGTTCCTTGATAGAGAGTTAACTGACGGAATTAATCCTGTGGAAGTGTTTATAAGTGGGGGATTTTTATTTTTCAGTTAAAGGAAGAAGAAAGGTAATCAAAAACAATATAAGAATCCAAGTTTACGTTTCTCCTCTGTACAGCAAAGCTGGTATCATCTTGAAAATACTTTCAAAGAAAAGAAATTAAATATGAGACTAAGTTTCTTGAACACAAAACAGGATTCTATATTAAAAATTAAGAGAACAGAGTATCCAGTACAAACCCATCCCAATAGAATCAGAATATCACGTTAAAGGTGGGGAAAAGTTTTATTCATAATCCAGAGGTGTTGAGATCATATCAATAAACAGGATCAATAATACATCTTTTATAAAATGACATATGTCCTAAGATGATATATATGTTTCATAGGCTAACACTTGTGTCTATTAAGACATGACTTTCCAAAGCTTATGGGAATGAAAAAAATGATGATTGCTAAAATAAAGTGAACAGTTCTACCTAGCATATATGATTAACTTTTTCTCCTATCAGTGGTGATTCTAGGTTTCTTTTCCTTTTTATAGTTTTGCTTTTAGCCAATTCCAACAGTTTTCATGTATTAATAATTTCTTTCGGAGTCTGACCTTGGGAAATTTTCTGCCTCTTTTCACCAGTATTCATTCAACACTTACAGTTGGTTATGCCAAGCACTGTGTTAGGAAGTGGGGGTTCGCAGATAAGAAGTGGTCTTTGTGGAACATGGTCCATTAGGTGGGTGAGAAGTGAGAGCAGTGGTAGTCTACTGGGACTCCTGCCATGATGAATCTAAGTGGAGACCCAACTTGATCTCATTTATTCCTGTGGATAACAAAATCCTAATCAGAACAAAAAAACCTCCTTAACCTTTGACCCTATCCTGGAAAGACAGAGTTATTCATGATTTGAACAAAACTAAGCTCAGCAAGAAAATTCTATGGATGGCTCTATTATAATTTTTTTATTTTTAATGTATTTTTAAAATTTATTTTTGAGAGAGCGAGAGCAGGGCACGGGCAGAGACAGGGAGACACAAAATCTGAAGCAGCCTCCCAGGCACCGAGCTGTCAGCACCCAGCCTGTCCAGCACCCAGCCTGGAACCCATGGATCGTGAGTTCATGACCTGAGCCGAAGTCGGACACTTAACCAACCCAGCCACCCAGGTGCCCCCTGCTTTTATTTTTTTTAAGGATTTTATTTTTTTTTTGAGCAATTTTAGGGTTGTAATAAAATTGAAAGAAAAGTACAGAGATTTCCCATATACCCTCCACTCTCACACATGCACAACCTTCCCCATTAACAACATCACTCACCACGTGGTCCTTTTTACACAAAATTTATTTTTAAGCAAGGATGAATCTTCATGGATGCACTATAATTAAAGTTGGTAGTTTACATCAAGGTGGCCTCCTGGTGTTGATTCTGTGGGTGTGGACAAATGTATAATGATACATATCCACTAATATAATACATGCATAGTATTTTCATTGCTCTACAAATCTTTTGTACTCTGCCTATTCATCTCCTCCCATTTCCACCCCTGACAACTACTGATCTTTTTAATGTCTACATAGTTGTGTCCTTTATAGAATGTCATATAGTTGGAATACAGTATGTAGTCTTCAAAACTGGCTTCTTTCACTTAGCAATATGTATTTAAGGTTACTCTGTCTCTTTTCATGGATTGGTAGCATATTTCTGTTTAGCATAGAATAGCATTTCATTGTCTGGATATTAACATAGCCTAGCAATTCATCTACCCACTGAATGACATCTTGGTTGCTTCCACATTTTGGTGATTTGAGTAAATCTTCTACACTCAGGTGCAGATTATTGTATGGACCTAAGTTTTCAACTCCTTTGGGTAAATACCAAGGAGCATGTTTCTGGATCACTTGGTAAGTGTATGTTTAGTTTTGTTAAAGCAGCCAAACCCTCTTTCAAAGTAGCTGTGCCACTTTGCATTCTCATCAGCAATGTATGAGAATTCCTGTTGCTCCACATCTTAACTGGCATTAAGTGTTTTCAGTGTTTTGGCTTTGAGCTGTTTTAATAGTTGTGTAAACAAGAATCTTGTCTGAATTTGCATATCCCTGATGATATATGATACGGATCATGTTTTATTTGCTATCTGTACATCTTTTCTTGATGAATTGTCTGTTGAGGTGTTTGGGCCATTTTTTAATCAGGTTGTTTTATTCTTGAGGTTTAAACTTAAAAAATAAGTTTATTTAATTTTGAGAGAGAAAGGGGGAGAGAGAGAGAGAGAGAGAGAGAGAGAGAGAGAGAGAATCCCAAGCAGGCTCTGCACATTAGCGAGGAGCCCTATTTAGTTTTCAGTGTGGAGCTTGAACCCACAAACATGAGATCATGACCTGAGCCAAAATCAAGAGTTGGATGCTTAACTGATTGACCCAGGCTCTCCTCTTATTATTGAATTTTAAGAGTGTGTATTTTGGAGATAGTCTTTTATGAGATTATTCTTTCTTTGGCTTATTTTCTTACTGATAAGTACAATATGGTTAAAACTGTTTTCCTACATCTCTTTTCTGACTTAGTGTTTTGTCTTCAGTGTTTTGAAATTTTAAGACTCTGAATATAATGTTGAAAATCTTGGGAGAGTGGCTGTGTTCACATAGGGGTCACTGGAAAGCATTTATTTATGTGGATTTTTTTGAAGATAAACATTGCAAGGACCCCATGGTCCAATTAAGAATTCTTTTTTGTCTTCAAAGAGGTTCAGAAGTCGCAAATTTCTCCTTATATAGTCTAATTTAAAGCCACAAATGCAGATTAATACCTCTTGATTTTGTTTTGGTCAGTGAAAAATATTATTAATGTGGACATAGATTTTTTTTGCTTATTTTGAATTAAAGTATCATTGACACATAGTATTTCAAGTGTACCCCATAGTGATTTGACAATTATATACATTTTCAGCTGTTCATCATAAGTGTTGTTATTACCATAACTCTGTCACCATACAAAATTATTGAAGTATTATGGACTATATTCCCTATGCTGAACTTTTAATACCCATGACTTATTTTATCTTAAAATACGTTTTCTTTTGGCCATAAGAGCATTATTTCTGACACAGGATTGCTCTTATCTTTATGTGAAGACCCCCCCTTGCCCCCCGCTGTCCCTGCGCGCGCGCGCACACACACACACACACACACACACACTTCTGCCATTGACTAGAATTCAGAAATCCAGGTTCTCACGGCTATTCTTTCAACCTGTTTCGACTTTTAATGCTTGTTGTTGAGATGAGGCTTTGGATGAGAGTTTAATGCAGTCTAGAGTAGAATTTCAAATTTGGAACTTTCTTTGGCTTTGTACAAATATGTAGTCAACTGGAAATTTCCCAAGGAAAAAGTGCTATTAGACCTTCCACTGTAAGTCAGTTTCATGGACCTGTTTATTTTAAAATTGTCATTTAAAAATATGGCTCTATTTCTTAGCATATTACTTTAGCATATCCATATCTGTATTAATAGAAAATGCATACTGTCTGACTTTGCTCTTTTGTACAAATTCATACAATATTGTTTTTCTCAATGCAGCTGTTAGAATGTTCACAAAGGTCTTTGGTATATGAGAGACTATCTTTAGGAGCCCAAGTCCTTTTGGCATTTTTCTTCACTAATATGGGGGGAAAGCCCCTCAGATGAGGCACAGCAAACATATGAAAGTTTTATTACAAAGCTGCCAGCATTTGACCTTAGAGCAGGTCCAACTGACAAAGAGCTGCAGGATATGAAATGTTCTCATTACAATGTCATGGCAACATTACTGAAATTATTAACTATCCAAGTGGGATGATGGATGTTACAGGGTGGTGATGTCCTTGACAGAACATATTGCTTAATTACCTTCTTTTAGTACCAGCATGCAGTCACGTTCCTATGATCAAGTACTATTCCAAATGAATATGAAATGAATTTATAAGGAGAGAATATTTAAAGATCTTTTCCAATAAAAGAGCAGATTAAATGTCAGATCTTCATTAGGGGTTCTTTAATCAAAGTTCTTTTTGTGGTTTTATGACAAATCCTTCTATTTTGGCACTTGAACCAAAGACCCATAGGTTTAAAAGGAACTGTTCTGTCACTTTAGCTAAAGGATAATTTAATGATTTTTAAAAGTAGAATTTATGATCTGGTAGGTAGGACTCAAGAACAGAATCTGGAAAGGCTTTAATTTTAGTGATAGAATTAATGACTCATCTCTGACCTTTTTAGAGGGCTATTAAACCTTATGACTTAGTTTCCCCATATGTTAATAAACAGAATCCAATAA
Source organism: Herpailurus yagouaroundi (assembly GCF_014898765.1). Taxonomy (NCBI): domain Eukaryota; kingdom Metazoa; phylum Chordata; class Mammalia; order Carnivora; family Felidae; genus Herpailurus; species Herpailurus yagouaroundi. The sequence goes on along the minus strand of NW_024412412.1, from coordinate 19,827,107 downwards.
AACAGCTTGAGTACTTAGAACGTTATAGATAGTAACATTTATTAGGTATCATCAAAATTCTTAACTATCTGTGGTGGGCTTACATAATTAAGAAAAATAGAGTGGCTTCAAGTTACTTACCGAATTGTCTGTTTTAATTAGTTAGTATTTGGGAAATACTTGAAGGTGAAATTGACAGTGGGGTGTAAATGTATCCAGGTTTGCAGCAAAACAGACTTTATCAGTATTCTGTTTATCTTGATGAAAGGGCCTTACATAATAAGGAAAGCTCCAACAATAGGAAGCTTCTAGAATTCTTGTTGTATGGAGTTTTCATGTGATGGTAAAGTACCAGACCTAAACACAGCACAGCTTTACCGCAGTGATCTGATTCAGTAGAATTCTAAAACTAGACGGTTTGTGGTGATAATCAAACTGGAAATAATTTATTATATATTTGCCTTTATACCAAATTGTTTATAGGAAATAGTTGTGGGAATCCAGAAACAAAGCTTTCAAATCAAGTAAGTTCCTTATTAGAAACCAAATTTGTGTGTCAGATTCATATCTTGGAAGATTGTGTGCTTTCAAAGTTCAAGTATTTGACTTATCTGAAAAGTTTTTGTATGAGAATATAGCAATAAAACCATTTTATTGTGTTTAAATATAGGAGTCTCATAGAAAGGTTTCTTTTTTGTCTCTTGTACCAATTAGAACTCCTTGTAAAGGGCATACCTATTATACGGTAATCATTGTTATTAATTATGACTTAAGACAAGGCAATATTAAGATAATTACTTAAAGCAAAGTAATCAAATTCAGGATCATTAAGGCCAATGATTTATGCTCAATTGAGTATGTTAATTAAATTTTAGTTCTTTTAAAACCAGTAATCCATACCCGATAAATATTTATTAAGAGCTTTTGATGAATGAAAACATCCCAATCTGGGACTCTTTGCACATGGGTTTTGGTACTTTTGGATAGCAAATGAAATTAAATAAAATGTTAATCTCAAAGATTATAAAATAAAACATTTTATAAGACAAATATTATCTAACAATCTAAAATAGAAAGCAGTGATCAACTGGAATCCATTTGAGTTTGCAGTGATACTAAACCAATTTTCTTTGTTCCTTCCTGCCTTCCTCTTGATAGGATATTGCTGCCATAGATCAAATATGGCGAACATGGCATCTGACAAAGTCCCCTATGCTTTGCTTGTGAACTAGCTATAGAAAAAGCAGATAATACATAAGCATATAAAGCCCCTTCAAAATAGCTGTATTCAGTATGTGTTGATGAGTCAGTATTAGCCTTAGGGAGATGTGGAATAATAACGACAAATAATTGAATCATTGCTCAAGTTCCATTCAACGTATATATTTATGTCCGTGCTTTGACTGTGAAGGTACTCAGTAAATATGTGTTGAATTGACAAATGAATGATTTATAGAAAATATAGAAGAAACGCCTTTGAGGTGATGAGAGTCCAGGAGATAATACAATTCAGAATTATACTTTCAGGTTAGAATAAAAGGGTGGGATGAACTGGATAAAACTTTATAGGGATAGAAGCAAAGTTGTAAATACAGTTTTTTAAAATAATAATATAAAAATCATGTAGTAGTTTGGCAGCAGTTTGTGTGAAAAAGATTTTAGAGGATGGAGGTGGTACGTGACTCAGCTGCTAAAATAACTTGTTGAAACCATGACTTGTAATCATGAGAAACTAGTCTGGTTCCTATGACATAAAGGACACTCATCAAAGGTTTGCTGAATGGTGCAAACTATTTTTCAAGGATGATCACAACAGTATCTTTGATCACATGTTGCTCTTCTGTATTGTGATCCCATCAAGAAATGGATATTATATTTCTTTACCCCCTTCAATATGGGCAGATATCGTGACTACATTAAACAGTAAAATAAGTATGACCAAAATGACATTGTGTCAGTTCTGGGCCGAGCCCTTAAATGTCCTCATATTTTGTGCTTTCTGCCTCTTAGAAGTTAGCTGCCACATTAGGATATGAGAACCTTGGGACCATCAAGTGGTAAAGATCCATGCCAAATGATGTCTCTCTAAGAGATTGAGAAGGCAGGTGGAAAGAGGGGACAAGGATCAGTTAAGACAGTAAAGAGGTCACACTGGATGTATATCTTACTCAACCTTTAAGAGACTACATCACATACCCATCTGCTATGTGACTTGAAACCACTTAGGATACCTTAAGAATTACAGGTAAATCCAGTCAGATCACACATTGCAAAGTAAAAATAATAAATTGTTTTAGATCACTAATCTTTGGTATTATTTTATTTTAAAAATGCTTTTGACATTTATTTATTTCTGAGACAGAGACAGAGCATGAACGGGGGAGGGGCAGAGAGAGAGGGAGACACAGCATCCAAAACAGGCTCCAGGCTCTGAGCTGTCAGCACAGAGCCCGACATGGGGCTCGAACTCCTGGACCACGAGATCATGACCTGAGCTGAAGTCAGATGCTTAACCGACTGAGCCACCCAGGCGCCCCGGTGTTATTTTAAATGTAGAAATCACTAACTGAAACATTGAATGATTGATAGAAAGGGTAATTAGATTCTAGACAGGCATTGGTGTTGATGGAATCTATCTTTAATCTTTCTAGCAAATGTGAAGAGAAGTGGGAAAGGAAGTATGATAACTGTGTCAAACTGTAAAGAGTTCTTAATGGAAGGTTGACTAGACTTAGTTTGTTCCCTGCCCCCCCACCCCATGGAACAGAACTGAGAGCATGAATGAAATATGCTGGAAGACATGGGCCCTTTAGAGGAAGATGAAGCACTGAAGTGACTGCCGTTAACACTCATCAAAACAGCTGCTCTGCCAGCCTGGGACTTACCTGTGAAGAGCTTTTCATCTGGCCAGGCCTTAAACAGTCACCACCATTTTAGATGCAGAAGAGGGGAATACTATTGATAGGTGCAGTGTAGGAAAGCGTAAAGATAATATTAGCTAATTCCAGAAAGACTGGGTCCACATCAAAGAATGTTGATGATCTTCCCTTAGAATGTTGGGGTTATGTCACTTAGAGGTTATGTATTACATATGTAGTTCACCTATAAAGAAATAAGAGTATCATATAGAAACTGTATTTCTGGCTCATTAGTTTGTTTAGGTTAGGCCCAGATGTCGCATTACTTTGTGAAAGGAAGAATTAAGGCGGGGCGCCTGGGTGGCGCAGTCGGTTAAGCGTCCGACTTCAGCCAGGTCATGATCTCGCGGTCTGTGAGTTCGAGCCCTGCGTCGGGCTCTGGGCTGATGGCTCAGAGCCTGGAGCCTGTTTCCGATTCTGTGTCTCCCTCTCTCTCTGCCCCTCGCCCGTTCATGCTCTGTCTCTCTCTGTCCCAAATGTTGTTGTACATGGAATTGCCTGAGGAGTTTTTAAAAAAATTCCAGTGTCCAGGCAGTACCCCATGGTAATTACATTGGAACTCTTAAAATATAGAGTAGGAAGTAGAGGTCAAGAAAATGTATGTTAAAAAATAATCCACAAGGCTTTCTATAAAGAAGGCCTTGAAGGAGACAGTTATGAACACATTAAAGAAACGCATTCATGAAAACAAAGACCCTTAATTCTTTGGAAATGTCTCTTAGAGGTTATGTTACTTAAAGAGTTTAGATTTCATTGTGATAAAGGAGTGGAGACCAAGGATGCATTCAAAAGTATTGGGCTAAATCCTTGGGTTTTTATTCATTTTAGCTCTGTATCCTATTTTCTATATCTATAGATAGAGATTATTGGTGTTACTATTCGGGATACTGTGAGGGTCAATGTTTTAATGCTTTGGACATTCTTTAAACCATTGAATGAAGGTATTATTATCTTGAACATATAGGAATGCATGCTCCATTAAGCAAGACAGTGTACTGAATTTGTTTAAAGAGCTTCTATTAATGCTATCTCAAAATTAAATAACTTGTGTGATTTTAGTATTAGCCATGTTGTTAAGTACTGTATTTTTCCCCTCCCACTAAATAATAACTTTCAAAGATTGCTTTGTTTGACATTTAAAAACATGGCTACGTAAGTTGTTAAACAAATATTTCTGAGTGTTGTTTTTGTTGTTGTTGTGGTTGTGGTTGTGGTTGAAATAATTATTCCACCATGCATGAACTGTGGCTTCTTTAGCTGAAAACAATTCTTTTAACTTGTGTCTTACTTTAGGAACTGCATGTACTTTCTTATATATAAACATAATAGAAGAGTTATTTATTTGAGACAAGTCTAATAGCTAACAATAAAAAAAGTGTTTTAAGAGTAATTTTGCTTTGGCATTAACTCTCTGTTCAATATTTTGAAGATTAAAATATGATAATTCATGTTGCAAATTAAGAAAAACCAAACCAAATTTAAGTGACAAATAATTTAGAAATGAATTATTTCAGTAATAGGTTGAATCCCAGATTCTCTGTTTTGTAACCTAGGCTTATCTGAACACTAATCTTCTCTGCTTTACTGTATTGGCTAGATTGGCCACTGATGAATGAGCTGGGAAGGATGTTTTAAAATTCATCAGTGGTTTTTTTTTTTTTTTTTTTTTGAGTTTTATGTGAAGAGTCAGCTGCCACTCCCTCCCAATAGGTATAATACATTTCACAGGTCACAAATAGATAGGATAGTTCCACCTTTTACAAAAGACTAAGACTGGCTTTTGACTTTGATGTTTAAAAGCTTTATGATTACAGTGAATACCAACATTAGCTTAAATATGGTTTGTTGGAGCCATGGATAGACTCAAATGTTGTATATCAATGGGATATGAAAATAATAATAGATCTTAGCACAAATTGCTTCAGAGGGATGAATTATTCACCTAGAAATAAAAGATAAAGGGGTCTGCAATACTTCTTGAATGGGCTCAGTATATTATCAACGTTTTCCCAAAATTTGATTTGAAAATTAGATATTTAGAAGGTTGCCATGTTAATATTTAGTATTGTGTTAGCATCCATAAATGCTACTAGTATACTTTACTGCAAAAATGTGGTTCACCATTTCTTTAGTGTTTTAATAAAAGAACTATTAAACATAATTCCTAAAAATTTTATAAAAGTCAAATGGCTAACATTTTTATAAACTTTAACATCTTTTAGAAGAGAGCAGAATTAACTGGAATGGACTCATACTTTCCATTTGGTTCCAAATACCTAATACACACTCCAATTGTTTGGGTTTTGACATCTTATTGCATTTACCTGCTAGCATGTTGTGTCCCTAGCACGTAGAGTAATGGTGGTCCATCTACTACGTAGACAGAAAAACGTTTGTGGAGTAAATGAGAAAAATAATTCACTGGTTGTGCACCCTGTTAAAATATCCATAGTATATTTGAATTGAAGCAAGGGATGGTTCAGAAACTACAGGACCAAAATTTGGTATGATGAAGAGAAAATTAGTGAATTTTTGTTTTAAACATCCATGAATCATTGCAAACACTGTATATTATAAAGGTGAAAATAACTGACAAGAAAATGGTAAATCAACTTTCAGGAGCACTGAAAATCTTTCTGTGAACCTCTGATACAGTTCAAACACTGTTTTGTTGACATCTTCCTGAGTGATATTAGAAACACAGTTAGGGAGCATTTTTGGCCAAACAACCATGACATACACTGTAGGTTTGTAATGAATGCCATTAAGATAACATGTCTCTCTCTCTCAAGGGGCAGCTCACCATGTGTATCGTCTCTTCTACTTTATCATTGAGAATGACTGGGTGTGATGGGGCCAACAGTGTTTATGGGCATTGATCTGTTTCAGAAATGAATTAACTTAGAGTTTCAAGGACTGAGAAATGACTTTAGGCTTTCCGTTTTAAAAAGATATCTCATTTTCTGGGTTCATAGATGGGGAAAAAAGTGGAAATTGAGAGAAGGCAAAAAGTCAAATAATTTGGATCAGGACTGAAGGAGAGTTTTTGTTTTTGGCTGTGTTATATTTAACAGCTAATAATCCTACACTGAAAGCCCATGTTGTCCAACTAGTGAGACTTAGGGCAAGAATACATGATTGCTAATTTAGAAAGTGACTAGAAAATTGTTCCTGTTAAAATATTTTTCAATTTCATTCCCCCAGTATAACTAAGAAAAATATTGCTTTCATAAAATACTATAGTGAAGTATTCCACAGCCCTGGAATACTATTCTTATAAATACTTTCAGATGGAGGTATAAAAATGATATTTCAAAATATTAAAAATGATCATTGTGAGTAAAAATTAGACTTTGAATATTTTCAGGGTTATTACTTCCTCTTGTGGTATGTTTCTAATTTTAGGCACTGGAGGAAAGACAAACTGCACATGTACATAATCTCTCCCAGTATTGACTCCATTTGTTGAAAAGATCTAATGGTTTTATTTTCAGGCTTAATGCCCTTGAGATTGCTTAATTTCCAACTCCATCTGAAATTCTTCTACCTTAAAAAGCCATGTTCTAATAGATGGATTTCTTTTGATTTGTGGAGTGTCAGAATAAATAAAACTAATACTTATAACAAATATGGAAAAACACTTCCATTAAGCCAATTACTAAGATGGTTTTAGTGAGTAGTGTTTGGGCACTCATGGTTTCCATATATTTCCTCATGGCACTGGTGGGATTAGACTGTGGTTTGCTGAATAAAAAGATGAGAATGTCCACACTTGTTAGCAGACTAATTCAAGCAGAATGAGCTGTGAGTGGAGAGAAGATGATGAGTGATCAAAACAGATTATCAAAAGGATGTCTAAACCATCAAAATGTGGGGCAACTTTTACAAACATTGAAAACTACTAAAAGCAGTATATAGTAAAAAAAAAAAAAAATGTTCTGGAGGCATAGAGAAACACAGTTAAAGATAAATGAAGAGAACCAAAACGACAAAATAGCCAATAAGCAAAACTTAGAACTTTGTTATGTTTTTGTGTCAATATATCTCTTCTTCATTTTAGAAAACAAATACCTATGTGTATGATGTTATATTAGGTGAAAAAGTTCTTAGACTTTAGGGACTATTTTTTTTAAGTCACATACACTTTCTGGCATAATATTTTATCATTCATTTCCATCATGGATCTGTTGCATTCAGCAAACTATGTGAACACATGTATCTCATGAACATTACCATATAGTTCTGAGTAACTCTCTGATAGAGTACTGTCTGAAACAAATGTTGCCTTTCTTTTTTGTTGTTGAATTTTATACGGGAAGAAAATTTGAACAAACCTGCTGAATAGACGAGCTTCTTAGGAGACCAGGATTTTCCTTGAAAAAGAAACTTAGAGTTTTCCTTTTAAAAGTTCCTTGTGTGTATATATCCCTGGGTGTTTCTCTTCCTTCATTATCAGAGAGCAGTGACTCAGGTCAAATGTCAGAGGCATCTTTGTGGACCAGGAATGCTTTATCAAAGTCAGGAGGGCATCATAAGACTAGATTTCCACCGAGTGCATTAGTTAGGTTCTTGAATGTTAAATCACAAGTTGAATCATTGTTCAATTTCTTTTTTTTCTTTTTCTTTTCTTTCCTTTTTTTTCCCCTGGCAACTCAGGAAATGGCTCTGCAGAGATAAGTTCTGAGTTACCCATTAATGGGTCACAATTTGTACCGAAGCCTCTATCTTTTCATCCTTCAAAATGAAGCTTATCTTCATTAATGTGCTTTTTGTATGAGGTACAGGAAATCATCAAAATGTTAGAAGATACATGCCTTGGGTGACCCATGAAGCAACATCAGTATGTAGCCCTGTTAATGCAAAGAATGAATATAATAGCTACACCATAACACTAGGAAGAGAGAGCATCTAATTTGTGCACTCCTGGGCTGTTAGGAGATTTGTTGCTCTCTATACCAATTTGTTCAAATAGACAGTAAACATGTACTTGCTTTTCCACAGATAATTTAGCAACCCCCTTTTTCCACATACCGAAGAAAAGGTTAGGTCCCGTTTTGCTGTCACTGCACTCTAAACTTTATGACCTTCCTTTAGCATTCTGACTATCCATTTAGATGTGGGCTGACTGATTTCTCAATGAATCTTCTGTTCACATTGTGGGTTGCCAAATTTAATGCACTCTATGTAGTTTGCAGAATTAGCTACAGGCATCCACCAGTGACTCTTAAAAGTGTCATCTCAGTGGGGGAAGTTAGCATATTGGCCTTTAGTCCTCATAGAAACATTTTAGGGAAGAAGTTAGTGTTTTTGAAATATCCTTTGTGTATTAATGCATACCTTTTAACATATTCCTAAACAAAAAAATAAGAAAGTAAAAAAAAAAATCTACAACTTGTATCATGAATCTACCATTAGTTGCAGCTAACAGTTTGTTCCTACAATAAGAAACAGTTGAGTAATTGCAGTGGGGACAGTTCACACATTGCATTGCAGTAGGTATAATAGTTGAAGATACTCTGAGAGAGTGACCTGAGTGACCCTCTTCCTGAGTGACCCCACCTTGGATATTTAGAGCATCCTATTTTTCTTGATGATGGTTGGTTCTAAGTGGGTGTGGGAGAAGGAAGGCTTGAGCTACAGTGTCGTGGGACAGATTCTCACCCATCTCAAGTCCCTGCTTGGTGTTGGCTGTTTGTTCTCAGTACAGTCCCCAACAGCCCTATCCCTGTTCCCCAGGAGCTATTTGGGCAGTCTTGGGAACTTTTCCCAAGGACAATCAATGGTGACTCTTGAGAGCAACCAAAGTTCCTTCTCAGATATTTCCAGAAATAAACAGTCTTTGCCCGAGTCCTGGAACCCACTGGAGTGATGCCAAGAGTTACTTACTTCAGAGGCAAGTCTGAAGGTTTAGGACCTGCTCAGCCAGACCCAAGTAGAGACATCTACAGTTTGTCTTGGCATATATGGAAGGACCTACAGCATTTGAATTTCTTTCAATCCAGAGTTTAAATAGCTTGATTGAGTCACAAGCAGGAAATAAACAGCAAAAAGCAATTTGTGGGCTAGCCATTAAACATTCTTCCTGAAATACAGAGCTTTGAAATATAGAGGAAGAAGATGAGAGTTAAGTTGTGCACATGCACACAGTTAACTCTTGTCACTGAAGATGGTATTCTGTGGTGGGAGAACAACCCTCTGGCCAAGAAAAGCATCCTTCAGAAGGGAGGAAGCTGGACATCCCAGTCCAGCAAATCCCACTTCTCGTGTCCTTAGCTTGTTTTACTTCTCTGAGCCTTTGTTTGGTCCTATACCAGTCTTCAGCTGCCGTGTCTTCATTGAATGACTATTTCTTTTTATAGGTTGTGGTGGATTAAAGTAGTGTCTCCTAGTTCTAAGCTGCTGCAAAGCTGTTTCACTCATTCTTGCTCACCACATTTTTTTTTAAGTTTACTTTTGAGATAGAGTGCAGGCAGGGCAGAGAGAGAGGGAGACACTGAATCTGAAGCACGCTCCAGGCTCCCAGCTGTCAGCACAGAGCCTAGTGCAAGCCTAAACCCACAAACTGTGAAATCATGACCTTAGTTGAAGTTGGATGCTTAACCAACTGAGGCACCCATGCATCCCACCACCACATTTTTATTCTTTAGCCTGGAAGTTACATTAAATCTTGGAGTTTGGCCTTAGACTCCAGATAGGAGTGGTTCCTCTGGGGTCCAGGGACCACTGATGAATTCAAAGGAATGAACTGTGCTTTCACATAATTGGTTCTTAATCCTGTGTATTTTATCCTATACATTAAAAAAAAAAACATTGTTCTTTGAAGGGTTCCACTGGGGTCATGAGATGACCAAAAGTTATTCATGGCCCAAAAAAAGTTGGCACCCCTTATGATGAGACCACTGCCTCATGGTTCAGTGAGTCAGGTGTCCTTCCATCTCACAATCAGGCTTCATTCCTCAGTGTCTTTAGTAACACAGGTCTGTAGCCTAAATGACCTCCTTCTATCTCCAAGGTGGAGCTTGAGTGCCACCGAATTACCCATTCCTTGATTTTGTCCTTGTTTCATTTTTACCAGTTGTTTTTCTATTCCTCTGATTTTCAGTAGTGTTAGGAAGTCTTTGTGTCCAGGCTCATATCTAATTCATGTCCACCACACTCTGGTCATTGTTTGTCAGGGACAAAGTGCTCCATCAAAATTTGATAAATATTTTAATGATTAGTCATCTTGTCCTCATACAGGAACCTGATTTTCCTTTCTTCCCACCAGTGGGTCAGCAGCCCTCTAGCTGCTAGCTGTGCTGCAAGCGAAGCTGTGCTTCTGGGCATCCCTGAGCATTCCTGCAGGGCCTCAGCCAGATGCACCAGACAGAGAAGGGAAATAGCACAGGAGAAGAAACAGAAAAGGAAAAGAGAGGAATAGGAAAGAGAAGGGAAAAAGAGAGCTAGACATTGTACAGTGGAGGAGGATGCTCCCACCTCAGGGGTATAGATCGGTGACGTCTAGCAGGGAACACACAGATGGTTCTGATTTCAGAGACCTTTCCCTGTTGTTCATATTTGTGTTTCCCTGTCATGTATTCCTTTAACGCCTTTTTCAGAAAACCCAGTGGACCTCTAATGATCTCTACAGAATGCCAGATGAAAAGATGAGATCTACTCTACTGTATTTAAAAAGCCTCCAACATAAATGCCACTAACAGGATGGTGGGGCGCATACCATCCTCTCCCTCTCTGCATGTTCCTGCATGCCAATGCAGAGGGAGTGAGAAATCATTGTCAGCACCTCAGACTGGTCTTGCCTAGCATCTGAATGGCTGTTTTGGTACAAGTTGGACATTGACAAAATGCTGTTTTTTACCCCCTAAATATAGTCTTTACTCCAGTCTGGTATTATGCCAATCATGGTCTACTGTGACTTTTTGTAATGCCTTCAGGTCTCTCAGAGTCACTCGTTACTGCATAAATACACTTGCGAGAAGTAATGGAATAACCTCCATTGTCTCCTCGTGCCATACTTTCTAAAAGTTGGGGCCACTCAGGCATGTCCTACAGAATAGTTAGCTTTTGGTAGAGAGGCTCTGAGGGAGGAGGACCAGAGTATAGGCGTGATGCTGACGAGAACAACTCGGTGCCTTATGTTAAACTGTAGAAAATGAAGCAATACTGAATGTCACTGGAAGGAACAGGGGATAAGACTTGGGAAAGGTGGGAAGGCACTGAAGAAACACTATTCTCAGTTTTCCCCTGATTGCCTGCCCAAATTATGAGTACTATTGAGATCTAGGACTATGAAAAACATAGGTGTCTTTTTTTAAGTTAGAAAAGAAGTGGATGATGAATTAGAAGGAAAAAATAAGACATTTTTTTGTAAGTGGTGGATGAGGGTGGTAGGAAGTTACTTGTATAATTCAAAAGGCATTTGATTTTTAAAAAAATGGTTGCAGTTGCTAATGTGGGCAAGATCTTTGTGCAAATTCTGAACACATAAAACAGCTGGCAGTTAAGTTTTGGCTTCAGCCTGAGGCTTGTGAATGTGGGTGCAAATGAAGGTGGCTCCACACTCCTGGGCTCTCAATAGTCCATTCTGCCAAAGGTCTGTGTAACCAGAAGTGCTTCTCCACATTCTCAGGTTCTCTTGCCTCATAGTCTCAGCAGAAGATGATGAGTGGCCCCTAAAGATTGTTCTGCTTTATCAACTTACCAGTTTCTCAATCCTGAGTTGGAATTTCCTCTTTGTTCTCTAATCTAGGGTTTCTCAACCTTGATCTGACTGACATTTTGACCTGGGTAATTCTTGGTTGTGGGAATCTTCCTGTGTCTTGTAAGATATTTTCGTCTTATCCCTGGCCTCCACCCAATAGCATCCCCCCTGCCCCCGACCAAGTTGTGACAACGAGAAATGACTTCTCCCCAATAGATGCCAGTAGCATCCTTCACAATTGTGACAAACAGGAATGTTTCCAGACCCCAATAAATATTTCATGGCTGAAGGACACAGTCATTCTCAGATGAGAAGGCCTTCTCTCTTCTTTTGAGAACAGATCATTTTAGGAGTTTTTCTTCAGCTATCTTTGCTGATAAATTACTAGTTGTTTATTCACTTAAAACATATTTATTGCTTGGCTGCCTTATACATATATGCAAGTTACCAAATACTAGTCTGTTGGTGTTGTAGACTTTATAAAATATTCTGTTATACTTTTGTAGTTTTATGGAAAATACCTCTGTAACAAAATTCTGGAATAGTTGATGTTCCTTAGTTGCTTTCAAATTCGACTGATTAGAATAACCATTAAAATAAGTGCTCTTGCTTGTTAGGGCTGGGCTTACAAAGAGACTGGAGTTAGGAAAGGTTGGGGAAAACATATTCCAAATCAAGTGATTGGTCAATGACACTTAATCCCTCACTGAGTCTGTGTGTCCAACATATCAACAGACTGGAAAGAAGACCCCAAAACTACAGGATATCTGCCATGACTCTGTCTCTGAGTTGCTTGGAGATTAGCAAAATAATACTGCTTTCTGCTGACACCTCAGTTGCTGGTACACTTTGAGTCCATATGCAGAATGATTATGAATTTTTTGTAATGAGCCAGTCCAGCTGAGACCTGGTGGGTGGACTGTTGGGAAGTGTGGTTGGATCCATTATCAGGGTGTTTCAATAGACTAAGCCCTAGGATACGACACTTAAAATCAGCAGGCCCAGCAAGCACACTACACCTCTTTAAACTGAAGCCTGTGGTGCATAAATAAAAATGGGAATGGATTAGTTTTTTGGGGGCTAATCTCCAAGTAGAAACGCAATAGAAATTATAGCAGGTAGCAACTTTCTAAGTTATTTTCTTACGCTCTGTGCTGTTCTTTATTCTATATTTTTAGTGCTTCCCCTCAGTTCATTCTCTCTTCCGCTACTTTTAATACATCTCCAGTGATATATTTTCAATGAGAATTCAATTACCTGGAGAAGCAGATGTGCTAAATGGCAATTTGAGGATTATGTTTTTTTCTCCAAGTTGATTTCAAAGCTGAGTCATGATTCTAGTTCTGGTAGTATCAGCAGAGAATTACTGTCAACAAGCTGCTAAAAATGAAACCTAATAATGAGGGAGAATAGATGAAACGTTGAGTAAATCTCTGTGTTCTTACCGATTGCTTCATTTAATTGGCATCATTTTATTGAATTTTTAATAGAATGAAATGAGATTTTAATGTAATCTCCCTGAGTTTAGACCTAATTCAATATATTAATTTATTACAAATCTTTCCTCATTAAATTTTTTTGTGTGAAGTTATATAATGAAAAGTTTTCCAAATTGTCAGTTTATTTGTCAACTTTTAAAATTTTCTCCCAAGAAGTTTTATTTGTAAAAATACACAAAATGAAATCATTCAGTAGCATTTTCTTTCCTGTTGCCCTAGTTAAGAAACTGTGAATTTTTAAGAAAGTGTACTTAATATCTGCTAAATTTTCATAAAGTTGAAGACTGAGCTTCCATTATGTTAACCCTTTAAATTGATATAACAATGGCAATAATTATATAATCCTGTGATATTTGTGGCAATTGAAAAAATTGAGTGACTGGTTGCATTAATGGTGTGATCTGAAATGGGTCTCATTACAAATCATATACCTAATTTGAGTCACCCAGTGTAACTCTCTCTCTCTTTTTGGGGGGGGGGAACTATAGTTTCCCTGAAAAAATGCTGAGGATGCTCGTGTCTATTAACTATTTTTCTGATTATTTTATCCAGTGCAATTAGGAAATTGGTATCAGATTTCTCAAATAGGGCACTTAATGAACTGCAAATATGTAAGGTCCCCACTATTTTTTTTTTCAACGTTTATCTATTTTTGGGACAGAGAGAGACAGAGCATGAACGGGGGAGGGGCAGAGAGACAGGGAGACACAGAATCGGAAACAGGCTCCAGGCTCTGAGCCATCAGCCCAGAGCCTGACACGGGGCTCGAACTCACGGACCGCGAGATCGTGACCTGGCTGAAGTCGGACGCTTAACCGACTGCGCCACCCAGGCGCCCCTAGGTCCCCACTATTTTAACAAGGGAATGATAAAATCAGAGTGACATTTCTTTTTATTTATTTATTTATTTATTTATTTATTTATTTATTTATTAAAAAAAATTTTTTTTAACGTTTTATTTATTTTTGAGACAGAGAGAGACAGAGCATGAACGGGGGAGGGGCAGAGAGAGAGGGAGACACAGAATCGGAAGCAGGCTCCCGGCTCTGAGCCATCAGCCCAGAGCCTGACGCGGGGCTCGAACTCACGGACCGCGAGATCGTGACCTGAGCCGAAGTCGGCTGCTCAACCGACTGAGCCACCCAGGTGCCCCCAGAGTGACATTTCAAGTTGCCCTGAGGAAAAGTTATAGAAAAGTCAACTTACTTTTTCGAATCAGTGAATAGAGGAGTTTTTGGTAAGATTGACAGTGGTTTCTGTGTCTATAATTTTCTAATGGTTTAACTTTAAATATCTTGTGAATTACATTAATAATATATATTTATTATTAAAATGTTATCAGCATAAATAAATAAAAATCACGTATAATTTTAAACCCAGAGGATGGCTGTTGATACTTTGTTATGTCATCCTACAGACATTTATGTTTCATATAAGATAGAGAAAAAGCTATTCATAATACTGTGTAAGGATTTTCCACTCAGCAATATATTGGTTGTCAACATATGTATCACTAAGAACCTTCTTTTTCAGTAGCTGCATAGAATATTTTTGTGTGGTTCTACTAAAATTTAATCCTCAGTGTTGGTTATATAGTTTACTTTTTTTTTTTGCTACAATAAATAATGCTTTGATAAATACTTTGCAGATAAAGTTTTTTGTACTCCTTTGCTCTGATCCTATGATACATTTTTAGAGTTGAAGTGAATTCATATTGCTGAAAGATCACTTCAGGGGAACTTCACAGTCTCACAGACCACCTATTTCAAATCTTCCTACTGTGGCTCAATCAATGAAATAGTATTTTAATAAGTACCTAAGAGATGTTTTTGTGTGTAGAGACAAAAGGGGAGAAATAAAGAATTATTCTCCTACTCCTGAATCCAGAACAGAAGACTCTTGGAGTTCTAGACATTTCCTCTAGCGTGGTTGTTACTTACGGAGGATCTGAATCAATGGCTTTCTTGAACGCTGGCTAAACTATGTAGTCTTCATTATTCCTGTTCACGGAAGAGAGAGAGAAATAGCCTTGGATCTTAGCCTATCACATTGGCACCATGGCCTTCATACTCATTTACAGAGCTTACCCTACTGAGCATTAGTTTCCTGTGGGTGGCACAATAAGTTACTGTTAACTAGGTGGCCTGAAACAAGAGCGATTTATTCTCTCATAGTTCTGGAGACCAGAAGTCTGAAAGCAAGGCATTGATAAGGCTGCAGTCTCTAGAGGAGAATTCTTCCTCACCTCTTCCAGCATCTGGTGGCTCCAGGTGGTGTTTGGCTTCCTTGATTTGTGGATGTGTTACTCTAATTTCTACCTCTGTGATCACTTTGCTGCCGCCTCTTTTCTGTGTGTCTCTTAGAAGATCCTTTTACTAGATTTAGGCCACCTGGATAATCCAGAATGGTTTTATCCCAGGAATCTTAATTATATCTCCAGAGAACTTCTTTTCCCAGATTATGTTTCTAGGATTTGGGGATTAGGATGTGAGCGTATCCTTTGGGAGACACAATTCAACCTGTTCGTCTAAACATCAGAGAAAGACTAGTTTCTCCTTAGTCCCACTCAGACCTGTTCCAGAAGAAAAACAATGGCAGCTATTTCCAAAGGTCATATTTTATCCTAAGATAAATCCTAAGAGGCTGAAGAGAGGAAGTTCTAACTATAGTTGGCTTTACAACCTTACCTTGCTCTTGGAAATGGATTTAATAAAACAGAGAACCTTTTCTGGTTGGATCAAATTGGCTGGTCCTAAATTATTTCAATTCATTTTCTGTTTTGAACCTCCAAATACCCATCACTGTTGGAATATTGACCATATGGGGTTTAAAATTTGAAATTCTAAGTAAGGCTTCTAAGCTCTCCTCTATAACGTAACAATTTTGTTCCTAAGATACTTAGGGATGGATGTAGGCAGATTCTGTAGCTTTTTCAGATGTTTTTGTTCTATTTTTTCCCCTCTTCTATTTAATTGGAGGAAGAAAGAGGAGATAGGAAGAGAGGAAAAGAACATAGAACCTCTTTGCTTTCTCTTATGTCCCTTTGTATTGGCAAAGTTTGAGATCTTCTATGACACAGCAGGCTTAAGAATTTCACAAGCAGGTGTGCAAATGAACATGAAGAGCTCGACTCAAAATGCTTAATTGAGGAGGTGCTTGAGGCTGCCTCATGTAGGTTGGCTTTTTGAAGTGGGGGTGATGATAATGCATTACAAAGCAATTGAAGTTTAAGGTAGCTGACCTGACTTTTAGATTCTTTTCTAGGCTAGGGATTCTATGCTCTCCTTTTGTTGGTGGAACTCACTGTAATCTTTTGCAAAGCCTAGACCCTCTTTCTTGACAGTCTTAATCGTGCAGAATTGTTCTCTAAGGTTTCATATTCCACTGGTGTTATTGTGTAATTCAACTCTGAAGACAGGTCCGTATTGGTATCAAAAAGGGCAATAAGTTTTAAGAGTTCTTACAGATTTCAGTTAAGTTTCTATCAAATATATGTAAATATTAAAAAAAAAACTTCTTCCAGAGATTTGCACTAATTTGGCTTTTTATCTTGATACGTAGTGTCAAGAAAACAACACTTCTTTTAAATCCTAGGCTTGACATTTCAAATAGGGATATACTAACATACTGAGAATTTCATATATCAATAATGTTTTTTTTTCAGAGAAGTCTAATATGCAATTCAAAAACCCTTTTAAAGCCTTTAAAAAAATCAATGGTTATGCATTCTATTAGTGAATATAAGAATATAAGTTTAACTTCTTTTGAGAGGATTTTAAAGTAATGGTGGGTTACACCAGTAGCTTTTTCTGTCTTTCTCGTATGAATCTGACTTGTTAGAGTGGCTCTGCTACACAGAGCTCAGGGGGTCTGGCTCCTTCGCGCTTGCTGTTCTGTGGTCCCTAGGTGCTGCCCTCTTGGCACGGTTCAAAATGGCTCACCACCAATTCCACAGTTCACCTGGTGGGCAGTCTAGCCCGGAAGTTGCACATCTCTCTTGTACACACATCCCATTGACCTGAACTTTATTATGTGTACACAGCTAACTGTTACAGGGAGACTAGGAAATGCAGTCTTGGCTCCTAGTGCCTGTGTGGAGACCTTGTATTATCTTATAAGAGGAAAAGAGACAGTTGAGAAAAACAGCAGTCTCAGGTAACACTAGTGATAGGTAGAATGGTAGCATTCATGAGCATTCATTCATGAGCTTTTAGAATTGCTGTATCAGTAAGACAGACTCATGAATTTGACAAATCACTGTCGACTTGTACTATGTAGAAGTAGTTCCTTAACTAAATGCTTTTAATAGATAATATAAAATCTGAGCAAATATTTTGAAACAGCAACATCCTCTGTTGGTAACTTTATCAGTATACTTTGGTAAAATGAGAAGGAAAAGGAGAGAAAAGAAAAACATTTGTGTAGACTCTATAAAAAAGATTATGTATAATCTGGGTCTTTGTTGTAAAATGTAGGTTTTATTATGAGTTAGGTATGGTGAGGCCAACAGATCAGGAGCCAACTGCCAATGGAAAGATTATGACAGTTCCTAACAGGTCTAGGCATGCTACCACAGGCAGTGCCACACCCAGAAGGTCAGGAATTGATCTGGAAGGCGAGGGAGCAGGAGAAAATCCTGGTGAGATTGCCATAGGAAAAACGGAAGACACAGGGTAAGCAGGTTTACGATCGGTGTTCTGAGTAATTTTAGAAGGCTCTGGGATGTAGGGGCTGTCCTGAATTGTCTGGTATCTGGTCCTGGAGTGATGGGTTGGAGAAGGGGAATGGAGTGTAAGAGTTGAAGCGGGGGGGGGGGGGATGCTGTGGGAGGGAAATACAGGCTCTGGATTGTTTTGCATATTAAAGATAGGCTCCTAGGACCATTTGTCTGCTATCTTCAGGATTAGCTTACCCTGGGAAGGGCAGTTCTTTCCTGGTCAGCAAGGTCCCAGATGCCAGAGTATCAAGAGGACAGAAAATAAGAAAATAGAATAAACACAATCCAGTTAGAAGTCACTGGAAAAAAAAATTTTTTTTTAAATTTTTTTAAATTTTTAAAATTTTTTCCTAGCAGGCAATTGATGTGGTCTGGGCCATAGGGCAAATTCTGTCTGCATGTGTCTCCAAGTCTGTTGAATTCTCAAAGCCTCTGTATGCTGCTCTGATTTCACAACTCAGCAGTGCACCAGGAGTTGTGTCATGGATCCTCACCTCCAGTGGGTTCCTCTGGAACTCCCTCCCCCACACTGTCCACCTTGCCGGGGCTCATTTTCCTGTTTCCTGTTTCTTTGGCCAGAAATAAGGGGTTTTTCTACCATTGTCGCTATGTACACTGTCACCACAGATCCAGCTACATCAGCGGTGCTAACTGTCAGAGCTATGTGGCAAGGAGAGAGAGAGAGAGAGAGAGAGAGAGAGACAGAGACAGAGACACCTAGGATTCCTTCTTCCCATGCTTGGGAGCACAGGAGTCCTTTTTTTCCCAGTTCCTCTGGTCAGGAAGATAGGATTTCTTCTCCTGGGACCTTAGCTACTCATGACTCCACAGTGGCAGCTGGGAAATGCCAAACAGAGGCACAACAAAAACAAAAAAGGTAAACTCAATCTTTGTTATGGGCTGAACTATTTCCCCCCCACATTGATAGGTCCAAGCCCTAACTGCTAGTACCACAGAATATCACTGTGTAGGACAGGGCCTTCGAAGAGGTGTTTGGGGAAAAATTGAGTCATAAGGGGAGCTCTAATGCACCATGACTGGTGTCTTTATAAGAATAGGAGATTAGGGGACAGACACATGCACGGAGAAAAGAGCATGTGAAGACAGGGGAGAAGGGGGCATCTGCAACCAAGGACAGAGGCTTCAGAAGGAACAACTCTGCTGACAACTTGGTTTTAGATTTCCAGTCTCCCGAAGTGTGAGAAAATCAATTTCTGTTGTTAAAGTCACCCAGTCTGTGGCATTTTTTACAGCAGCCCTTGCAAATGAATATACACCTATGTGGGTCCCTTGCGAAGTTTTCATTCTTCTTCCAATCTGTCTACTCTTGTTTCCTTTGAGAGTTGTTAGGTGGTTGCTTTCTGATTTTTGCCTAGAGCTTTCAGTTATAATCAGGGGACAGGGAGGCTGCAGTGAGCTTAGTCCTTCTTGGCTTCATTATGAATTGAACAGACATGTATATGTTACATTTCCACTGTCTCTTTGGAGTTACTGTATCAAAGAACACCGGAAGTAGTAGGAATGCAAACCACTTTCCCAAGCAGATATGTCCTCTATGCAGAAAGTTTGCCCCTGAGAGCTCCAGTTCATACTGAGGATTGGCATAATCAAAGGTTCACTGGTCTTGCATTGTAGATTTTGCTTTTTATCCCTTATTTATATTGCAAAGAAATTGGTAATTTTGAGTAGTGATGAAATGCCTTAAAAATGAAGCAAAGTGGTACATCTGTGTAATAGAGTGCATGCCTTTTTTTTTTTTTCAACGTTTATTTATTTTTGGGACAGAGAGAGACAGAGCATGAACGGGGGAGGGGCAGAGAGAGAGGGAGACACAGAATCGGAAACAGGCTCCAGGCTCCGAGCCATCAGCCCAGAGCCCGACGCGGGGCTCGAACTCACGGACCGCGAGATCGTGACCTGGCTGAAGTCAGACGCTTAACCGACTGCGCCACCCAGGCGCCCCAGAGTGCATGTCTTTTTGATGGCAAGAGAATGTGGTAACTGTGTTTGAGAAATTATGGCAGTTAGGGAGTTTGGGCTTCAAGTAATACAAAGCCTAAGGAGAAGAGCACTAAACAGCAAGAATGACATGTTAACTCTCTGTCAAGAAACCACAGTAGGTAGGTAGGCAGTTCCTGGGTTGACTAATTCAGTGGCATATCCAAGACAAGGCTTTTCCTCTTTTTTTAACTCTAACATCCCCAGAGTCCGTAGGCTTGTCCCCTCACTCGTGCAAGATGGCTGTGGCTGCTTCAAGAATCACATCCTTACTTCATAGCCTCCAAAGAACAGAAGAGACCATATCCTGTTTCAAGAATGAAGAAAACACTTGTAGAGGCCTTTCTGGAGACTAACCCTCACACATCATTGGCTTGAACTGGCTGCATTACAGGTTCCTTCTTGAGCCACACATGGTTGAGAGGATTGACATCTGCCATAGCTTCGACTAAACAAGATGCATGCTTCTACCTGGGTAAGGTTGCAGCCTTCCCTTCTGTATAAGGTCTTCTGATTTGTACTTCATCAGTCACAAATCAGTGTGCATTTTTGCATTCACATGTTGTGTATGTGTTTATGTCGTGTGGGGGTTTTAGGCAGCTAGTGCTATTTTGTATAGCGGTTACCTTTCAATTTGGAGAAACTGATGAACTCTGGCTAGATACTAACACAATGTGGGTCATCCTGTGTCATCGGTGACACTTGGCCAAAGAGCTACTTCTTCAGCCCAAGGCTTCAGAGACCACAAGTAGAGCAGAATTCAGAGTCCACAAGGCTTTATTACTTCTATTGGGAAGGGATGCCCCTAGTGGTTTGGTGATTAATGTTTCACAACCAGCTCTCTAGACAAACTACTAACTTGTAGCATTTGCCAGTTTCCTTGGTGTTAAGACA
Source organism: Herpailurus yagouaroundi (assembly GCF_014898765.1). NCBI lineage: Eukaryota > Metazoa > Chordata > Mammalia > Carnivora > Felidae > Herpailurus > Herpailurus yagouaroundi. Next base: position 19,806,401 of record NW_024412412.1, on the reverse strand, counting down.
CCCATCATGACCCATTTCAAGTTACCAACATGACGTTTCTGAAAATGGAGATTGGAAGAGGCATACACACGTGGCTCTAATGAGTCACACCTCGATACAGTGAGATCTCTTTGTTCCCGAGGACATGGCTGAGCAAAGCCTAGAATGGTATTTCTCAATCTCAACATTGTGGACTTTTGGAGCTGGCAAGTTCTGTCTTGTGGGGCTGTTCTATGCATTGCAGATGATTTAGCAAAACCCTGGCCTTGACCCACTCAATGCCAGTAGTATTCCCCCTCTTGGAACAAGTAAAATATCTTCAGACATTACTAAATGTCCCCTCTGGGCAAAATTGCCTCCAGCTGAGAGAACCCCTGGCCTCTGGGAAGGGGGGGGGGGGGAGTTGGCTCACTATGAAAGCTGCGCAGGTGTTTTGTTGGTCTTCCTAGCATTTGAGGCCAAAGTAAAAGCCTGGTGTTTACTGTGACTTTGATAAATGGCCATCAAATAATGGTCTATGTAAAGCCAGTGCTTTCGTATTTTTGAATGTGGATTTATGCCTCTTTTTTGGTTGATGTGTGACAGGTGGGGACCCTGCATTCTGTTTATTCTACAAGGCAGTATTTTAAATGGTAGTTGTAACATTTTAAACTATGGATTTTTCATAGCTGGTTCTGCTCTAGTAGAAACTAAGAATTGATCAATTCTTTCATCTCCAGGTGTATAAAGCAACGGGCTGATCTAATCTACAAAAATATAGTAGACTGTTACATTATTTACAGGATGAGAACTAAGTATGGAAATTAGAGAAAGACTGGAAGAATCCTTTATGAATCTTGGTTACGGACTTTAAATGTTGATGCAGATATAAGTGGGGTAAATGTTTTCATGAATTATTTTCATGACTTGGAGGAATGGTATGAAAATGTAAAGAGGAGAAAAAGAAAACTCACATGAACTGTGGAAGAATAGGAACTTGATAGTCTCAGCTGGAACACAGACTTCTCTAGCCAAAGTTGCTGTGAAAGGTCATACTATGAACACTGGTCTCTCTCTACATTTGTGCCATAGGAGCCACCTTCTTGGTATTCAGCGTGAACACGTATCCCCTGGCCAAAGCACTGGGCATGTCCTGGCTGAGCTGTGTCTCAGGTATCTGCCCCTGTTTCTCCTAGCCATATATCTTTGGGCTACCAGTGCTATTCAAAGAAAGGTCTGGGGACTGTTCCCAGGTAGGTAGGGATAAGCCCAAAAAGTGAACATTTAGAAACTTGCAGAAGAATTTTATGTTCCACTGGCATGAAAGGATGTGATCTGTTTTAGTAGTTCATTTTTATTGTAGCTTATAAAAGTGTTGGTTTACAAAGGATTAGGAAAACACAACGAAACAAAAACAACCAACAGTCTCCCAAATCTAGTTCTTAGCCACAGGATGACTTGTGAAGTACAAGACTAGATTGTTTAAATCCTAAATATGGCCTGTTTATAATATATAAAATAGAATTTCTAATTTCTGTCTTAGGCCACATGGAAGCTTCTATGAGAATCAGGTTAAACCTTATGGCTCTTGTGATGGAGGGGATAAAAAGTAGAGAAGGCAGAGTAGCTGGCTGGAGTGAAGTCATACTCCACACCAGTGATTCATGGGATAACCTTGGCATTCTTCTGCCTCTCTGGGTATCCAGCTTGTTCAGGTTTCCTGTGTCCACCTGGACCATTTGTGCTTCCCTCAGGAGAAAGGTGTGGAATTGTGATCTTCACATGATACCTGAGGGCATGGAAGCCAGGAATAGGACATAACGTGCTTACCTGTGCACTCTGCCAAATAACTGTGATTTTCAGAACACCACGTGGAGCTTAACTTCCTAGACCCTGAGACTTGTCCTACTGTGATCTCTAACTTAAGTGCTTGAAGACGGATTAAATACATTTTGTGTTTGTTGCTTTATTTGCAAGGATCTAAGATTCTATTCACCGGTTCTTGATTGTAGATAAAGAGATAAAAAAGGAAGGCATTTGTTCTGTTAAATGTTAAAAAATAATTTCAATATGCCCATGTGTCTTGTGCAAAGATAACATTGTTCTGAGCATTATTTTTTGTCGTATGAGGCAAAGTTCCTTTTATACATACGTTATGTATAACAGTGTTGATATAGACTGAATATTGGTGCTGCCCTTGCATTTCAGAAGCTGAGGCCTAAAATAAAGTGTGAGGGTATTTGGAAGTGGGACCTTTGGGAGACGAAAGGGATTAATGCCCTTATAAAAGAAACCCCAGAAGATTCCCTTGCATCTTCTACCATGTGAGCACACAGGAAGGAGACAACCATTTGTGAACTGGGAAGCAGTCCCTCACCAGACATTGAATCTGCCAGTACCTTGGTCTTGAGCTTCCCAGCCTCCAGAAGTATGAAAAGGAAATTTCTGATGTTCTTAAGATACCCATACTGTGATGTTGTTATATACCCTGAACAGACAAAGGCAAATGTCAATCTTAGTAGTTGGGAATGCATTGGTGAAGGATAAATATAATGCACTTCGCTGTGTTGGATATTGAATACAAAACTTTCCACCCTTGTCCAGTGGGCTCAGATTGCCTTAAAGACATCAGAATGAGTATTCGGTTGATTAATGGCCAGTGGCCACACGTAACTTCCTCTTAATAACTTTTCAGACATTTTGAAAACATAGTAGAAGGACCGATCCCATTTTTCATTAGTTCTATTTCAGTGGTTTCCTTTTATGTTAATTCAATGTAAATACAATTCTTTGCTTAAAAGGCAGGTCTGATTGGAACTTTCTGGGAACTAATTGTGGAGAGGAGGAAGAGTATTAACATGCCCTGAAATTGGTGTTCTTCTGAAAAAGAGTGTTTTTAATTTTTTTTTTAATGTTTGTTTATTTTTGAGAGAGAGAGAGAGTGAGCGTGTGTGTGTGTGTGAGTGTGAGAGTGGTGGAGGGGGCAGAGAGAGAGGGAGACACAAAATCCAAAGCAGGTTCTAGGCTCTGAACTATTAGCCCAGAGTTCGACGTGGGGCTCAAACTCATGAACTGCAAGACCATGATCTGAGCTGAAGTCGGATGCTTAACCGACTGAGCCACCCAGGCTCCCCTGAACAATAGTGTTTTTAGATGTTTATTTAAACTATGAAATATGTTCGCACAGTTTTGTGTCACCTATAACAAAGGATTCCTATATCTGTTTGTTTGTTTTTTTTTTTTTGGTTTGGCTGCTTATTATATACTTTTTTAACATCAAATTCCTCTTTTCTAAAGGGCGTTTTCATTTAATTATCACTAAAGGCAGAACTTGGTTCCCACATAGTTCCTTTTCCCTGCTTTTCATGATTACTACTAACATCAAATGTACATTTTAGTCATTTTTCTTCTCTACTTTATCCCTTAGGTGCAGTTTGTCATCAAGTTCTATTGTTTCTCCCTTCTTATTTTTAGATAAATTTGTTTTTACTAATTGCCTATCCAAGTGTGCTGGCAATGGAGCAATAACTGGGTTTTGGTTTCCCTCTGGCTGTCTGTCCATACAGCTGCAAAGACCTCTTCTCTTTTCCTGTGCTGTTCTTCATTCATTAAACATGCATTCCCATTTGGATCAGATGGATTCACCATGACTACCAGTAATCATGATTATTCAGTACTTCTGAAGGACAAAATAAAAAAATCAAATTTGAAACTCATTTTTTTTGGTTATAATTACTATTATGATTTAGATTCTACTGCTTAAATTTATGGGTCTATCTTCCAGTAGAGTTGGTTTTCTTGAGTACAGTCATAGCTTGCTCATTTGTAGGATTTCTAGAGTGTGTGTGTGTGTGTTTCTTTGCAGGAGGTTCTGAGGAAGGGTATTTATAACCTGAGCTCAAAGAGAAGAGGAATCTAAATAGCCATCCTTGGCAGGGGCTGACTCTGAGTCCTGAGCCTGGTGGAGGATCTGGGGACTGAGGTCAAGTACAGGGATAGAGTGGACTGGTCCACATCTTGAGGGTGGAGATGTGGGATAGCCAACAGGATGTGGTTAAAAATGAGCAAGGAGGCAGTAATCAAAGAAGACCATCTTATCTCATGAGGCTGGGTGCTCATGAGTAAACCAGTTGGAGGCAGTGAGACTGTAATTACAGGTAGAAGGGCAGGGAGAACAGGGTTTGTGTGTGTGTGTGTGTGTGTGTGTGTGTGTGTGTGTGTGTGTGTGTGAGAGAGAGAGAGAGAGAGAGAGAGAGAGAGAGAGAGAAAGTGGGAACTAGAGATTGCTGGGTGCTATAATTCCAGGGATCCTTTTTCAACGGGACTAGGGCCTTGCAAATGGGCAGGAAGGGAAAGTTGGTTGAGACAACTGACTACTAAGAGCGTTAGTTAGGCTTTTGTGGTGATAACAATAGCTGACTCATGATGACTGTGTGTGCGCTCATGCATGTGTGTGTGTGTGTGAATGCATCAGGCACTGGGCCTTCCTGCTGATGGGAAATAAGAAATAACTAATTCCTAAAAAGAAATATAATTTTGGTAGTAATTACAATGTAACAAATATATTAACACGTAGCTCTCATTTTATGCTAGCATATTCAGATTGTCATCCCTAGTGGTAGACTACAAAACATGGCCAAATGATTTTGCAGCTTTCCTATTAAGAGGTATAATCTACTTCATACTCTTTGACTCTGGGCTGATCTTGTATCTTGCTTTGACTAATAGAATGTGGTAGAAGAGCCTAAGGCTCAAGAGACCTTGCAGCTTTCACTTTCTCTTTCTTGGAACATTGCTGCCTCCATGTGAGAAAGCCCATCTATCCTTCTTCAGGGTGGAAGACAATATAGAGAAAAAGGCTGACTGGAGCTCAGGCCCGGCCAAGCATCCACCTCAATTGCAACACAGTATGAACCCGTGAAAGACAAACGCATGAACCGCTCAGCCAGCTCAGACTATGGTGAGAAATAAAAGTAAGATGTGAGGTGCTTTGTTAGGTAGTATTAGATAAGGGATAAACCTCTGCTTTTGATAAGCCTCCCCTTTGGCATATATACTCACCTTAAACACTGATGCAAATAATAAACAATTCACAGTCTTTGAGAGAACCAACTGGTATGTTACTAAATACCTCTGTCGACATCACTGAAAAAATTTTCAATAATTAATATAACTGGACAGAAGTGGTGCTATTAGAAAATAAAGATTAGCTAACACTGCTTTCAGTTCAGAGAGAATTTAATATCCTGAAAATGGAAAGTGTTCACCCAGGCATTAGGGTCTCACATTTATGACTTTGTAGCTTTCTAAAGAATTATAGCGTGGTATTTCTCCAATCCTGATAATTGGCATGAAAAACAAGTAGGAATTCAAGGGGCACCTGGGTGACTCAGTTGGTTGAGCATCCAACTCTTGATTTTGGCTCAGGTCATGATCTGATCTCATGGTTTGTGAGTTCTAGTCCTGCATTAGGCTCTGCACTGTTAGTGCAGAGCCTGCTTGGGATTTTCTCTCTTTCTTAACCCCTGCCCCCTCCACTCTCAAAAATAAACATTAAAAAAAACCCACAAAAAACAAGTAGGAGTTCATGTTTAAAATGTATCTAGATGCACCACAAATAGTAGTAATATTTTTAATTTTTAGAGTATTTTTTCTTATGGTATTCTTTTAAAACATACTATCTATGGTACCCATTAGAATGGCTAAAATGGAAAATACACACTATTATGTACCAGCTAGAATGTGGAACACAACTCTCATACACTGCTCCTGAGAGTATACATGGGTAAAAACCATTTGGCAGTGTTTATTAAAGCTCAAGATATTTATGGCCTAGGAATTCCAATCATGGGCATATTCCCAACAGAAATGTATACAGATGTTCATGAAAAGTTGTTATTAAAATATGAATAACAGCCTTATTTTTAATAGTACCATATTAGAAATTATTCAATGAGCAGTTTCAATGTCCATCAATGTATAATGGATTTTGAAAGTTGGAATACTCCACAGCAATGAGAATGAACTAACTACAGCTACAATCTGCATAATGAATGAGTCTTAGGAACATAATGTCAAGCATAAGAAGCAACACTAAGAATTCATACTGCATGACTGCATTTCTTTCAGTTAAGAAAGAGGCAAAACTAATCTGTAGTGTTGAAGAATCAGGGTAGTTAGTACTCCTAGTGGGGGTAGTGAGTGGGAAGGGCCATAGTAAGTCTCTGGGGTTCTCTGTGTTTGGTGCAGGGTGTTGGTTAGATGGGTGTGTTTGATTTGTGGAAATTTACAAAGCTCTACCACTTATAATTTAGGTACTTCTCTAGGTGAATGTTAAACTCAAAAAAAACTTGACATTTACAACATAAATGATGGGGTATTAGGAATAAGTTGCTATTAAATTCCTTTATGTCTCTATATAATCTCTCCTATTTCTTGCTAAGTACTTCAATGTGAACATTTGGAGAGCTAAGAGAAATTGACACCTTTAATTCAAAATATATATGTGCCCGAATAACCGATGCAATATTGAAGGAGAACAAACTTGGAGAACTGACACTACCTTACTTTAAGACTTACTAAGGCTTTGGGGCGCCTGGGTGGCTCAGTTGGTTAAATGTCCGACTTCGGCTCAGGTCGTGATCTCGTGGCTGGTGAGGTCGAGTCCCACGTCGTGTCGGGCTCTGTGCTGACAGCTCAGAGCCTGGAGCGTGCTTCGGATTCTGTGTCTCCCTCTCTCTCTGCCCCACCCCCACTTGTGCCTGGTCTCTCTCTATCAAAAAACAAATAAGTATAAAAAAAAAAGACTTACTAAAGCTTCAGTAATCAAGATAGTGTGGTATTGGTGAAAGAGCAGACCAACAGATCAATGGAACAGGATAGAAAACTGAGAAATAGTAGACCTACATGAATATAGTCAACTAAAGAGCAAAGTCATCTTTTCAATACACGGTGCTGGAAAAACTGGACATCCGCATGCAAAAATCTAGACACAGACCTCAAAATGAATCATAGACCTAAATGTAAAATACCAATAAATAAAATTCCTAGAGAATAACTTAGAAGAAAACCCACGTGACCTTGGGTGTTGCAGTGCCTTTTTAAATACAACACCAAAGGCATGCTCACGATAAAGATAATCGATAAGCTGGACTTCATTAAAATTAAAACCTTTTCTCTATGGAAGAAAATCTTAAATGAGAAGACAAGACACAGGGAGAAAATATTTGCAAAAGACATAGCTGGCTGATATGCAAAGAACTCTTAAAACTCAATATGAAGAAAGCAAATAACCCAATTGAAATGTAGGCCAAAGGCCTGAACAGCCACCTCACCAAAGAAGATAGCCATATGGCAAATGAGCATTTGAGATGATTGTCACATCAGAAGTCATCAGGGACATGCAAATTAAAAACAAAAATGAGATATCAGGACATCCCTACTAAAATGGTTAAAATCCTAGGGTGCCTGGTGGCTCAGTCAGTTAAGTGTCGACCTTCAGCTCAGGTCATAATTTCATGGGTAGTGAGTTTGAGCTCCGCATAGTTATTTGTGCTGACAGTTCAGAGTCTGGAGCCTTCTTTGGAGTCTGTGTCTCCCTCTGTCTCTGCCCCTCCCTGCTTGTTCTCATTCTCTTGCTCTCTCACTCTGGCTTGCTCACTCTCAAAAAAACAAACATTAAAAAAAAATGGCCAAAATCCAAACCACTGACAACACCCAAGTACTGAGGAGGAACAGTTTCTGTGAAGCAACAGAAACTCTCACACATTGCTGATGAGAATGCAAAATGGAGCAGCCACTTTGGAAGAGGGTTTGGTGGTTTCTTACAAAAGTAAACATATTGTTACCATGCAAACCAGTGATCACACTCCTTGTCATTTATCCAGAGGAGTTAAAAACTTATATCCACACAAAAGTCTACACATGATTGTTTACAGCAGCTTTATTTGTAATTGGCAAAACTTGGAAGCAGGCAAAATGTCCTCCAGTAGGCGATGGATAAACTGTGGCACACCCAGACAGTGGAATAGTATTCACTAAAAAGAAACAATCTATCAAGCCATCAAAGGAAATGGAAGAACTTTAAATGCTTATAGCTAAGTGAAATAACTCAATTTAAGATAGCTACATTCTGTCTGATTCCAATTAGGTGATATTTTGGATAAGACAAACCTATAAAAAGAGTTAAGACCAGTGGTCTTCAGGGATGTTGGGTCAATTGGCAGATCACAGAAGACTTTTAGGGCAGTGAAAGTGTTCTCTTATTAGAATGGTTGACACATGTCCTTATACATTCGTCCAAACCCACAGACTGCACAGTACCAAGAGTGAACTCTAATGGAAACTTTAGGTTGTGGCTGATAATGATGTCAGTGCATATTCATCAGCTGTAACAAATGCGCCCTCTGGTGGGGAGTGTTCATAAGGTAGGAGACTCTCCCTGTGTGGGGCAGGGGCATATGGGAAATACCTGTACCTTTCTCTGCTGTGGACCTAAAACTGGTCTAAAAATAAAATCTTTAATAAAAAATACATATGCAAATGTATTTGCACTTACATATTTCTTTTGTATCTCTTCTTCCCACCATCTAAAAAGTAGCTCACAATTATCTCTGTAAACTGTGGGGGGAAATATGAAATCTAGAACACATTATTTGTGAAAATTGTAACGATGGATTGATTGGTTTTCGATGGAGTGTTTCTTCTCCTTGATGCTGGCAGTCTTTATTGTAATCAGCCTTTCCATCCTCAGGCCCTGGATAAATAGCACTGCCAACTGGCCTGCCCGTTCTCCATCAATACTCTTCTAAGACTGTCTCTTTTCCGTCCAGGGATCCTTTTGTAGTTTTGGAGGTTGTCTTTCTGTGTTATTTAAAAAATTTATTGATCTAATAGGATCACCCCAACTTTATTCTCTGTGTAGTAACCTTTATCCATGATTCTTTCTCCATTCACCACTCCTTAAAGGTATTATTTATGGCTTGAACTGGCTGTAAATAATCTCATTTAGATGCTGAATTTTGTGTGTAGCCCTTCAACTCTTTAAAACAGAATCACTGATAGGGTGATCTCTTAGGTGGCTTAAAAGTTTGCCAACCGTCTTGCATCTCTGTACCAGTTCACAGTGTGTATTTTTTTTTCTTTTTACTGACAAAACCAGAGAAATTTGCCTAGCCTGTGGTGGGGCAAGGGGGTGAACGGGATCAACATTTGTTGAAGTGTCTCATATGTGTTTTTATAGGCTTTATATAAATTATTGTATGTAATCCTCATAGTATCATGCAAGGAAGAAGTAAGTATTCTCATTTTACAGATGAAAAGAAATAATTTTCCTTAAGTTACCCAGTTCAGATGTAACGGAGCTCAGATTCACCATCTAATACTTTCTCCAAATCCTGTAACGATTCCATCCTATCCAGACACAAAGTCATTGAGGCCATTTTTTTTTTTTTTTCCCTTCGCTCAGTGACTCAGGGATGCTGCTGTAGCTCGACCCTTTGCCATAAGGTCTACAGTGATTGTTGGCAGTGAGTTTACCTTTCAACATCAGTCTTCCCTGACTGATTAACAGAAAACAATTGACTCTGAAGCTTAAGTGTGGCATGGAATCCAAGGACTCTGTCATTGGTAATGGCTGTATGAATGAAGAGCTTACAAACACACAGGATTTCATAATGGGGACTCTGGAGAAAATTTAATCAAGGGCTGAAAATATATTTTTATATCAGATATGTTGAAGGGAAGGGAAAAGACCAGAAAATGGGAGAGAAGTATCATTGTGGGTTCTTTTTTTTTTTGCTTTTAATTTTCATTTAAATTCCGGTCAACTAACATACAGTGTAATATTAGTTTCAGGTGTGCAAGTAATTCAGCACTTTGATACATCACCCATTATTTTATTTAAAAAAAAATAACTCTTAAATTCCACACATGAATGAAATTATATGGTATTTGTCTTTATTTGACTTATTTTGTTTAGCATAATATTCTGTAGCTCCATCCATGTGGTTACAAATGGCCAGATTTCTCTTTTTTATGGCAGAGTCATACTCCTTTGTATCTATTTATGTGTACCGCATCTTTCTTATCCATTCATCAGTTAGTGGACATTTGGGCTGTTTCCATAATTTGTCTATCATTGATTAGGCTGCTATAAACATAAGGTGACATGTATCCCTTTGAATTAGTATTTTTGTATTCTTTGGGCAAATACCTAGGTAGTGGTTTTGCTGGATCATAGGGTACTTCTATTTTTAACTTTTGGATGAAAATCTATACTCTTTTCCATAGTGACTGCACCAGTTTGCATTCCCACCAAAAGTGCAAGAAGTTTCCCCTTTTGCCAAGTGCATGTCAACACCTGTCGTTCCTTGTGTTGTTGATTTTAGCCATTCTGACTGGTGTGAGGTGGTATCTCATTGTAGTTTTGATCTGCATTTCCCTGACAGTAAGTGATGATGAACATATTTTCATGTGTCTGTTTGCCATCTGTAGGTCTTTATTTGGTTTTGGGATGTTGAGTTTTAGAAGTTCTTTGCATATTTTGGATACTAACCTTTTATCAGATATGTCATTTGCAAATATCTTCTCCCCTTCTTTAGGTTGCCTTTTGGTTTTGTTGATTGTTTCCTTTGCTGTGCAGAAGCTTTCTATTTTAGTGAAGTCCCTATAGTTTATTTTTGCTTTTGTTTCCCTTGCCTCAGGAAACATATCCTGAAAGGAGTTGCTATGGCTGATATCAAAAAGGTTAGTGCCTATATTCTTCTGTAGGATTTTTATGGTTTCAGGTCTCACATTTAGTTATTTAATCCATTTTTAATTTTTGTGTATTGTGTAAGAACGTGTCCAGTTTCATTCTTCCATATGATGTTGTCCATCTTAATTCAGTTTATAATGGCCCCCAAAACAATAAGACACCTAGGAATAAATGTAACCAAAGACATGAAAGACCTGTATGTGAAAACTATAAAACACCGATGAAAGACTGTCTTGAAGATGACACAAAGAAATGGAAAGATGTTCCATGCTCATGGATTGGAAGAAAAATATTATTAAAATGTGTATACCATCAAAAGCACTATGTACATTTACCGCAATCCTATCAAAATAACAACAGCATTTTTCACAGAGCTGGAGCAAGCAACTCTAAAATTTGCATGGAACCACAAAAGACTCCAAACAGCCAAAGAAGTCTTGAAAAAGAAAAGCAAAGCTGGAGACATCAAAGTCCAGACTTGAAGTTAGTTTACAAAGCAGTAGTAATGAAAGCAGTATGATACTGACACAAAAGTAAACACATAGATCGATAGAATAGAAAACCCAGAAATGAATCTACAACTTTATGGTAAATTAATCTTCAAAAAAGCAGGAAATAATATCCAGTGGGTTGTTTTAAATAAATATTTTTAGAAAATGAAAGATTGGCTTAAACGCACCCCACTATATATAGCAGCATTATCAACAATAGCCAAACTATGGAAAGAGACCAAATATCCATCAGCTGATGAATGGATAAAGAAGAAATGGTATATATTTCAAATGAATATTTCTTAGCCATCAGAAAGAATGGAATTGTGACATTTGCAACAATGTGGATGAAGCTAGAATATACTATGCTAAGTGAAGTCAGTCAGAGAAAGACAAATACATGATTTCACTGATAAGTGGAATTTAAGAAACAAAACAATGAACACATGGGAAGATGGGGAGGAAAGAGAAGAAAGGGAAACAAACCACAAGAGACTGTTACAGAGAACAAGCTGAGGGTTGACTGAGGGAGGTGAGTTGGAGACTGGCTAGATGAGTGATAGGTACTAAGGAGGGCACTTGTTGTGATGAGCACTGGCGATTCTATGTAAGCGATGAATCATGGCATTCTACTCCTGAAGCCAATATTGCATGTTATGTTAACTAAAATTTAATTTTAAAAAATTAAACATTTTTGACCACCCTGTCTAAATTTGTACCATTTTCCCATTTTCTACTCTTTTCTCTGCTGTATTTTTCTATTATCATATTCTAAAGTATAATATATCATCCATATTTGTGAATCTTTTGTCCTAGATGTAAGCGCCATGAGGGTAGACAACTTGTCTGTCTGGTTCTCTTTGAAATGGTGTCTCACACACAAGGAGTATTTGTTGAATGAATGCACATTCCACATTTCATGTCTTTCTAGTCTGGAAGCTCTTAAGAAAGGATAAATACTGTTTTTCCCCCTCTTATTTATTGAGAATGTTCTTTCAATCCACCTCAGGGAGTCTGCTATAAAGTTCATGTCATCTGAGACACTGGGTTGGTGATCTGAGGCTGCTCCCATACTGCCTTTCTAGTGCATCTGGTGAGAATTTGTTCCAAAAATTCATCTGTCAAGTTTCAAACATGAACTGCTGGACAGTGCAGTGCTGAATATTGATACTGATTTCTGGACATTTTAAAGTTATGGAGATAAAAACAAGGAATAAAGCTCTTAAAATTTATTTTTTAGTTCGCGACGCCTGAAACTGAAGTAGCAATTTTGGGGAAACTGTAAATATCCCAATAGGGTTCACTTTTAGAACCCTTCAGACTATTTTTTTGGTTACATAAGAGAGAAAATCTGTATATGGTGTATCAGTCCAGGTCCAGCTAGGAAAACAGACAACACACTCACTTTTTTAATAGAGAGAATTTAATATAGGGAATTGGGGTAAAAATTCAGAGTAATTGCAGGAGGTAGGTGCCACCTCTAGGGCTAAGTAAACAAATGAAAGAATTTGGAAGTTATCAGAGCCCAGAAACTGGAGGAGAAGTCCCCAGAGATGAGACTGAGACCCCTGATGAGAGGTTAGTGCCGAACTACTGCTGGTCTTTTTGAGGGCACACATGCTCTGGAAGTACGGAAAGAAGCCAGAAATGGGAACCAGTGTTACTGGTACTAACTGCTGTTGCCTAGGTAGAGGGCCATTTGTGAACAACTCTGGCCATACTAGAAGCAGTAGAAGCATACTAGAAGGACTAGAAGGAGTAGGTTCCTTCTTAAACCTTCTGCCCTCCCTTCTCCTTCTGTGGCAAAAGGGATCTCGTTGACAAAGAAGAAACCTTTGTTTGCCAAGTTTCCAGTTTTATAATCTACCTTGTAGTGAATTAAAAAAAAATTCTTTTAGACCCATTCTGTGAACAGAAATGGGAAATACGGGCGTGTGTGCAGACACACATGTAATATGTACATACGTACACACATGTATACCTACACAAGTAACTATACATGCATATTCATATGCATATATATAGATTAATATACATATTTTAAGAATCATGAATTCACACTGATATCTCTAATTTCATACCACCCTCATAAGGTTGTTTCTGGCCTTCCTACATTCCATATTTGTATGTTCCATCCTTCACAGTGACAAGTCTGGCTCCACAGTTACTCATGTACTCCCTGTTCTAATAAATCTAGAATTGCATTTCATAATATTTCTACAAAAATCACACCTCACACCAGGAGCTGAGCATTGAATTTAGTTAATATACAATTAATTTTTATTATCTTTCCATAGTAATGGGGTTTATTTCTTAACTTTCTATTCATCCAATTGGTCTTTTCTTACACCAGTTCTATGCTACTTTAATTTTAGATGTTCTACAATATATTTTAATATTTTCCAGATCAGTTTTCAATCCCAATACCTTCTGCTATTTTTATCTTGAGTTTGATGAATGAGATTAAATATATCAAATCTTTTCCTTTTTTTTTTTTTTTTTTTTGGTCCTTTTCTCTTATTGGCTTTATTTTGGAAGTGTTGTTTCTTATTACCAAATTCTTATTTGAGTATATTTAATTCACTTAAGAGTTTTGTATTAGTTTTATTAATGTGTGTGTGTGTGTGTGTGTGTTTAATGAGAGATGCCAATTATCAGTAGAAATGGGCTTGATTTACCTGTATCATTTTTTACAGTAGTTTTATGTGAATGTAGTCTTTTTTCTGTTTCTATTTTGCCTTCTCAGATTTATTTTTTTTTAACGTTTATTTATTTTTGAGACAGAGAGAGACAGAGCATGAACAGGGGAGGGTCAGAGAGAGGGAGACACAGAATCCAAAACAGGCTCCAGGCTCTGAGCTGTCAGCACAGAGCCCGACGCGGGGCTCGAACTCATGGACCGTGAGATCATGACCTGAGCCGAAGTCGGCCGCCCAACCGACTGAGCCACCCAGGCGCCCCACCTTCTCAGATTTATAGTTCAGTATCCTCTTGTGGGTCAGTTCTGTCCTCCTCACAGTTTTCTTAATGGACATTTATGGAGGAATTGGGATGGTTTGGTGTTGATTCTTCTTTGTGCAGATAAGAAAATTTTCCTTATTCTTCACTACTTTATTTTCAAGGATATCACCTCTTTGTGTATATTACTCTCTTCTTGGAGGCAATGCTAGACTGACACTTAACCCTGCACATTTTCAAATTCCTTCCCTGTCACTGGTGTTGTGAAGTATCCATCTTTTGGCACTTGATATTGGACTTTGTCCTTCTGAGGATGACATGGTCTGTGCTTTGTCTAAGGACATCACTTTTCTCTCTTTTACATGAAGACTTGTGGCACTGGATGCGCAGTGGGAGCTTTGATGGAATTCTAGGTAAGCTGAAGATAATAGGGATTGGTTTCTTAGTTATATCAAAGGTATAGGTCATGCATGTTTATATTTGCTCTCCTTGTGGATTTTATTATTTTTTAATGGGGGAAAGTAGAAGTTTGCTTAGGAGATTGGAAATCAGGAAGCTATTATTAAAAAAAAACAGAAAATCTAGTTTTTACTTCTTTTTTATCTTGAGGTGACTTTATGACAGTGGAAGGCATTGTTGATATGGGTATTGCTGCAGGATGAAGGGAAATTAGAAGACTCTAGGAAAATAATTCTTCGGTAACCTCTTGTTCCTACACCCTATATCTCTCTCCTAGGCTTGCTTGAATCCAGTGTTGAAGTTCTAAGCATATACAGGTGTCTCAGCATTAACAATCCACTAAGTCTACTTACAAAGTATCCTAAGAGGATCCCACTCTCCTGAATGTGCTTTCCAAGTTCTTTTCAAGAAAAGAACTTGGTAACACCTTATTGATACTTTTGCCTGTCATAATAATACTGTAGCAAATCAATTAAGCCTCACTGGAAGGCCTTTGCTTATGTACATATTTAAAGCAGTGTTTTAAACCCTTGAGTCTTTTTCATCAGCTTACCTCCATAGGAACATTTTATTTTTCAGATATGCTGTGTAAATGTCATTCTGTCTGCACTTTTGATGATGCAGTTCTCTCTGTCTCTCACTGAAGGTCTTTCGGCCTGTGTTCTCTCTGGTATCTGCATTTTCTCAGTCCCCATGAGCATTTTCTATTCTGTGGTCATTGGATTGACATTTATTTGAATCCTGTTTGGCAGGAAGATGGTTTCCTGTTTAGGTCCAAGATGAAAATGGATCTCTCTATAGAGCAGCATATTATTTCCCGTGTTTAACAACTGGCAGCCAGAATTCACTTCCTGGTCAATATTGTGGGGTTCACATAGGCAATGTATGAAAATACACACAGACAGCAAAAAGTGGAAGCTGATTGATTTTAATGAGTGACTCTGGAGCCAGACCAATTGGGCTCCAATCACAGCTTTAGTAGTAACCACCTCTCTAACCTTAGGCAGTTTATCCTCTCTGTGCATCAGTTGCTTCACCTGTAGAATGAAGATAATCATCACAATTATCTGATAAAGTCATTGGAAGAAATCAGGTGAGCTAATATTGCTAAAGTGCTTGAGACTGTGCCTGGCGTCTGTTAAGCCTTATGTAAGTGCTAGTTAAAAATAAACGGATAATAAAATACAATGAAGCAAAATGAAATGAAGTTAAAGATGTATAGCCAAATAGGTGAATGGTGATAGGGAGAATGAAGTGAAGGTGAATGATCCAGAGCTCTCTTCTGTCTGTAGAGCTAGTCATTAATAGGACATGATGGCTTCTTGGATTGACTAACATACATTTGCCACAAGTTCTCACAGTTGAGGAAAAGTGTACAAAAAGAAATCTTCTACTTCAATTTTGCATAAAGAGTACCGCGATGAGAAGAAATTACTGTGTCCTCGTATGCTCGTGAAATTACCATATTTTCATAAAGTTTTTAAAAATACAGACTGTAGGTGACTAATTTCTTAATGTTCTCTCTGTATAGAGACATTATTAAAGCATAAATTAAACCTTTACAGGGGGCACTTGGGTGGCTCAGTCGGTTCAGTGTCCAACTTCAGCTCAGGTCATGATCTCATGGTTCGTGAGTTAAAGCCCCACATTGGGCTCTCTGCAGTCCACATGGAGCCTGCTTCAGATCTTTTGTGTCCCTCTCTCTCTCTGCCCCTCTCCTACTCATGCTCTCTCTCTCTCTCGAAAATAAATATTAAAAACAAAACAAAAACAAAAACACCTTTACAGGTAAACTTAAATACCTGAGTAAATATGGAGCTTAATGATGGGCCAGCTAGCATCTAGAGACAGATAGTGAGGTGCGTATATTTGCATTTGAAAGTGATGCTGAACTTTTTGTTGTTGATATACCAGAGGGATCTTAATCTGGGTTACAGATGATTTGTGGACTCATGGAACATAAGAAATGTTTGTGAATAGGTGCTTTGTGCATTTTTCTTGGGAAAAGGTCCATCAGATGATTAAAGGAGTTTGTGTCCCAGCAAAGGTTAAGAATTACTGGTGCAGAAACTGTGATTATCTTATTCCCTAGTTATGATTACATGGAAGCATTTCTTTTATTTCTTTTATTTTATTTTTGTTTTAATTTTTTTAACGTTTATTTATTTTTGAGACAGAGGGAGACAGAGCATGAATGGGGAAGGGTCAGAGAGAGAGGGAGACACAGAATCTGAAACAGGCTCCAGGCTCTGAGCGGTCAGCACAGAGCCCGACGCGGGGCTCGAACTCACCGACCGTGAGATTGTGACCTGAGCCGAAGTCAGCCACTTAACCGATTGAGCCACCCAGGCACCCCAGCATTTCTTTTAAAATAGATAATCGGTTCGCTTTCCCACTAAGGTCAGGAACAAGACAGGGATGTCCACTCTCACCACTGTTATTCAACATAGTATTGGAAGTCTTAGCCTCAGCAGTCAGACAACACAAAGAAATAAAAGGCATCCAAATCAGCCAGGAGGAGGTCAAACTTTCACTCTTGGCAGATGACATGATTCTCTATATGGTAAACCCAAAAGATTCCACCGAAAAACTGCTAGAACTTATCCATGAATTCAGCAAAGTTGCAGGTTATAAAATCAATGCACAGTTGCAATCCTATATACCAACAATGAAGAATAGAAAGAGAAGTCAAAGAATCGATCCCATTTACAATTGCACCAAAACCCATGAAATACAAATCTAACCAGAGGTGAAAAATCTATACACTGAAAACTATAGAAAGCTTATGAAAGAAATTGAAACACACACACAAAATGCAAAAATATTCCATGCTCCTAGATAGGAAGAACAAATATTGTTAAAATGTCAGTACTACCCCAAACAGTCTATATATTGAATGCAATACCTATTGCAATAACACCAGCAGTATTCACAGAGCTAGAATTTGTATGGAACCAGAAAAGACCCTGAATAGCCAAAGCAATCTTGAAAAAGAAAACCAAAGCAGGAGGCATCACAATCCTGGACTTCAATCTGTATTACAAAGCTGTAATCATCAAGACAGCATGGTACTGGCACAAGAACAGACACTCAGATCAATGGAAGAGAATAGAGAACCCAGAAATGGACCCACAAACGTATGGCCAACTAATCTTTGACCAAGCAGTTAAGAATATCCAGTGGAATAAAGACAGTCTCTTCAGCAAGTGGTGCTGGGAACACTGGACAGCAGCATGCAGAAAAATGAACCTGGACCGCTTTCTTACCCCATACACAAAAATAAACTCAAAATGGATGAAAGACCTAAATGTAAGATAGGAAGCCATCAAAATCCTCGAGGAAAAAGCAGGCAAAAACCTCTTTGATCTTGGCTGCAGCAACTTCTTACTCAACATGTCTCTGGAGGCAAGGGAAACAAAAGCAAAAATGAACTACTAGGATCTCATCAAAATAAAAAGCTTCTGCACAGCAAAGGAAACAATCAGCAAAACTAAAAGGCAACTGACAGAATAGGGGAAGATATTTACAAATAACATTTCAGATAAAGGGTTAGTATCCAAAATGTATAAAGAGCTTAACAAACTCAACACCCAAGAAACAAACAATCCAGTGAAGAAATGGCCAGAAGACATGAATAGACACTTCTCCAAAGAAGACATCCAGATGGCCAACCGACACATGGAAAAAAGCTCAACATCACTCATCATCAGGGAAATACAAATCAAAACCACAATGAAATACCACCTCATACCTGTCAGAATGGCTAACATTAGCAACTCAGGCAACAACAGATGTTGGCGCGGATGTGGAGAATGGAGATCTCTTTTGCATTGTTGGTGGGAATGCAAGCTGGTGCAGCCACTCTGGAAAACAGTATGGAGGTTCCTCAAAAAAATAAAAATATAACTTCCCTATGACCCAGCAATTGCACTACTAGGTATTTATCCAAGGGATACAGGTATGCTATTTTGAAGGGACACATGCACCCCAATGTTCATAGCAGCACTATCGATGATATCCAAAGTATGGAAAAAGCCCAAATGTCCATTGATGGAGGAATGGATAAGAAGATGTGTGTGTGTGTGTATACACACACACACACACACAAACACACACACACACACACACTAGAGTATTACTCGACAATGAAAGGAATGAAATCTTGCCATTCACAACTATGCTGTTCTAGGATTGGGGAACACCATTTTTCTGTGCTGCATGCAAGCATTTTTCTTTTAAGATTTTATTTTTAAGTAACCTCTACACCCAATGTATGGCTCAAACTTGCAACTCTGAGATGAAGAGTCACATGCTGTACTGACTAAGCCAGCCAGGTGCCCCTGCAAGCAGTTTTAATTGGGTAAAAATGCAATACTTTGAAAACTGTCCCCAGAGACCTTATTGATTTTTTTTTTTTTTTAGGGCAAAAAGGAAAAATGTTCCACATAGATTCTGTGTTTGGGGAGAGAGGTTACAGCTCAGTTTAGAAGAAAAATGAAGTTTCATAGTCAAGGAAGAAAAAGGTAGAGTCTGGGTCTCTCTCTCTCAATCCTTGTCTCTCATCTTTATCTCTGTCTTCATCTTTATATATGTATGTTCTGTTCTATCTTGTCCTTATTTCTTAAACAGAGCAATACTTGCACAGATCAAGCATGTAATGTGTTTGCTAATTGATTCATATTCTGCACAATCACCAATTCTCTTGTCCTTATCCCACTCACAACAGGGTTCAATAGTATCAACAATGGAAGGGATAATAAGTGAATCTAAATTTAATCCCCTTTTGTTTAAACTAATCTCTCTCTCTAATTAATGGCTGCTCATTCCATTATTGCTAATGAATCAGGAGACTGTGCTCTACATCTGTGCAGGAAGCACTCTATTAAATCATCAATTGAAAATCAAAGGGGAGAACATAGTCCAGCTTCCCATTGTTCCCTTGGTGATTTTTTTTTTTGCCTGATGAAAAGGGTGTCTGAAGTACGGAGACCAAATGGAATCTTCTTTCTTTAGTGCATGCCTCTTAATTCTGGATGGCATCCTGGTTTCCTCCAGCATTTAAAAATGCAAATGTTGTAAGGATATGTATTTTAGAATGGTCAGCGGATTACATAGAGGAATAGAAGGAACAAAGGCAAGATAAAGGAGGGAGAGGACAGGCTAAAGTTACAAGGGAAACCTTTAAAAAAACATGCATTAGTCAACCATTACTGAGCCTCCCTCCTCACCCTCCCTGAAGACTGAGACCAGGTCTAAGTGTGTACACTTTGAGAAGCCCCCCCTGGGTGATTTCTTTGCTACAGTTGGCCTCCGTCACACCAAACAGGCACACAAGGTGAGAATCTCTGCAAGAGTACACACACACATGCTTTTCCACATTTCTTTTAGAAAAAAAGAGGTAATGTTTTATTCTTTCAGATTGTTTCGAACTTCACTGTTAAAAACTAAGGGGCATTTGGGTTGCTCAGTTGGTTAGGCATTCTACTCTTGATTTTGGCCACAAACCTTCTCGGTACCACAAACTGTGCAGGCTGATAGAGTATCCAGAGATGAAGGACAAATTCCTACCTTGCAGAATCTCCCAGGCTAGGTACTTAGAGACAACCATATATCACAGACCTCAGTACTTGAATGATGACTTGGACAAGGGTCTTGCCATCTTCATCACATCTGTTTCTTTCTTTTTTTTTTTTTAATTTATTTATTTTTTTATTTATATATGAAATTTATTGTCAAATTGGTTTCCATACAACACCCAGTGCTCATCCCAAAAGGTGCCCTCCTCAATACCCATCACCCACCCTCTCCTCCCTCCCACCCCCCATCAACCCTCAGTTTGCTCTCAGTTCTCAACAGTCTCTTATGCTTTGGCTCTCTCCCACTCTAACCTCTTTTTTTTTTTTTTTTCCTTCCCCTCCCCCATGGGTTCCTGTTAAGTTTCTCAGGATCCACATAAGAGTGAAACCATATGGTATCTGTCTTTCTCTGTATGGCTTATTTCACTTAGCGTCACACTCTCCAGTTCCACCCACGTTGCTACAAAAGGCCATATTTCATTTTTTCTCATTGCCACGTAGTATTCCATAGTGTATATAAACCACAATTTCTTTATCCATTCATCAGTTGATGGACATTTAGGCTCTTTCCATAATTTGGCTATTGTTGAGAGTGCTGCTATGAACATTGGGGTACAAGTGCCCCTATG